>NC_057865.1:123393636-123993636 GCF_019393635.1 Dromiciops gliroides
TTCTGAAATTCTATGAAACAAGCATTTTGTTGCTCTTTTTTCCCTTGAACATTAGTTGTTGAGCCACTTCCACAAAACCTGTAAAACTGCTACAGTTAAAATAGATCTCATACAATGTAGAACACTGAAGTTTATAAATAAATGAAGGAATGCTCTGTGATGTCATCACCTTGGGGAATTTGCTCTAGTAAAGGAGATCACAAAACCTAGAGACCTCTCAGGTCCCTCCAGATCTAAATCTATAACCCTATATTCACCGATTATCATCTAATCCAATCCCCTCATTTTATAGATGAGGGAACTGAGATTCAGAGAAGTGGGATAACTAATTTATCCATGGTCACATGGATAGTAAGTGAGAGATCTAAGATTCGAGTTCATAGGGAAGAGTCAATACTCTTTTCAATGATTCTTGAGAGGTCAATCAACAATCATTTTTAAGCACCTACTATATTTCAGGAATTGTTTAGGGGATATAAAAAAAGGCAAAAGAAAAAAAAAAACAGTCCCTACTCTCAAGGAGCTCACAGTCTAATGGAGAAGACAGCACACAAACAACTATGTGGAAACAAGATATAAGCAGCATGAACTGGAGGTAATCAGATGGAAAGCACCAATCTGACACTTGATGGAAGCCAGGAGTGGGAGATGAGAAGGAAGATAGCTTAAGGCTGTTCAGAAGGATAGCCAGATCATTCTCTCCAGGGTAACAGCCAGTGAGTAACATTCAGAGTTGGTTGATAGAGTGTCCTCTTAAAGGAATAGCAAGGAAACCAGTGTCCTAGAGGTTAAGTAATTTGCCCAGGGTTATAGTGCCATTAAATCTAAAAATTATGATTTGAGCCCAGGTCTTCAGACACAAAATGTAGCACTACATTTTTAATAAATAAATTTATTTTAAATAATATAAAATTTTTAATGATTTAAATAAACAAAATAAATTATTCTTAAAAGATATCTCTGTTAGTATTTTCCATATAATTAAGCCACTTTCTATTATGATTAAGGAAGAGATTCAAGAGGAAATAAAGCATTCTACACATATATATATTTTGAGCAGTGAGGGTGGGAGTGAGAATGCAATAACTTTGCACTTTTCATGATGGGAGATCCTTGGAAAAACTAGCATTTCTATTCTAGCTTTCAAATTTAAAAAAGTCCCTTGGTTCTAGTCTAAGTGAAAACACATAAAGATATCAAGCAGCCCAAATCTAATTCTACAACTGCACAGCAAGGTATGTGGCCTTGTGAGAATTATTTAACCTCTATTTCTGATCTTATCTGTTAAATAGGGATAATAAGGCCCCAAATACCTTTCTGACAGAATTCATTGAAGATAAAAGTATACAGTAGTTGTGGAGGGGAAAAAAATTCTTTGACAAGTACTAAAGTAAATGCAAGAAAATGTAACATTATGATCTTAGCCTTGCTCTTACCATTTAAATTGTTCAACTTTCAGACAAGCCATCTCTAACTGGCTAAAGCAGATTATTACATTTTCAGTGTGAGCATTTATTTACACCTCCAAAATCAGTCAATGCTAGAGATCAGGGCTTGATTTGTTGTTTTGTTCATTTCTAGACCTAAGAAAGTAATGGAGAAAATATTAATAATGAACATTAAACATTAACATTAAAGTGTTTCCCACATACATTTCCCCACATACACAAAGTTGGTTGTTAAATATTTACCAGCATACCCTCTCAGGACAGAAAAGGAGTGAGAATGTGATTTTGCAACTGTTTCCAGTAAGAAAGAGCTTTCTTTATGACAATGATAACCCCTTTAGCACCTCTACCTGAATTCAAGTAAACATTTATCAAGTCCCTGATATATGGTACTATGCTAAGCCATAGGGACACAGAGATTTAAAAAGTCATATCAAGGGGGGCAGCTAGGTGGTGCAGAAGATAACGCACAGCCCCTGGATTCAAGAGGACCTGAGTTCAAATTTGGCCTCAGACACTTGACACTTACTAGATGTGTGACCCTGGGCAAGTCACTTAACCCTCATTGCCCCGCAAAAACAAAAGCAAAAATATAAAGCCATATCTAATAAGGTAAATAGATGTGTACAGGAATAAAATATGATAAAGATAGATTATAATAGGCGTAAAGTGCCCTTGGAAAATCTGAGGAGGAATAAACCCCTTTTAGCTGGGGGGGAAGGAGAGGAAGGGAAGGAGCTAGTCAAAAAAGATTCCTTGGAGGGGCAGCTAGGTGGTGCAGTGGATAGAGCACCGGCCCTGGAGTCAGGAGTACCTGAGTTCAAATCCAGCTTCAGACACTTAACACTTACTAGCTGTGTGAAGTCACTTAACCCTAATTGCCTCACTAAAGAAAAAAAAAAAGATTCCTTGGAAAAGATACTGTGTAAGAAAGTACTGACTGGGGGAAAAATATCCACCCAACCACTATATCTATATCTATATCTATGTCTATGTCTATGTCTATGTCTATGTCTATGTCTATGTCTATGTCTATGTCTATGTTATATATTTGTACATACATACAACAAGTAATGCTAAGAAGGTGTTGCATTCCAGAATGTGGACCAATTCCTATGGAAATGCCCAGAAGCTGGAGAATACAGCCCAAGGTCATAGAATAAGCAGGCATTTATTTTGGCTGAAATATAATGAGCAAAAAGTAGTATGAACAGAGAATAAAGCTAAATACAGCTGAAAGAGTGGGTTAGAGCCAAATTACAGAAGGCCTTAAATGCCAGGCTAAGAAATTCATATTCTATGATATAGATAATAGGGAGCTACTCAAGTTTTTTAGCAAGAAAGTGATAACAATGAGACTGTACATTAGGAAAATTATTTTGGCAGCTATATGAAGGAAGGGTTGAAGAAGATAAAAAATGGATACAGACTCACTAATAAAAAAATCTATCGCAGTAGTTTAGAACAGAGGGGTGAAGTAGAGCTGTATGTATTAAGCAGAGGACAGAAGTCCATGGGCTATTTTACTGGAAGAGGGGACAAGGCTGGACAACTAATTGAATATAAAGGGGAAGGGATGGGAGAGAGAAGAATCAAAGATGGCACTGTAAGGTTTCCAAACTAAGTGAGAAGGAAGTTTGTGATGATACCACAATCTGGAAGACAATACAACTGACCTGTGGACATATAAGCAGTAGGCATTACCATTAACCTTAATGAGGGCACAAGCCTCTCTCTCCAATGGCATTCCTTGTATTCAGCCTATATAAAGCAGACTAACTCAAGACCAGTATTTCTAGACCAGCTCTTATACTCCAGAGCTGACTATGTTGTCATAAAAGAGAATGCCAGGGGGCCCAGTGAGATCTGTGTGCCCCAGCAGTTCAGCTGCAGGCAATCAGCTTAGATGGGTATTCTGCCCTGTGTGGCTGTCTTTGCATTGTCCTATATTGGGTGTCACTGAGGAGTCTCACCCAATGGGCCGTAAGTACTATTAACTACTAGGGGTGTTAAGGCGCAGGCTACACTAAAATAGCTCAGGCAGTAATGGCAAAGTATGACCAGATCAGTGGCAACTATACCTTAGGGGCCCTTCCCTAATCCTCTTGGGTGGGGCTGAGTCAGAGATCATGAGACTGGCATTCAAAAGTGGAAGGAATGAAGTAATAAGGATGTATGAAGGAAACCACCGCATCTCCTATAATCCTAGAGGGCCTTTTGTGGCAATCATACATGGGGCTGAGTGAACTACAAGAGATGGTATGACTACCTTGTGGTACAGTAATAACATGCCACCTGGGTGACAGTAGCAATTCTACAAAACACACCTTCCTCATAATAGCAGGATTGCTGCCTACACTACTATTCTGTCTCCACCCATGTTCCAGAGACAGAGTAGACTTCCTAGATTCATGGGAGCTGAGCTTTAAGATCTAACCATGGATCTTCTCAAGAGCCCTGGCAATGGTAGGGAATGAATTCTATATAGGACATTTTCTCTAATGGAGCAGAAGCCCCTATGCTTGGGAGATACCAGCACTTCAAGGAAGAGTTATTATTATAATTACTAAAAATAATAAATAGCTAGCACTTAATGTGGAACTTTAAGGTTTACAAAGTTCATGATACTTGGTATATCCCCATAACAAATAAAATGTGACCACTAGGAGATGCAGTGTAATGTGCCCCCTCCAAAGAAAAAAGTTACTGGATATTCAATCAGAGGGCCTAGGTTGACGATTTGTCTTTGTTCTTGTGTCACATGGGGCAAGTTTCTTCACCTCTCTGGGCCTTAGTTTGGCAGTCTTTAGAATAACAGGGTTGATCTAAATAGCACATCCAAGGTGGTGGCTCCAGAGGCACAGGAAGTAAAGAACTGAGTGAAGAAGACCCACTGGTGATGGGATAAAATCCAGACTGCTCAGCTTCTCTCTCAATTCCAATGAAGGTCCATTTTTTCTTAGTATCCAGGGGCCAAAGCATGTTGCATGGACATAAGCTGTGATGGGTTCTGGGGCCTCAGATCTCAGTAGAGCAATAGGATATGCCTTGCCAAGAAAAGATCACCCCATGGGGAGTAGTTATAGAAGAAGAAGAGAGACCTGCTCTATGGGTCTGCCATGCCAGACAACCATTTCACAAGGCCAGGTAATTGAGGTCAAGTAACTGCGGGTCTGGCCAACATGGGCTCTACTGGAAGTAGCAAAGCTATACATAGAGTGAAATCTCTGCCTCAATCAAAGTTAAGGTCAATAAATGGGACAGCGCAAGGAGCAATACCTCTGGGGTCAGGGAAGATTGGTTCAAATCCCACTTCTGATGCTTTCTACCTGTATGGCCTTGGGCAGGTCACAGCTTCCTATGCCTCAGTTCCCACTCTGCAAAATGAGGTAGTTGGATTAGATGATCTCCAGGATTTTTTCCAGCTGCATATGTATGATTTGTAATCCTTCCCTGAACCTAGCTCACATCATAGACATTGAAGCCTCAGGTCCTCCAAGATAAATGGATGAAAATAGCATAGGGCAGCACCATGTTCCACTCTGGAAGGGGAGAAGAAATCAGACACCTAATGGACTCCGGCGACAAGGGTAGGGTTGCTCCTCTAGACCATATGCAAAGAAAAGCCTTAATGGGCAAGTGGTAAGGAGGTTTGCCCTAATTTGCATTGGCAATATAAGGGGATCATATGGTACCCAAGGAAAAGGAGACTCTCCCAAATAACAACTGGAGCTAGACAAGTTCACCAAGGTGAAGAGTTAATCTGTCTTACCATAAGAAGTTCTATTCATAGGAACTTGTTTATGAATATCAGAAAATAAGGCTTTTGAACTTAGATTTCTTGGGTAGATAAGGCATGGGAATAAAGGAAACCAAAGAAACCAGAAATCTGCCCCTCCAGTCAGGACCCCATCACTCAGAAAGAAAAGGAACAGAAGGAATAATTAGAGTAGCTACTGGTACTAACCAGCCCTTTAATAGTAGAAGAAACTCATGAGAGAGTTCTGTATTTGAATGCACTGTTACTCATAACTTCAGAGTGGGAAATGACCAATAACTGACAGTTGTAAAGACCTTGGCAACCACATGGAATGCCAATGAACAGAGGGGAAATGCCCATTCCCTTAATGGTGTGAACCAATTTTCCCCAAGTACATGTAAGTAGGTCAAATCATGTATCTTCACAGGCTAGACAAAGGAAAGGGGGAGGATTGATCTTAGAGGGGAGATACTATTATCACAATCAAGAAACTAGGACAGTGGAGCTGAAGAAACAAAGGCTGGAGTTTTTGTCAATAAGACTGGCAAGGTTGGACTAAATGAATGCTGAGGTCTGTTCCAACTCTAAATTCTGTTAAGGGCACCAGTCCCTTAGTCCCTTTCCCCGTCAACCTTTGTAAAGCAAATTAACTCAAGGTTCTAGACTAGTATTTTCTACCTGAAGCTCATTCTATAGTGCTGACTGTTGTCAAGAGAGAGAGGCAAGTGGGGGTAGCTAGGTGGCACAGTGGATAAAGCACTGACCCTGGATTCAGGAGGACCTGAGTTCAAATCCAGCCTTAGACACTTGATACTTACTAGCTGTGTGACCCTGGGCAAGTCACTTAACTCTCATTACCCTGCAAGAGAGAGAGGGGGAGGGGGCAAGTGAGACTTCTCTGAGATAAAGAAGTGAAGCTCTCAAAATCTTATTTATTTGGGTGGCATTCTCTGTGTTGTGGGTGGCTCTGGAAAGATTCCTGTGCACTGAGCAACACTGAAAACTGATAGAAGTCCCAAAGTACAACATACAGTAAATAGCTGGGGTACTGATGACTCTATGTCACAAGGTCATGTCACAACAGCTACATCCCTGACAACATCTCTCCCTAATTAATTCCTGAGCTCTTCTTGATTCCCTGAGGTATATCTATTCCCCTATTTACTGGATACTAACCGATGATACAATTTCTAAGATAAATAACTAAATAGATCAAATAGAAAGAAAGAAAGAAAGAAAGAAAGAAAGGAAGGAAGGAAGGAAGGAAGGAAGGAAGGAAGGAAGGAAGGAAGGAAGGAAGGAAGGAAGGAAGGAAGGAAGGAAGGAAGGAAGAAAAGAAAAAGAAGGGATGGAGGAAGAAAGGAATGTAGGAAGGATGGTAAATAGACAGATGGGTGATGGATGGATGGATGATAGGGAATATGAAGAAATAGCAGGCTTTGGTGAAAGGTTGATGTCAGCCTTAAACATGTCAAGTTTAAGATGCTGACAGGACATGGAAAAGCTTAAGAGAAAGGTAGAAATCTAGGACTAGAATTCAGGGCAGAGATTGTAGATGGAAATATAGATTTGGTAACCATCTCTACAAAGCTTATATGAGAGAGTAAAGGGAGTATAAAAAGAAAAGAGAAGAAAGACAATGAAAAAGAGGAAAATCCTACATTTAGGAATCAGCAGGAAGATGAACCAATAAACAGAGAAAATGAAAAGAACCAGATGAAAGCATTATCACTAAGTCAAAGGAGGAAAAAGTAAATATCCTGAAGGGAATGATTGACCGTGCTTCAGAAATGTCAAGGAGACGGAGAAATGGGAAAAGGCCATTGGCTTTGGCAATCAACATTTGATTAGGGAAATAACTCTAGCCTGGTAGATGTGTTGAAACACAAACACCAAGTGCTAACAAAGTGGACCATCAAGTTCTTGTTTACAAGAACTAATCGTCAAGACCTTCCTAAAGGAAATTAAGAAATAGTTGGCAGCTCCAAATCTCATCAGGGTTGGTTTTCATTTTATTAACTCATTAGATTTATTGGAATGTTTGTCCTCGTCAAATAACTTAGAATACAGTAATTGCTGTCATATAACACCCATTCCTGGCTCTGCCATTTACTAACTATGTGATCTTGGAAAAGTTCTTTAACTGCTCTAGACCACTACCATGCAGGTTCTGACTAAGCAGCTTTGCATATGGCCAGCTGACACATTTAATACCACTCAGTAGCCCAATTCATCTTCAGCTCTCTCATCTCAGAGCAAGTAGAAACATAAGCAATAGTTACCACTGTAAAATTACTGTGACTTTCTGTCTTATCAACATGGTTGGAAGTCTAGAAAGACCTAGAGGGGTGGAGGTGTCAGAAACAGTGATGAGGAAGGAGGACCAATGAGAAAAACAACAGAAAAACTGGAGGTAGCTGTGGTGGGAAGGGAAAGGAACAGAAAGGAATAAGTATCTATATAGCATCCACTATGGGGCGAGGCACTGTCCTAAGTGCTTTACAAATCCTATCCCATTTGATTTTCACAAAAACTCTGGAAGGTAGGTACTGTCATTATCCCCATCTTAAAGTTGAGGAAACTGAGGAAAGCAGAGGTTGTGACTTCCCCAGAGTTATACAGCTAATGTCCGAGACCACTTATGAACTCAAGTCTTCATGTCTTCAAGCCCAGCATTCCATTATGCCACCTGTCAGTTGTTAATTCATCCCTGCAGGCTTAGTTTCCCATGCTGCCCACTAAAACCAACCTTGCCAAAGTTGCCCACCACACATTCCTCATCCTTCCCCTACTACATCCCTGTGTATACCTCTTTTCCCAAACATGCATCATTCACAACTCCCTGAACCTTTCCCCTTCAACAACCAGACTCCAAATTCCCCTTCTCCTTCTCTAGGCATAGCTACTATAATGCAAATATGCCAACTGTTACACTGCCCTCATCTTCTATCTCCCCACAGGAAATACCTATCTATTTACACCTACCCATAGGCATACCTCCACATTTGTACATTCCTATTTATGCATCAAACAAGAAGGAAAGATAAAACAATAAAAATATAAATAATTAAGACTGATTGGATAGGTTTGAGAAGTGGTTAGAGTGGGAGTAATTGGTCAGTGATTCGAGTACAAGATATACAAATAAGCAAATAAGTGAAGGATATGTGATTTTGTCAGATGGAGAATTCCCAACATGGGAACTCCCTCTCTCTACTTAGATAGCAAAGTCTATGACTTAGTGGATAAATGCTAAGGGGGTTCCAGATTTCCACAGGTAGTGTTAAATGTGGAGTTTGTTTTTTTTTTTTTTAATGAGGCAATTGGGGTTAAGTGACTTGCCCAGGGTCACACAGCTAGTAAGTGTCAAGTGTCTGAGGCCGGATTTGAACTCAGGTACTCCTGACTCCAGGGCCGGTGCTCTATCCACTGCGCCACCTAGCTGCCCCTTAAATGTGGAGTTTTAACCAAAGTTTTCCTAATTCCAGGTCCAACATTCTATCTTCTATACCAAAGGTGTTTGTCACCCACCAGATATTTGTACACAATATAAAATGTACCCATTACAAAAATATTTCCTAGATTTTCCATGAGTTAAATGCCTTCTCCTGGTCTTGAAAATACTAACCACTATGTTCTTCTAATGTTTATATGGACACACATGAGAGAATAATGAAAGACTCAGAAGGTGTTGTTTTCAAGGGCATGGCTGTCATTGACCTTAAGACACAACTTCATCACTGCCCTTCTTATTGGTACTATTAGGTAATACAGTGCCTAGCACATAGTAGTCACTATATAAATGCTTATATCCTTCACCTCTTCTCTCAGCCCAACACAAAGCTTTTTCCAGGAAAACATAATGCAAGAGAAGACAAAAATAGACAGTCAAGGAAAACCATTCACCTTACCAGGCGTCCCAGAGTCACACTGAGTTCTCTCCTGGCTCCCTTGCTCTCTCTCTTTCCAACACAATCAGCTTTGTAGCCACAGACTATGGCCAATTTAGAAAAACCAACACAGAAGTCTGGGCTCTTTCTGCTTTTACTTGTTTATGTATATTCCTCCCAGACTGGAACAGAAACTTGTTCCCTCATTAGGATTATTAGCAACAACTATAGCTTCTGTCTCTGCAAATCAACTACCCTTCCAGCACAACCCAATGTGCTCCCTGATGATGGATATCCAATCTCCAAAATCAAAAGGAGATAGATTTCTTGCTTCATTTGCTTCGTATTATGCTATTAAAAGACAAAGCTATTGGCTTCTTCATTTATCGGCAGTCAATAAGTATTTTTAAAGAACCTACTATGTGCCAGACACTTTGCTGAGTGTTAGGAACACAAAGAAAGGCAAAAGACAGTCTCTGCTCTCAAGGAGCTCACAGTCTTGAAACTAGCTTGGAAGGATAGTAGCTTCAAAAACTCTCAGGCCCACAGAAAAATCTTATCTTGAATCAAACTCCAGAGAAATCAACTTGGTTAAAAGGTGACTGTTATTATTTTTTTAATAAAGTATTACAATGGACACCCTGTCTCTTAGAAGTCCAGAGTAATGGCTTAATATTTTGAACAGTTACTAGGCATACTTCAAGGAAACGGTTCTATTCTGAAAAACCTCCAGGTATTTGAAAGAATAGTCCGATAAATATTAGGAGACCTGGTGAGACACAGTGAAAGGACACGATGGTATTAAGCTCATAGGATCATAGATTCAGAGCTGAGGGGATGATCAAAGGGCATGTAGTCCTATATTCCCATTTTATAGATGAGGAAAATTAGGCAGGTCCCATAGGTGATGAGTGGCAGAAGTAGGATTCAAATTCTGCCCCTCTGACTCAAAATCCAGCATTTTTTTCTGCTCTGCCAAGCACCTAAAGTACAGTACTCCCATTCAACCTGGATATTATCCTTATGAGATAAAATTCAGAGGTGAATTCAACAGCTCCTGATTCAGAAGAATTCAATTAGACAAAATCTGACCTTTGAGCCTTTTATTCTCATAAATTGTGTGTGCTCTGCATTTACTTTGTTTCCCCTGAAAGGATATAAGTTCCTTGAAAGGCAGAGATCATTTCATTTTTGACTCTGTGTCCTCAGCACCTAACACACTGGCACTAAGTAGGAACTTAAATTCCTGTTGAATGAGTCTTGTTGTTGTTTGTTCTTCATTCTTGAAGAAGACCACAACATCAGGTGATATCATGGCTTGCAGTGAATTGGATTTAAGTGAGGGAGGACTGTGCAAAGTCACCAACCTCACTCTCTCCTCCAGAGCCATCTGGGTCCAGTGGCAAGATAGATAACAGGATGACTGGAGATGGCCCTGGATGTTTGAGGCAATTAGGGTTAGTGACTTACCAAAATCACACAGCTAGTAGATGTCTTAGGTGAGATTTTAAATCAGTTCCTCCTCCCAACTTCAGGGCCAGTGCTCTATCCACTGTGTTACCTAGCTGTTGAATGAATGACTGGGAGGGAAAAGGGATAGCAACCAGAAACCAAGTCCTAACCAAATCAGTGGGCTCACCCCCTCTCACTTCACTCTACTTCTTTCTCTCTGGATTCTCCCAAAACAGCATGCCACAGCTGTTCAAACTCTCAGTTTCATCCTCACTCCCAGGCATGCGCTCTCTCTCTCTCTCTCTCTCCACTCATGCAAAATCCCAAATGCACTGCTGAGCTCAGTACCCCAAGGCTGTCAAAGTCTCCCAGCTGCTTTGGCTCTCCACCTCACACTAGGCCTCCTTTGTCTGAAAATCATTAACCACAATCACTCTCTCAACACTTTTCCTACTCACTCCAGAATGTATTCACTGGAACTACCAACTCTCCTTCCATACTGCTGCATTCAAGCCATCAGGCAACCTCCACACCACCAGTGTTTTGGCTGCTTCCTAACATCCCTAAATACTGCCCCTTAAAAATGTCTCCCTTGCTTCCCCCTCAGCTGTCTGCACAATGGTAGGATATAGGTAGTAGGAAATATTTCCTTGCTTCTGTCTTCCCCTTTTCATCATGTCTCCCAAGCTTCTAACACTAAAGGGGCCTAGAAGTCATGGAGTTAACACTGAGGAGGGCAGGAAAAAATACCACAAGGGGGACAAGTAAAGAGAACCTCTGGAAAGATTTTCCAATATTACTATAATGTCCCTTAATTTTCTCAAGGGTTCAGAAAAAGACAAAACGAGGAGAAGGAAGGAACTCTGTAAAATCATAGAGGGGGGACGGAGGGGAATGATAGAGCAGATTTCTGAGCCATTTGAAGAATGATTCAAACCATTTTTTTAGAGATGACATAAGCTTTAAAAGTGTGGTAAACCTCTTTGGAAATTTGGGGAGGAGGCATAAGTAATGACTAAATTTCATTTTGACAAGGAAGAATCAAGAGAACATTAAAGCAGACAAATAAAGGTTCAGAAGCATTTTTCTCAAGATTGTGAGAGATATTGAGAGAGAGAGAGAGAGAGAGAGAGAGAGAGAGAGAGAGAGAGAGAGAATGAAACACATCAAAAAGAACACATCAACAAGGAATAATTAAGTTTTACGTTTTGACATTTTACGTGTTTCTTTAAGTGTTGGTCCAATTTAAGAAAATAAACATCCATTATATTTCATCCTAATCAAGATGTATAACAAGCAGGTATTCTGAAAAAAGCAGACCAGGAAATGAGAACATTTTAATACAACTGATATACTATGTTAAACACTTCACTGATTATAAAACTAGAATTCTCATGGCTTCCTTTGACTTCTCCTGGCATAATTTTGAAAAATTAATGAACAGAAGACTGAAGGACTTTTGGGTTGAGTTGGTATTTTGGGGGGAAGCTAATCTATTCTACTCTGGTGCCTTAACACAAAATAAAGATCACTCAACTTTTTCACTCAGATTATTTCACTAACCTACTCTGCCAATGTCTCACCAGTGCCTAGAAGTCAGCAGGGTGAATAAAATCTATGTCAAAGGAGTACAAGCTCTGTCAGAACCTACCAAGCTAGAAAGGCTCCAAGTGTGATCATTAAAGAGAAACTATATGTGAGTCATAAAGAAAGACTTATTACCATGCCTGTGGACAGAGCATGTGCCAGGACACCTAAGCCATTCTCATTTCATGGCTATGCTTATTAACAGAATTTTGATCAAGGGATTCTTTCTTGTTTTTGTTCTTGTTCTCCTTTTTGTTAGCTTTTTCTTTCCTTTTTTTCCCCAAAACAACTCATCAAGACTATCTACCAAGGCTTGATGACATTATAGTCTACATTGATGAGGGAACTCCCCTGACAACAAAGTTATGGCTACTAAAATCACTAAAATATAAGCCTGTCATTTAATATGTGGACATCTGGCTACATTTATATTATAATGAAGAGTTTTCTGGGTTAAAATAGCAATTTTGTACTTTCAAAATCTGATTTCAGATCCCAGCTCTGCTATTTTCTACCTGGGTGACCATGGGCTAGTCACTTAACTTCCCTCAGTACTTTCATCTGGAAAATCAGGAGGTTGGACTAAATGGATTCTGAAGTCCTTGCCAACTATCTCAAACTGTGATCCTATGAACTTCAAGGCTTCTTGCCATGCTGCTTTTATATAATTTCAATTTGATGATAAACTTCTTTAAGACAAAGATGACAGCATACATTTTTGAGACTCAGCATATGGCACTTTATATACTTATTTCAAAGATCTGTGACATTTTTTGGTATAGCTAGTACCTCCACTACCAGTGATCTCAATATTTCTATAATTTAGCAGATAGTTTTCAAGAGCTGCTAAGGCAGGAAGATCATGGAGGCTGACATGGAAGGAAGATGGTAGGTTAAGAGTTAGCCTAGGTTTGGCTACCCCATACCATCCTAAGCCAACAACAAAGATGCCCAATAATGTAATAAAAACAGCAAAAAGTGAATGAAGGGGGCAGCTAGGTGGCGCAGTCAATAGAGCATCAGCCCTGGATTCAGGAGGACCTGAGTTCAAATCCAGCCTCAGACACTTAACACTTACTAGCTGTGTGACCTTGGGCAAGTCACGCAACTCCAATTGCCTCACTAAAAAAAAAAAAAAGAATAATTAAAAAAAAAAAAGAAAATGAAAGAAGTAACCACAGAATGATTCTTCTAGAAAAAAAAAATTGCAGAAGAGTTTCTGCGGCAGAAAAATTTACTATCTTGGAGTCTTCCAAACTTCACTGAGTTGATCTTCAGACAATGGATGAACAGTTTATGCCCTGGAATCTACCCAAAACCTTCCCACATTGAATAGGACCTGCCAGAGGGCTTCTTTCTGTTGGCCCAGCCTTCAAGAATCCAGGGTCATAAATCTGTCCAGCTGAGGTATCAGTACAGGAAGTTAGTGGAAGCTGGCACATCATTGTGTTCAATAAATGGGTTTTGTTGCTTTTTTTATTATGATGCTCACCTCGTTTCATAGTTATTTGCTTCAGGTATTTTGACAACTGGGCTTGTCTGTACAAAGCAGCTATTCTGATGTGTGTACTAACAGACTTCTGTCCTTGACATCTAAATGTCACACGAGTGCACCAGTGACTGTCAATAGGCAGGACATGGGGGTATTTTAACCATTTTTAAGAGAGGGCAGAGGGGTTGGAAAGGTTAGATTTATGATTTTACTGGTAGTAGTAAATTCCCAATGGTAACACCCTACCAGTGCAAATAAGCACCTGCTTTTCAAATTAGAAAGAAAGCATTAGATAGTCATGAGTCTTAGAGGATTTCAGAGAGTAACACTTTTAAATAATAATAATAGTTATTATCATTATTATTATTAATTATTTCTCAAGTATGGGGCAGCTAGGTGGCACAGTGGATAAAGCACTGGCCCTAGCTTCAGGAGGACCTGAGTTCAAATACAGCCTCAAACACTTGACATTTACTAGCTGTGGGACCCTGGGCAAGTCACTTAACCCTCATTGCCCCACAAAAAAAAAAATCTCAAGTAAGTAAACTTTTTATAAACCAGTTTTATATCATATTGGCAACATCATAACATTTTTCTCATCTTTTTACTGCCAAATTTCAAGGAAACAACTACAAGAAGAAAGGGAAAGAAAGAGAGAGGAAGGGGAGGGAGAATGAATGGCATGGAAGAAGGTACTGCTAAGAATATGATTTCTCCAGATCCAAACTGTCAAGATGTCCTCCTGTCCAAACGTCTGCCTAGAAATTAATAGCTGATCCTGGGACACTGTTTAGACTGAGGTACAACTCAGTGAAAAACACTAGTCTTCACTAAACACTTAAGGATCAGGATGGCTGGGAACAGAATTTAAAAATAGAACCTTTAAGAAATCTAATCAAGCCCCATTTTTATACATATGGAAACAGAGGCCTAGGGTAGTAATGGTTTGTCAGTGGTTACACGGCTATCTAAATTGTAGAACTGAAGCACTAGATTGAGAATCAGGAAACCCAGATTTTGCCATGAACTAGTAATGTGACCTCTTTGGGCATTTTTCTCTTTATGTGTAAAATGAAGGGGCTGGATTCCCAATCCTAATTCCCAAGGTCTCCTTGAGTTCCAAAATTCTGTGATTTTAACTTGGAGAAGTCAATAGAGCAGAGAAAATCAATTCATCAACAAGTACTTATGATGTGCTTTATATTATAGGCCAGAAAAAGAGGAAGGAGATTTTATTTTAGGTCATAAGTTTAGATTCCAAACCATTGAATAGAGTGCTGGGCCTGGAGTCAGGAAGACCAGAGTTCAAATTCTGTCATGCTACATACTAGCTTATGACCTTGGGCAAGTCACAAGCTTCTGCCTTGCCTCAGTTTCCTCTCCTATAAAATAGAGATAATAATAGCACCTACCTCACAGGGTTGTGAAGATTGAGTGAGAAAATATTTGTAAAGGGCCTGGAGCCCAATAGGCAATGAATGCTTGTCTCCTTCCTTTAGCCCACATCCACATCCAAATAAATCACTTTCATTATCTATTCCACTTCCACCCCTTTTTCTCTGGTCCCAAAGCACTCCAGGGCCTGCTAGGGCAGTCGCTAGCTAGACATGTGAACATAGGCACAAGGAAGGGATTCCTAGTTGGGGAGGGATACTATGCAAATCACTCTGAGAAGGTAAAACTCCTTGGCAACTTCTTCAACTTTTCCTCCCCGACCTCCTCCTCCCATTCCCTCACTGACCAATCAGAAGAACAAGATTATCCAAGTTTGAGATTCAAAATCTAAAGGTAAAAAAAAAAAAAATCTAAAGGTGTCGGGTTCAGAAAGAGGAAGGAAAGGAACTAAAGTGCCAGACCTCACAGCTCAGAATTCCATGTATGAAGAAACCTAAAGAAGTTAAAAGACTTGTCCAAGTTCACCACGTAAATACATGGGAGAGCAAGACCATAGCCTGTCTTGATTCCCAAGCTGCTCCATCTCCACAATTTAGGAACTGGGTGACCTTAGACAAGTCACAAATTGTCTGGGCCTGCCTTTCCTAAGTAAAATAAAGATGCTTGGGGGAGAGAGAGAGAGAGAGAGAGAGAGAGAGAGAGATTAACCTAAGATTATTTTTCCCTGTTCCTTTTATTGTCATAGGAAATTGGCACAAGATAAAGGGAAAAAAAAAGCAATAGGAAGGGATGCACCCCCCCACACACACACACAAAGAATTGTTCCAGGACAAATTGATATGTTAAGAATGTGAATTAAGAACTGGGAGAAATGTTATCAGAAATTATGGAATATGGAGAGGGGGGTGCTACTCTCTAAGTCCTCTTAGTAGAACAGGACTGGTGGTTCATTTGCTAGGACAAATATTTAGAACAGAGTTGGCCTTCAGAAGGTACATTAAAAATATAGTACTGTAGTTTGGTCTCCAGCCCAAAGCTTTGGTCTGTGGCACTTAGCCATTCATCCCTGCCAACCAGGCCCTGGCCCCATGACCCCATTCCAGGAAATACCCTGCCATATACACCTGTTAGGAAATCTCCACTTCAGACATCGCCTGTGCCTCAACACCCTTTGCTGTAATTCTGTATATGTGTACTCAGGCACACCTAAGGGTGGGGAAGGAATCGGGGAGCTAGGACACTAAAGGAAGGGTCAAGAGGAGGAAAGGAAGCCAGATGTCAGAGCTCTTGACAAACAAACTCGGCCTCATAAGCTGAAATGGGGGCTTAGGGGCGGGTCAGAGGGAAGTGTGAACCTAGAGGGAAGGATGAGGCTGGATGGAGGAGGGGGCAAGAGGGATGAAAAGGAAGGCATGTGAAAAAGGCTTAGAGCGAGCAGGGGAGTGTGTAAGCATCTCACATTACGCTCCCAGTGTCTGCTGAGGGAGCTTGGCGGCGGCTGTGGGGTTGGAGCTAAAGGGTTTGTGAAATTCTCTGTATTTCTCCCTGCAGCCTGCGCGCCGCCTTCTGATTAGCTGGGGCCGAGCTCCCGCAGCCGACCAGCCGGCGGCATTAGGCCTCGCACTGTGAGCCCCGGGGAGAGGAGACCTTGCCCCGAGTCTGCTGCTTGGACTGGACGGGAAAGGGTCGACTGCAGCTCAGAGTCAACCCCATCCCCGGGGGTTGGAAAGAAGAGCAGAGCAAAAGAGGAGTGCGCCTAGGCAGCTGGCAGCGCGAAGCCCCGCCGGGAGGAATCAACAGCAAGCCCCGGAGATGCAGTCGCTCCCGCGGCACCAGCGGCTCGGAGGAGGAGGAGGAGGAGGAGGAGGAGGAGGGGGAGGAGGAGGAGGAAGAGAAGGAAGAGGTAGCTCGGCGGAGCGCGGAGGAGATGGAGGCTTCTGCCCTAACCCCTGCAGGCAGCGGCCAGGACCCGGCCCGGAGCTCCCCGCTTCGGCCCAACGGCTCCACTCACCCGATGGCGAGAGAGGCTCGGGGCTAGGCAATGCTTCAGAACTGATGGCCCGCGGCGACAGGGATGCAGTCGGCGCTCCTCGGCGTCTCGGGAAGCCCCCGGAGCCGGCCTGGAACCCAGTTGGAGTCCCCAGCAGCAAAGCTGTAGCTGTCAGTAAAGCGGGGCCCCGGGCCCCGGCTACTGCCGCTTGCCCGGGGACGCTGTCCACTGCTGAAGCCCCCGGGGCCCCCGGGGCTCCCGGGGCCGAAGACACGACACTCCCAGCCTGGATGCGCCTCTACTTCTACGGGATGCACGGCATCACCTTGGACGTGCTCATTTCCTCGGTTCGGGGTTTCCTCCACAGCCCCGACCTGAAGATGCTGGGCTTCTCCACTCCCTACCACTGTCTGCTGCACTCGCTCACTCAGTTTGCCCTGGAGAAGGTCTACCTGCAGCGGCGGCACTGTCCGAGCAGCTTCGCCTTTCATTTCCTCTTGTACCCTTCGGCCCACTTGGGGCTGCAGACCCTGGTGGGCAAGGCGCTGCTGCTGATAAGCCACGGGGGGCGGCAGTTGGGCGAAGCGGCGCCGGGAGCGCTGGATCTGGCTCTCCAGTATGTGCTGGCAGTCTATTACTCCCAAGTGTTTCTCAAGAGGTTCCTGCGCTTGCGATACCGCCGCCCGCAGCCACAGCCTCAGCCGCAGCCGCAGCCACCGCCACAGCCACCGTGGCGCGGTCCCTCTCCGTCGTCCGGCTCTCGGACAGCTGCGGCGCCCAACAGCGGGCGGCCCCGGGGCGCCAGGGTGGTCGGGGGAGCTCCCAGACAAGGACTCCCTGATCTCCTCCGCTTTCTCTTCTTTGGGATGCACGGTTTCCTAGATGAGATCTTTTTCACTTTCTTCTTTAACCTCCTGGGGCCGGAGGACGGGGCCATCAACGGTCACACTTCGCTCTGGTCTTTTCTTATGTACGGCAGCTGCAGCTTCGTGGTGGAAAAGCTGTATTTCTACTTGCACTACAGCCGAGGCTGGGGCACCTGTAAGAGGATTCCCATCTACGTTCTCTTCATCTACACGTGGGAATTGTCTTGGGGACTGGGACTCCGCATGTGTGGGGGATGCTCGTGGGACTACTCTCACTATCCGTTGAATTTCATGGGACTCATCACCTTGATGTATTTGCCGGGTTGGATATTTCTTAGCTTCTACCAGGACCTGCTGTCTAATGTGTTGTGGCGTGTACAATACATACCAGCTAAATGAAACAGAAAATAATAAGTGGAAGTCCCGGGATATTTTTTAAAGGAAGTTTAAGAAGGGGTGGGGGGAGTGTTTTTTAATCTTTTACTTTTTATACATTTTACTAAAGTCTCTTTAAACATGTTTTATTTACACTTTTGATTTTCTGGGTGTTTTGAACCTATGGGTAATATAGTACTTTGAATTATGGCACTTTGGAGAGGAATGCTAACTCAAAGTATTTAACTCTTAAAACTTTTACTACACACACACACACACACACACACACACACACACACACACACACCTTCCTACCTTAAAGACTGAAAGCTGTGGTTTGCACTTACTTGTGTGTACATCAGTGACAGCTACTAACCTTGTAAATGGGAAGTGCTCCAATGAAAGACCAATAACTTTCGAAAGATTTAGTAAAGTTTTCTAATTTTCCTTTAAATATTAATCCAGTCTGCTACTTTCCATGTCACCAATGCCTGCTGAAATTCACTGACCTGTACACATGAAATTGCAGCTTGTAACTCTTAAAGTGCCTCTGTCTAGCATTTAAGTGGAAGGAAACTGATAAATGTGGGAATACACCCTAAGAAGAGTATCTAAATAAGAAGTCTTTCCCAACAGCTCAGACAGTTGACACTGCGTTGAGACATTTGATCTCCATCTTGGAAATGACTGCTTTCCAGTGTTGGTTAGCCTTAAACACCAAGTGTATTAAAGTTGATAAAATATCATTTTATCTATGCTTGATTTTTTAAAAATGTGCTATAAAACAAAATGCATACTTCCAGCAATGAGAATCTCCTTCAAAAGGACTCTTACTGCGAGGCCCTTTTTCTAGGTCAAGCTCAAAAATCCATGATACTACTATGATCCCGAGAAGAAACAAAAACCCAGAAGACTAAAGTACTTACCATAAATTCATAGGATTCAAAATTGGAAAGGACTAGATTGTCTATTCTGACTCTTTGATTTTACAGGTAAAGATACTGGAGCTCAGAAGAGGTTAAGTGAATTGCCCAAGGTTACATAGACCTACACTGTTAGATATCAACACAGACCTATCATCTGGCCTATACCTGCTCCATAACTTCTTTGAAAGTGTATCACTTTATCTGGGACCCCTAGGGTACATAGGCCTGATGAATCAATGCTTCAGATAAATCAGTGGATTTTTGTGATTCATCCCTAAATAAATGAAATAGAGAAAAAAACCATTTTGCAAAAACCAAGAAAACTTGTTTAATTAAAAATGACCTTTCTGGGGCAGCTAGGTGGCGCAGTGGATAAAGCACCAGCCCTGGATTCAGGAGTACCTGAGTTCAAATCTGGCCTCAGACACTTGACATTTACTAGCTGTGTGACCCTGGGCAAGTCACTTAACCCCCATTGCCCCACAAAAAAAAAAATGACCTTTCTAGGGGTTGTTAAATCCAGGGGGAGGAGGATAGACCAGTGCTTAATACATACTACATAAAATTAATCAAAACCATCTCAATGCTCATTACAGAGATAGGAAGATCTGAAAGTGTTTTAAAATATAAATGTTGTTTTATTTAAACACACTTGTTTACATATAAATTCTTTGACTTCAGTTTTCCTCACCTATCCTCAGTATTACATTGATTTACTGGGTAAAGTAAAATTTGCCACATTTGATCAAACCCAAGCAAATGTATGTGGCTTGAGGGCAGGCACTGCTCATTTTTGTCTGTACTCCCAGTGCCTTATTTGTTTACTTGAAATGAATTGACATACAGGTAAAATGCAAGAAAGCAAACTACTAAACCCTAGCTGCCTGGGTTTTAGCGAAATGGTTCAGTGGATATAAGGAAGGGAACTGCTCCTGAAATCACCACTTGTCTCTATCTAGGGCCAAGTGGTATAACTGAACTACATAAGCATCTTTAATTTCTTGTGTCAATTATCCTCTTTACATCTCAATTCCCTCATCTGTAAGATGGGGTTAAAAATAGCACTTAACTCACAGGGTGGTTGCGAGGATCAAATGAGATAATTTTTGTCAAAAAGTGTTTTCCCAAACCTTAAAGCTCTATATAATGCTGTTATTATTTGTTATGTACAAAACTGCTGAAGTTCATAGAGCCTACTCATTAGACCTCCAAGTTAAAATATCAGCTAGAGTATCCATCTATCAACAAGATATCTGTGAAGACAATGATGTTTTGTTGTTGTTGGAAATCAGAAGTCCTGGATTCAAATCTCAAATCTGTCACTAACTCAGTTCCACAATTTAAGGTCTAGTCACTTAACCTCTCCAGGTTTCTACTTTCTGCAAAATAAAAGGAGCTAAAGTAGGCATCCCCTTTCAGCTCTATGATTCTATGAAATAATAATTCACTAGCAGTTATCATTTTACCAGATCTATATGGCGACAGCTCTTATTCACTAAGTTATTATCAGAACTGTGGGTTATCCAAGGCTCCTCGATCCAATGTTATTTATTTTTAAATGTGTTCAGATTTGTGCTTAAATGCCATTTCACTGTTATTACCTACCTATCTACACCCAAAGGAAAACTAGAGAAAGGAAGTAATAAACTAGACAATTATATAACTTTTTGGTAGCAGTAGTATTCAAAGTCTGATAAGGAAATATAGCAATCAAAATATTTTCAATTCCTTGTGAATTTTAATTATCCATATTATTTTTTATCTCCCATCACCAGTGGTCATAAGTTGTCTATGTTACGGCAAAAGCTGTTTACAACATTCTCCTCATTAAAGAAATTGATAGGTAAAAGGAAATTGAATCTGAGACTCATATCAGTAATATGTACTAGTTCTATTTTCCCAAAAACCTTGTCATCGTGAAATGTTATTTGTAGTAATATGTATAGGTATAAAACTCACATACATGATCATAGTTTGACTGACTGGCTATAATGTAGTTTATTCAGTTTCTGATATTTTATGTCAATATTTAACAGTTTCCATACATAAACTTTCATTCAATGAATACAGCTTAGGAAGTCTCTTGTTGTGTAGGAAACATAGCTAAATGAACAAACTTCGCATTTTTGTAAAGTAATCTTAACTATTTTTGAAATGATAAGCAGGATCTGCCTGGTTCTGCTTCAGAGGATGGGAGAAAGAAGTTCAAAGAAACAATTGGCTTCATTTCCTTTTTCAGTAATGTATACCTGAAATTAATAACAATGGAAAGGAAGTTATCTTGACTTGGAATGACAAACAAGCACAGTGTAATGTCTGAAAGCAGTTTTTAAAATCTATTTTTGCCTATATTAAAAGGCAGCAACATAAAAATACACTGGGTTTTAAATTAATTTTATATATCTTATGCATCACCGCACTGAAAAATCCTATGCATTATATATTCCATTAAGCTGGTTTTTGTGAGTTTCTTTTGTTTTCAGAACTGGGCTTTCAACAGTGTTGGAAGCTCCCTGGTGTGGAAACTTCCTGATTCAAATCAGCAGCAACTCCTCTGTAGCTGGAATTCTTAGAGAGTTGTTTGGGTCACTGAAAAGTTCAATGACTCTCCCCTGGTCACTCAGTCAGTATGTGTGAGAGGCAAGACCTCTACCTACATCTTCCTGATTAAAAGGCCAGGGTCTAGTCCTTTATCCACTGTGCTATGCTGATGCTTCCACTATACATTGAGTTAGAGATTATACATGCTACATATAAATATGTACATGAATATGCACATATACATACACATATATATACTATATATGTAGTAGTATGTGTAGTTGTAGTAGTAGTGTAGTAGTAGTAGTAGTAGTAGTGAAGTACAGATTCCTTTTCTGGGGACAGCAAATAAGGATAAAGTCAATAAGGCCCTCAGAAACCTTCAAAACACTCTCATTGCCAATAAAATGAAGTCTTTAGCCTGACTTTAAAACCTCCAACCTAAATCTTCTGCCAAAATAGACTTCTTGCCATTTTGCAAAATACATGGGATGCTATGCGGGGAAGTTTTTTTAACATTTTATTTTTCCCATTTACATGCAAAATAACTTTTAACCTTTTTTTTATTTTTGAGTTCTAAATTCTCTCCCTTCCTCCCTTTCTCCAAATCTGAGAAGGTATTTGATTTAGGCTATACATGTGCAATCATGCAAAACCTATTTCTATATTAATCATGTTGTAAAAGAAAACATAGACCAAGAAAAAAAAAAAACCATGATGAAAAAAAGTGAAAAAGAGCATGCTTCAATCTGCATTCAAACTCCATACATTCTTTCTCTAGAGGTGGATAACATTTTTCATCATGAGTCTTTTGGAATTATCTTGAATCACTCACAGTTGATCAACATATAATATTGCTATTACTGTGTACAATGTTCTCCTGGTTCTGCTCACTTCACTTTGCATCAGTTTGTATGTCTTTCTACGTTTTTCTGAAATCATTCTGCTCATCATTTTTTATACCACAATAGTATTCCATTACAATCATATACCATAACTTGTTCAACCATTCCCCAATTGATGAACATCCCCTCAATTTCCAATTCTTTGATACCACAAAAAGAGCTGCTATAAATATTTTTGCATTTTCTTTTATCTTTTGGGGGGATATAGACCTTGTAGTGGTATTGTTGAATCAAAGGGTATGCACAGTTTTATAGTTTTACTGGGAATTTTTTTAAGACTGAGCTGGCCCTCAGGGAATTATAGTGGGAGGGGTAATAGATATATTATATACACAGGTATATATAATAAAAGGTAAGGTTTGATGGGAGCAAAGGAGAGATCCAGACAAAGTGCCTTAGAAAAATATGAGGGCAAATAAAAATACTTGTAGCTGAAGGTTTCAAGGAAAAATTCACAGAGAAAATGACACTTGAATGAAACCTTAGAGGAAGAACCTTAGAGGAAGAGGAAGGTTCTGAAAAGCAGAGATGAGAAAGGAATTTGTTCTAGGAATGGTGGCTGTACAACATGGATGCTTGGAGACAAAAGGAATGTAATATCAACTTAAGAACTAGAAATGCAGTTTTGCTTAGAATATATGAAGTAAGAAGTCATGAGTAATAAAGGCATAAAGACAAGATAGAGTCATATATTGTGGATGGTCTTAAATGTCAGGCTAAAGACTGAATTTTACTCTAAGAATAGAGAACTACTGAAGGATTTGGGAGAAGGGACATGGGCAGATCTGTGATTTGGGAAATTACTTTGGCAGCTGCATAAAGAATAAATTAGAGATAATAGAGATTCAGAATCAAAGAGACCAGAAAGGAAGCTATTAACAATAATCTAGATGAAAGGTGATGAGGGTTTGAACTCGAGTAGCATCATGAAAAGGGAGAAGACATACACAGAATGTCTAGGTCTTGGCAATTGGTTAAATGTGGGTAATAAAGGAAAAGGAAGAATCAAAGATGATTCCAATGTTTTCAATCTGAATGTGTAGGAGGATGGTGGTACCATTAACAGGATGAATAAGTTTAATGATATACCATATTTGAGTTGCCTATACGATATCCACATGGAGATGCTTAGCAGATAATTCCTAGAAGAGTAAAGTTCAGAGGATGGGGAATAAAGACTGACTATATAGATTTGAGTAAATAAAGGTAATAAATAATTAAAACCTCAGAAATAAATGGACTCACCAAGGGAGAGAATGAAGAGGGGGGGAAAGAGCTGAAGATGGACATAGGGGACATCTACACATATGGACAGAAGAAGAGTGATAAATAAGCAAAGGAGAAAGATAAGACCAGAACAATAAGGGAGGGGGATAAAAGATAGCAGTATCACAGAGATCAAGAAAGGAAAGAACATTCAGAAAGTGTGGGTGTCAATAGTACAAAATGTTGGAGGAAGTTCAAAGAGGATGAGAGCTGAAAAAAGGCCATTGAGTTTGGCAATCTAAGTTTGACTTGAACAGAGTTGTTAACCTGAGTGTCTACTGAGATAAAGTCATAGGGAACTGAGAACATGGACTTCGGGGTATTTGGGATCAGAACTGTGGACTTAAGAAGAGAAAAGATCTGAAGTAGCCACTGTGGGGAGTGTGAGCACATCAGAGATAGAAGAAAAGGTGATCATATAGCAATAAGGATTTGATGTTTTTATACCTCCATTTCTTCACCCAAGTCTTTTGCTATGCCTGGAATTCCTTCACTTTCAGCCTGGTGTAATCTTACTCATCTTTCAGGTTCAAATACCACCTCCTACATGAAGCTTTCCCTGTTCCCCCAACCAGAAGGAACCTCCCCCTCCTACCTCTCATAGTACCTTATTTTTACTTCTCTTACACATTTATATTCTATTTTGTATTGTGTATGAGTCATCTCCTATACTTGACTATCAGTTTCTTGATGGTAAGGGTTATATCTCAGTCACTTTTATATCTTCCCTTGAAAAGTCCCTTGAACATAACAGGGTCTTAATAAAAACGTGCCAAATCAATGGTTAAATATTGAATGGAGGCTCCTTTGTCTCTTTCCTTTAACATCCTGCCCTGGTAAGAAATACTTCTACTGCCAACTTTCTCTCTTTTTAGCCTCAGTGCTAGGGGAGCCAACAAAAAGTGGTAGTTTTCCTAGTGGCCATTTATTCACTAAAATTGGTCTTAATCCAGTTTCATTTAGAATCAGGGAACTGCCCACCACTAAAAGTAATGGCCTTCAGGCACAAGCCACCAATGGGAAGTGCTTCCCACTTCTGATAGAGATTCTTTATTAGTTTTATGCAAAAATGTTCTAACAGATTATCATCCAGCCAACTTCTGGGGTAGAACTGGCTATACAAAAGCATTTAATTTTCATCTTTGCTCTTTCACATTTTATCTCATGAAAGTTCTATTTTTGCTTTTAATACTGAGACTTAGTGGTGATAAAATGAGCTACAAAATTATAACATATTTGGCTGCTTAGATTCAGTATTTATTGAGATGTACTATGGCAAAGTATATCACTATGATGGAGGAAAACCTAGGCTTGAATCCTGTTCCCAACACTTTATAATTTTATGATCACAGACAAGTCATTTAATCTCTCTGATTCTCAGTTTTTTCATCTATAAAATTAGAATAAAAAAACTTATAGTGCCTCTCTGATGGGGTTATTAAAAGACTTTAATGAGATGCTCTATTTAAAGGAAGTACTATGTGAAAGTGATGGTTATTAATCACATTTCTCAATAATGTATGAAGACTTTTAGAAACTAATACATAGTCTAAATTCTATTTTTCCAGGAAAATATAATTTCAATGCAGTGAAAATTTCTAGAAACCATTTCCCCCTTTGTTTAAAAACACATTTGTGCTAGAGATGCCTCTAGTCTATCACTTACAAGTTAATTTCTCTCTCTTATAGCACCTCATTTCTTGAAACAGATCCGCTGACCTCAGAGAACCTCACCAGGATTAGGATAAAAAAAAGGACTGTGATGCCTCCAGAAAGAGTTCAGTCAAACTATGGCAACAGTAATAGAAGTGTAGTAGACAAGGAGCCAAGGCTGTGTTTCAGCCAAGGAAAAGTCCCCTCAGCATGGTAATTTTAGCCTGTCCCACTAAAAGGGGATACTATCCAAGGGTCACATCAAAGGGTTTTTTTACACATGAGCTACAGGCTTTTCCTGCCCCCTTCCAGTTATTAGCACTCTCTCTCTCCCTTTTAAAATTACTTTGTATTAATTTCTTTGTATGCCTATTTGTGTGTGTGTGTGTGTGTGTATATACACCTACATATACACATGTATATACATATACACAAATATGTATACACACATACAATAATACATTATATATACATAATCTATAACACAGTACATATGCATATATATGCATGTATGTATGCATATATATATATATACATACATTATAAAATCTTTGAGGGCAAAGAATTTTTCACTTTTACCCTTCTATACCCAGTGCCTATTCCAGTGCGTTATACATACTAGGCACTCGATATGTGATTATTAAATTGCATTGAACAGAAATTACATATTTAGATCAGGAAAAGAATTTAAAGGTCATCAATTCCATATCACTTATTTTATACATGAGGAAACTGAGGCATCAAGAGGTTAAATGACTTACCCAAGGTCACACATGTAATAAGTGTCTGAAATAGGATATGAACCCAAGTCTTTTCTGACTCCAGGTCCAGGGACCTATCCACTATACTATACTGCCTCTCATAAAATGAGGGGAGATCAGAAGATAGAAAGGATATTGGTTTAATGAGGAAGGACAGTAAAGAAAAACTCACTAACTTTCAGCATAGATGGATAGGTAGGTAGACCATTTATTAAGTTCTTATTTTCCAGGCCTATCCTAAGTGCTAGGGTTATAAATATTATAAGCAAGACAACCCTGCTTGTCTTCAAGGATCTTATGTTCAAGTGGAAGTAAGATCATACATAAAGGCGTGATGGAAAGTAGTGGGGAGGTGGGAGGGGAGGGAGAGGAGAGTGAATTCCAATAGTTATGTGGTATCTAACAATAGGATTTAAAACTATCTCAAAGAATTTCATGTGTGTGTTTTTGCTTTTGCTTTTGTTTGTTTTTCAGAGCAGTGAGGGTTAAGTGATTTGCCCAGGGTCACACAGCTACTAAGTGTCAGGTATCTGAGTCCGGATTTAAACTCAGGCCCTCCAGAATCCAGGGCAGGTGCTTTATCCACTGTGCCACCTAGCTGCCCTTTGTTATTTTTTCTAACTCTATAAGTAATCCTTTGGTATTGATTTTTGTAGTGTCATTTTAGTAAATTGACTCAACTTATCCTAGATCAATTAATATTTTTCCAATTATTTAGGTCAAGGTAGGGAATTTAGGGTAGGGAAAGGGTTAAAGTAAGTTCATGCCCAGTTCTTCAAAAAACCAAATTTTGTTCCAGAGATGTATTTAAAGTTATCTTAAAGGAAACAAGAAGCCACAGCTATCTAGCATCCAAAAAGATATTCGGTGAGACTCTAGTTCCTCAAAACATAAAGTTTTGCAGTATTATGAACTGCAAGAATTCACAATGACTAGGACCTTCAGCATGAGCAAGCAGAAAAGAAAATGTTTGCTAGTAAAGGCCTATGCAAACCAGGGCTGATAGCAAATCAGATTTTTGGCTACTTAGCCACAATTTTTATATCACGTAAGATCAGAATTCTGAAATATTTTTCAAGTTCAGGGAACACCAGAAGCTCTTACACCATGAGGCAATGGAAAGAAAATTGGTTTTGACGTCTAGAGATCCATGTTCAAATACTACTCATGCTACTTACTATGTGTATGACTTTTAGACTTAACCTTTCTCATTAGTTTCCTCATCTGTAAAATGTAAGTGTTGGATTAAATGGTGCCTGAGATCTGTTCGAGTTACAGAGTTGTGATCCTATCTCTGCACCTGAGATCATATTTACAAGAGAGGCTCCAAGTTCTCGAACAGACTCAGAAAAGTCAAGACAAGGGATTAGGAAAGAATTGAAAATTTTTTCAAATAAGAGCAATTTCCTACTAACTTTGTCCTTTCAAATATCCTCTAACTCCATTCAGGAATGCATTATAAGCACCCAGTTCTAAGTTTTCCTACTTAAATGCTTTTACTTCCTTTTTTGAATTTTTTAAAGAGCTTGTTTATTCAAATACTCCAGAGGTTAAAGCTCTGGAATTTTTTTATCTCAGACACTGTGTCTCCAACACTTTATGGTAGCTGAGACAGGGCCTTAGATTTCATCTTTGCTTGCAGCCAATTTGCATGATGTCATGGAAGAGGCGTTAAGATATGAGACTCTATGATATTGTTCAGCAGTAGAATGTCATTTTCTGTATATTATCAAAGAACAGATATAGTGAGCAACCACAGTTCCATCAAGATCATAGGATATTTATAACCATTTTTGAGAAGTATCCAATTCTAATACATTTCTTAACAATCTATAAATAACTTCAAAATATGCTTATGTAGACTATGCTTTTCATTGCATGAACTAGCATGACAACATATCTCTCTATCTTGAACGGCTGAAAGATTTCTAAAAAAAATAAAGAAATCAATTATATCATTTTAGAAACTGCACACTAATTCTAGTAACTTATGAGGCAAAAGCAAATGATGGATTTAGAGGTGGCTACACCCATTGTTTGCAAACTTAACTCTCATTTTTCTTCCAAGTAAAATAAATGCACAAAATAGCTCAAGTATACACAAAAAATACACATCTATAACTAGATTCCTGGGCCCATTTTTGTCTTCACACATTTATATTAAGAAGCTACAGTATCCAGTAAAAATTACCTCATGGAAAATGATAAGTCAAGGCCAAATACAAACACATGAAGCAATTAGGAGGATGTGATATGTTTTAATTCATCACAGTCAAGCCATGACCCCACAAGCTACTTTTTTAGGAGAATGCACTTGTAAGAATACTAAAGAACAGTTGTTTCCTCCCTGTTTCAGCAAGTATTCTAGGCAAAGAAAATATTTAGAGATGTTGAGAGAGGTAGTTATTAAAACAAGTCTGTTATTCCAAAGGACCACTGAACTTAACTACATTATTTTCAGTTACTCAAAAATCTTGAGGTTCATTCATAAAAAAGCTTGAATTTATTGCCAAAAAATTCAATAAGCTTTGAACTGGAAAGAAAAAGGAGAGGCCCAACTCCATTTTGAATCAAGAAGGTCTTCAACAACATACCAGGCAAGCAATCAGTCACTTGAAACATCCAGGGACAAATTCATTTCCTGTGAGTAAGCCCATTCAATTTTCAGAAAGCTCATTCATTGTTCAGAATTTTTTGTTATACCAAACAATATCTACTTCCTTTTTGTAAGTTTTCTAATTCTCTTTTTTATTATGGGCTCTATAAATTTCAATTAATATGAACCTTTTAATATACAAAGAAACAAAAAAAGACTTGTTTATGAAATGATGACCTTCTATTGCAGTATTTGTTTTCAAATGAAATGCTCTACTTGTCTGTGTCCCCTTCTGAACTTCCTTCTTTTCTCTCCACTAGGAGAATTTTTAAATGTTTCACCAATGTTCTCTTTCTTTACTTCTTTTTTACATCATCACTACTCACCTAATCTGACACCTAAACTCTCGCAACAACTAAAATTTAAACCCTCCATTTTAATAAATAAGTTTAGCCAAGTAAAACAAATTCATACTTTGACCATGTCTGAAAATGTATATATTATTGTGAACTTCTATGCAACTGATGGGCACCCACTTTCCTCTGAGAGAGGAAAAGATAAATTGGGAAATGTAGGTGATATAAAACAGTAGTTATCAATAAAATTATTTTTTAACCCCTTGCATAGTAACAAGTCCATTAAAGAAAGAAATTTAAATGACCTAATTGCTGAGTATATTCTCATTAGAATGGTTGTGATAATTGTTTCAATTGCTATATTCACTCAGACCCATTAATTGGTCTATCAACAGAGTAGCACAACTTGGCATCAATATAAATGTGTCAAATGTGCTGATGTTACTAAGTGCAGATCAGAGGTCATCAACCTTGCAGAAGTGGGGTGACAGTCTGCTGATGCCTGTGCTTGGGAGGTAAGGGGATATTGAAGATGTAATCCAGGAGGGGGATTCATAATGCTGGAGACCCACCCCTAATCCCAGACTTTTAAAACCTCTCTATTCCAAACATTGTACCAAATAGTGACTCCTAGAAGAGTTAAGCCTATCTGGCATGCACACTTTTCTTTTCAAATGTACATTATTTTAAAATCAGGAAGAATTAACTCTATCTTCATCCATACATTTAGTGTTAATTACTTTAATTACTTTAATTCTGTAATCAAATTGCTTTCCTCCCCAAATAAAACAAAATGTTATAACCAAGAGAGTTGACTGAAAGTGAAATGGACTGCCTCTAAAAGAAGTGAGTTCTCCATCACTGAATGTCTTCAAGAATAGATAGAATACTCAACTGGAAGAGATTTTTTAACAGGGAATCTTGATCAGATATATGTTGGACTATATGAACTATGAGGTACCTTCCAACTCTGAGATTCTTTAATTTTGTATGTCCATATTGGAAAAGGAGATTATAAAACTGAGGCAAAATTATTCTACTGATAAATGTTTTACATGATACACTCATATTCTGTATTCAGAACATTAGTCTTTAAAGGGAGGACCAGGGCCCTCTAGAGGGTATGTGATCTGAACCCAAGGGATGTGTGATTAACCATTCAGATTGTGGGAATAGAATCACATCCTATCCTTGCTACAATAACCAACTGTGGATGATCATATCTTCCCTTGTGTCTCAAAACTCTCCCACTCTGCTTTATTCTATGTGGAATATGCTCTCAACCTCAACCCTTCTGAACCTACTATTGGTCTCTCAGAGCTGCTACTTGTAGTAGCTGTCCAAGTGTCACTGGGAAAATTCTGGCTCCACTCCTTTCCAGAAATGCCTGCCCCCAAAGGCAGGCCCCAAGAGGCAAGTGCTCCAGGAAGGATGGGCTCTGTGCTTGGGGATAGTGATTAATGAGAAAGATTTTCATTTTCATTTCACCACTTCTTCAACTTTTCATTTTCATTCTCCACTGACTCAATATGGTGGGACAGAGGAAATTACATAGGATGAGCAGGGTTTGATGAATTGTGATCTGAATCAAAGATATTATGACATTATCTTTTTTTCCCGTAAGTCTACCTATTTTCATAAATTCCCTGTTATTGTTGAGGACACTACCATCCTTCCAGTCACCTAGGCTCTCACAATCTCAGTGTCATTTTCTACCCCCTCACTTTACCTCACCCCCCCCCCATCCATATATGCAATCAGTTGCTAAATCTTGTTGGTTCTGCCACCATGTCTCTGGTATTTGTCTCCTCTCTGCTCACACAGCCTCTATCCTAGTTCAGATCCTTATCACCTCTTGCCTGTACTTTTGCAATAACCTCCTAATTGGTATTACAGCCTCAAGTCTTTTCCCTACTTCAATCCATTCTCCACAAAGTTGTGTCAAAGTGATCTTCCTAAAGGACAGATCTGAACATGTCACTCCCCTACTCAATAAATGCCAGTAACTAGAAAAATATACATACATAAATACAAATATACACACAGACATGCCTACATATGGAAAATATATAATATATATAAAGTTTTATTGTATGCATACCATATATATATGTGTGTGTGTGTGTGTGTGTGTGTGTGTGTGTGTGTGTGTAATGCATACAATCGAAAAACTTCAGAGATCACTGAAATAGAAGATAGAACAGAATCAAACTGGAATAGTTTTTTTAAAAAATTAGTTCTGTGGGGGGCGGCTAGGTGGCGCAGTGGATAAAGCACCATCCCTGGATTCAGAAGGCCCCGAGTTCAAATCTGGCCTTAGACACTCGACATTCACTAGCTGTGTGACCCTGGGCAAGTCACTTAACCCTCATTGCCCCACCAAAAAAAAAAATTAGTTCTGTGGTTTCAATACCATCTCACTAGACTATGTACTATTCAAAATAGATTCAAATACCTTATGAAATTGATTAAAACATAATAAAAAATTTAAATTAGAAGAAAAATGTAGATTAAAAGATTTCATGTGACCAAAGATAATACAAATGCTATTTTTAAACCTATAAACATGCTTCCAGGAGTACTTAGGGATCTGAAGTCACAAAGTATACAAGTATAATGTATCTATTTTAAAAATTATCATTAGATTTTCATTTCTGTAATCAGCTATCATCTTAACAGCTTCGGCAATGATTTTGACAATACAAATCCTTCCTTTAGTATTTCAAAATTCTAGAGTAACTCAATTAAAGGATTATATATTTATAGCTAAAAGGGACCTTAGAAGTCATTTAGTCTGGGGCAACTTGGTGGCGCAGTGGATAGAGCACCTGCTCTGGATTCAGGAGTACCTGAGTTCAAATCCTACCTCAGACACTTAACACTTACTGGCTGTGTGACCCTGGGCAAGTCACTTAACCCCAATTGCCTGACTTTTAAAAAAAGTCATTTAGTTCAACCCTATTTCAAAGATGAGGAAACTGAGGCCCAGAGAGAATCAATGACTTGTCAAAGGTAGTAGGTGTCAGAGCAGAGATTCAAACCCTAAACCTACAACTCCAAATTCAATACTCTTTGCAATGTAGCTATAAATATCTCCTCTCCTTTATCAGCCATACCAAGTTATTGAAAAAGGTCTGTCAAGCTTTCTTTGTCCTTCCTGTCCTCAATGGCTCCATCCCAGTTTAGACCCTCAACGTCTGACAGCAGAGCTAGTAAAATCTCCTTGTGACTGGTCTTCCAAATTCCAATCTCCATTCCCACCCTCAGGCCACCTATTTTGCATCATGATGAAAGTATATATTTCATGAATCACCATGGCCAAGTAATTTACCACCTAGAGGTCAACCTGACAGTGATCAGCCTCTGAACTGAGAAAGACTGTCCTTCAGACAGCATATACAGTCCCATCGCCAGAACTAAAAGTTCATGAAATCTTAGATTTGGAGATGGAAAGGATCTTAAAGACCATTAAGTCTAATTGCCATTTAAAGTCAAGAAAATTGAGCCTCAGGGAGAATAAGTGACTTGCCCAAGGTTACACAAGGTTACACTTCCTGATTCCAAATCTGGTACTTTATCCACCATTCTATGATCTTTGTCAATTAGAACCTTCCAGAGTTTGTCATAATCTTCAAGAACCCAGGGTCAACCTCCATGACATGCCTGAGGCCAACAGAATAATCTTCCATAAATACTACTTTCATCATTTAGAAAAGAACCTTAAAATATTTATATTGAAAGAACTAAATGCAAACATTAGCAATTTTAAAACCGTCTTTAAATAGAATGTATAGAGGCTATCTTTCATTTCTGTTTCTTGCTTTATCTTCTAACGCATGAAAGAAAGTTCATGTGTGATAGAGAAATGTAGCAGTATGTTTTCCTGCTCCCTATCCAAGGAGTTGTTCAGTTTAGGAAATTATTCCCCAGGGTAATTTCCCCAGAAATATTTTAGCCCCTGTCTTTTGGGAGTTCTTTTCTTCTTTCCATGCACTTTGGCAGAAATCAATATTAAAAAATAGCTAGTATTTACATAGAGCTTTAAGGTTTGCAAAGTGCTTTAAAATAGACTCCTATTTTATCCTCACACCAACCCTATTGGAAAGATACTATTGTCATCTCCATTTTGTTGTTGTTGTTGTTGTCCAGTTGTTTCAGTTGTATCCAACTCTTCATGACTCCATTTGGGGTTTTTTTTTTGGCAAAGTTACTGGACTGGTTTTCTATTTCCTTCTCCAGCTCACTTTACCGATGAGGAAACCAAGGCAAACAGGGTTAAGTAACTAGCTCAGGGTCATATAGATAGTAAGTCTTTGAGGTCACATTTGAACTCGGCTTCCTGATTATACATCTAGTGTTCTATCCACTGTACCACCTAGCTGCCTTTAAAAAAGGGAGGATGAAAATATTGCTTTTGTAAGTCCCTATGATTGATTGTCTTCCTCTGGCTCAACAAAAGATTTTTGAGGGTCTGGCAACCTTACACCAAGTTTTCCCTCCTATAAAGTATTTGAAATTAATGCACAAGATATAACTTTACTCACTTATCAGTTCCCTTCAACAGGATTACCCTTCCCCTTCAAATTTAAACAGATAGACTTGGAATATAAATTATTTTCCAAAGGACCTTGGAATTATAAAACAGCAGACCAGAATGTAACTGTTTAAAAATGTATTTTGCTAGTGCCTTTTGTTGTTATACCATAGTCATTCTGGGAAATAACCCTTCCTCTTTCCTGCCCCAAAATGGAACCTTCCTTTGTAACAAAGAAAAAAAAGTTAAACAAAACCACCTGACAGTGCCCATATCTGACTATATATATAATATTCTATTCTGGTAAGCCCTTCTTCCTCTTCATCCCCTTCACTAAGAGAAGTGAAGTTCATTATCTGTTCTCTTAGATCACTGGTTTTTCAGTTATTCAGAGTTTGGCTCTTTTTAATGATCTTCAGAATATTACTTTAAAGAAACACCCTGTAAATTGAGCATAACAAATTTTAAAAACTGAAACATGGGGCGGCTAGGTGGCGCAGTGGATAAAGCACCGGCCCTGGATTCAGGAGTTCCTGAGTTCAAATCCGGCCTCAGACACTTGACACTTACTAGCTGTGTGACCTTGGTCAAGTCACTTAACTCCCATTGCCCTGCAAAAAAAAAAATTAATAAAAAAAAAACTGAAACATGAAGTGATTTCATTCATTTTCCCTCCTTCTACTGCCCCAAAAGTGTTTAATAGCAGCACATCAAACCTTCCTCTTCTTTTCTTAACCTTTTTTGTTTCTCTTTTCCCATCTCCCTTTTCTTAACTAGTACCAACTTCACCTGATAACTGAAAATTTTCCCTCTTCACCTCTAAATGTTTGCTCCTTGTTATTCCTTAAGATAAAGATGCAATATAGTACCATCAGATCAAAAATGGCTTTGGAGTTATAGAACCTCATTTCAAATTTCAGCTCTGTTATCTACTTCTCATGTGACCATAGGTAATCCACTTAATGTCTGAGGTAAGGCCATGGATAAGCCATTGATATTATATATCTTATTATCTAACATAGAGATGTATATTCATTTCTTAATATTAAGTCACTTAATACACACTTAAAACTTCTGCAATCAGTTTCCCCATCTGAAAATGAAAGGATTAGACTAGAGGGACTCTGATGTTTCTCCTAGTTCTATATCTATTCTCCAATAAATTATGGAGTGCTTCACTTGGACAATTTTAAAGAAAGGACAAAGAGAAGTGCCTTTCATTTCTCTGATCCTGTGGTGCACAGCTCAATGTAACTAGGGCAGAGTGGTCAGGGTTTTGTTCTAGGAAGAAAGATTTAGAGGGCACCAAAAATACTTACCAAGACATGCTGCTTCCTTTGTCTGGGCCTGTGTTGTAGGTCAAGGCTGACTCAGACCAGTCAAGTTGTTCAAAAGTGGGATTGGAAGAAAATGATACAATCATAGACCATCTGAGTAAAAAGATATTTACTTAATAGTGACACAAAAGGATATTCGACAAGTGATTCTTACGGGCAAATCTGCCCTATGCCTTTGCATTGTCATGATGCCATGTGTCTAACCTAAAGAAGCCCTTACTCCTCCTTACGCACTAGGTTACTCTATTTATATCACTGAGAAACTATGTCAACAGTGCGAGGCTTGGTCCACTGCAATTAAGTCTCAAGTATGCTATAAGTGCCTTTTAAGGAAAAAAAACTATGTGATGCAAATATTGCTCCTGCCCTACTCCATCATAACAACAGTAGAGATGGCCTTATCCCAGGGCAGTCTTCCTCCCCTTCAGTAGCTTCGATGTTTTGTGGTATTCCAGGATAAGCTTCCTCCCCAAATACAGAATAAATCTACCCCTTTCCCATAACCATGATTTCCCCCACATGCAAAAATTCTAGTTTCAGCTCTATTTGGAGCTGGGTAGTGAGGTAACTTAAGTGGAATCAATACCCAATAAGTAGGCAACAGATCGTTTATCTTTTCTTTCTTTCCCTCACTCCACATAATTCTCTTTCTCCTTTTAGTGGAGGAATGAATAGGCAGAAGAAACAAAACTTAGACTATTGGAGCAGGAAGGGCCCTCAAAGATCATGTAGAATAAGCTTCTTACTATATGGATCAGTAAACTGAAACATAGTTTTAGGGTTGAATTTGTCATCCTGCTTTTTTGAGAGTGGCTATCAGGATCAGATATTAGTGAAGTTCCTAAGTAATCAAGATTTCGATGGACAAATGAAAAGCCCTATATTTCTCTGGATGTCAATACATATGGACTTTTAAATTTCTTGTGTGTATTTTATGAACATAATCCAAAAACAACATGATAGTAACAAATGATTATGTCACTCATATGATACAACATTAAAGTTATGTTCTAGAAAGTCCTACAACTCCATCATATATTTTCGACTTGTATGTTTGCCTCTCTTTCCCTCCCTTCCTCTCTCCCCAGAATTAAACCTCCCAGGATGTCTTTTCTGAAGTGCCTTATGGTGGGATTTGTTCATCAAAATTTTGTCAATTTTCACTGTAGTCAATTACTGCCTATTTAGCGAATGGCATTTTCCTGGATGAATATTACTGCTCTTGATATTCAAAATAATAATTAAGCTGATTTCCTCTCTCTATATGAATTATCTCTGAATTCTTATCTGGTTGATCACACTGTGATTTTAATTCTTATAATGTGAAGAGAATGAACAGATCCATTAAAGGCAAAGTTGAGTCAACATATGAACTTGAATATTTCATTCCATTTCCTTTTTTAAAATTCATTATAGCAATATAAAACAAACAAATTTTTATATTAATATTTTAATGAATCTGAATTCTTATTGAGATGAGCAATCTCTCTGAAAATAGATAGCCATCCATCCTGTCTAACTCTTGCCCATATCATCCCAGAAATCTTCCACAGGGAATCCACCAGACAGTCCGGGAACCTTCCTCTAAATCCTGTGACATTTCAAAAATACCAATGGCACGATGTAGAATGCCTATTGGTTACCCCCTTTAATCCTGCTACATTTCTAGCCCATCTCCTTTTCCAGTCATACATTTCTGATGACATCTGTTATATAGTTTTCTGTAATGTTTTTCAGTCTACTCAAATCCACCTTGGACCTGGCATTGCCCTCAGTTTTAATGCTTAAAAAGACTGTGGTTTTCTATGACTCATAGCCATATATCATCCCTAGAATTATACTGTCATATGGAACTCATGTGAGTTTTCCCAGAAGAGAAATTCCTTCATAGTCCATATTAGACAATTCCATTCCTTTGTCTTTCATCTTTTTCTCCTAACATTTCAAGATCTATCATCCTTTAAAAACTGTAATCCTATCTTATTGGGAAGAAGGATGACATTGGAGCCAGGAAGACCTGATTTAAAGCCTTTACTCAGATACATACTATATGTGTAAATAAAAACAAATCACTCACTCTCTCAGGGCCCCAGGTAACCCTCTAAGTTACACACTAGTCAGAGTTATAGAGTGGAAAGAACATGACTCTGGGATCAGAAGAAATAGGTAGGTGCAAATCAAATCCTTGATAATCACCACCAGTGTGACTTTGGACAAGTCACTTCCTTCCTGGTTTCAGTTTCCTCATTTTTAAAATGAGTGGATTGAACTATATTCTTGTAAAGTCCCTTCCAAGTCAACATCTATGATCCTATGATCCCTTGTGAGCCACCATGAAAGCCTCATTCAAATGCTAAATGGAGAATAAAGATGACCCTAGGTTCTAGAGAGCTCTGTGTGTGTATATATGTGTGTATGTATGTATGTATGTATATATTATGCATATGTATGTATGGGCATACACACATATTTGCCTTAGTTCCAGGGTCATTGTTTAGCATAAATCCCTTAGTGAATTTTTGTCAATTAGCTTGCATTCACAGAAGTAATATATGACATCAGTCAAAAAATATCCATGTATGATACTATAATTGTGAAGAATTCATTAAAAGTGCTGTTTTGTTCTTTATTTTACACAAAAAGTGGCTTAGGTTGGTAATAACAGAAGCTAGGCATTGTCTTTTTTTTTTTTTTTTACCAAAAGGGAGTACGTATATGTAGCTCCAGAAAAAAAAATCTCTAATTGAGAAAACTTGTGAACAGATTTTCCATAGCAGTCAATCTGCTTTGTTTTCTGAGTGAATTCTTATTTCGATCACTCTACTAGAACAGCTCTTTCATTAATGATTCCTTACCATTAAACACAATTGCCTCTTCTTTGGTCTCATCCTCATTGGTCCCTTTGAATCATTTGACATGATGAACTATTCCTTGTTTGATATTATCTCCTCCCTTGATTCCCTTTGATGCTATATTATTAAAGGTCTCATTTCTTTACCTACTAATTTTCTGACTGTTGGGTTTTTTATCTCCTAATTTTAAACATGGTGAACTCAAATGTTCTGTCCTAGGTATTCTTTTCTTTCTCAGTTTTCTCTTGGTGATCTCAAATGACTTCTGATCTATACCTCTACTTCCAATGTCTCCTGTGAATTCCAGTGTGGTAATAGTTCTAATTGCCTGTTTGATGACTCCACCTAAATGTACCACTGGCAAATCCAACATAAATCAAATTGAATTCATGATCTCCCCTGCAAAACTCATTCTTCCTCCTCACTTCACAATTTTTGTTAACATCTGCATCATCATTATCCTAGCTACGCAAATTTATAACCTCAATCATCTTGGCCTCTTGCCTCTCCCTCATTCTGTAAGTCAAATTAATTGCAAAATTCTTATCATTTTTGTCTCTACAATATCTCATGCATCTGTCACCTCCTTTCCATTGTGAGAAACTTCATTTCTTCTTGCCTAGACTGTGATAACTGTCACTATGCCTTCAGGCTTTCCTCTCCTTCCAATTTATCTTTCATACATCTGCCTAAATAATTTGATCACTCCAATCATATTGTGTCCCTACTAAGGTTTTCCATGCCTCCCAGTGCCTACCAAATAAAGAATAAACTCATGATTCTAGCATTGCAGGCCTTCTTGAATATCATTCAAACCTATGTTTCTAACCTTATCTAGTGTATTCCTCACTCTACCTCCCACATTCTTATCTTTACCTCAACTGTGCCTTCTTTACAACATTCCTCATAACTAGAATAGAATCCCCATGTCCTTTCTATCTTTTCAGGTTCTTTCTTTCATTAAAGGCTCAGCTCAGTTGCTACATTCTCTATAAAGACTTGCCTTTACCCTCCTATACCCCTCAGATTTATCATAGCACTTTGCCTAGATCTCCCCTTGGCAATATCATTATCCTCTGTATTTTAACTATTTGTGTTTTCCCACATTTCAGGTGACTTCAATTTGAAGGTGGGTATATGAAAGAATAGCAACAAATACATTGGAAAATATCATTCAGGATCAATAGAAGGGCAAAAGGGGATTGCACTTGAAAAATTGTGCAGCACTTTCAATGATCCCAAACTGCTACCTAACACAAAAATAAACTTATCTGCATGGATTTGCTTGGGATGTGTATATTCTTATGGAGATGCTATGAGATTATGAGTCATTGAACACTATAATTTCCAGAAAATCAAAATTTCAGGCGACCCAAGAGATAATGAAGACATTCGTGGTGAGCATTTCAGTTTCAACGCAGTAGTAATAATGATGTGTACCAAAGAAGGGACAAAAACTATGAAATTGAGAAAAGAAATGATAAGAAAAGGAAAAGTACCTGTCTTGTAGCAAGAACAAATAATAATAATAATAGATGGACAGCTTGAGGGCTGCACTGATATTGCAAGGAAGATAAAAATTCCTATTGGAATGTCTCCAGTACATTGGATAGCTCCCTTATGGAAGAGTTGCTGGAGGAAATTTCATAAGATAAGGTAAAATATGGGTTGTGATTTGCATTGTTGGAAAGAGGGCCTACATCAATGAGAACACAGATCCATTGCAGTACATAAGCAAGTCCTTATCTTCTATTAGATTGTAAACTCCTAGAAATTAGAGTCAATATTGTTAGCTAATTTTGTGACATAAAGAGTGCCTTATCAACTAGCAGGCATTTAATAAATCTTCATTGAATAGAACAGAAGGGAATTGAATTATATTTAATTCTTAATTATAGTGAACTGGTCTATTTGAATTCCTTAGCCTTCAGTTTCTTTTACCTGCAATGGATCTTTCCTAGGCATGTTGAGAAATTGCCAACAAAGTATGACTATAAGTAAAAGGCTTGGTTTCACAACCCATGCCTGAAAATATATCAATCAATCAACAAGTATTTATTAAGTACCTCCTATTTGCAAGGCACCAAGGTTTCAAAAATAAGTGGAATAAGAAACATACAAGGAGCTTAAATATATCAAAAGAGAGAAATATGTAATATATGAGTATAGATAAAATAAATACGAAGATAATAAATATTCATAATAATGGGACAGTTAGGTGACACAGTAGATAGAATGCTGGGCCTGAAGTCAGGAGGACTTCTCTTCCTGAATTCAATTTCAGCCTCGGGCACTTAATAGCTGTGTGACCCTGGGCAAGTCACTATACCCTGTTTGCCTCAGTTTCCTCATCTGTAAAATGAGCTGGAAAAGAAAATAACAAACCACTTTAGTACCTTTGCCAAGAAAATCCCACAAGAATCGTGAAAGAGTTGGACAGGACTGAAAAATATAACAACAACATGTATAAAATGTATAACAGCAACAACAAATGTATAAGAATAAACATAAATGTAAGAGAATAAGAAGAGATAAGAATAAAGAATAAGAGAATAAGTACAACTTTAAAAACCTGACAGTTTGAGAGTGAGGGTCCTAGCAGTAGATAGAATTTCATTACATTAGAGTTATGCCTTCCTTATATCTCTCCACATGCTCTAATATATAATGACACTGGCCTCTTTGATGTTTCTCCCACAAAGCACTCCGTTTCCCAACTTGGCCATGTCAATGCCTGTCCCCCATGCCTAGAATTCCTTGACTTCCTTCACGTCTCAACTAAAATCTTCCATAAGAATCCTTTCCCAGAAATATGGTGGATCAGAAAACTTTAAGCTTTCCAAATTTCCTCTGCAAAAAAAAAAAAAAGACAGAACATCACCTTAAAGTATCAGAAATAAACATAGGATAAAGCAATTGCCCTCCTAAAAGAATCAAAGAAGACCTCAGAAAAAGACTGGACCTCTAGGGCTGGAACTTGGGCCTGAGTGGAGTGTAAACACCTCCAGGCTGACTGCAGAATCAACAAACAGTAAGCCCTGGAAGCATCTGGGTTAAGAGGCAGCTTCTGCTTTAGAAACTTTCATTTCACAGACAGTGTAGGGGTCTGACAGCTGAGTAGAAGATCAAAAGACTTTCTACTGTGGAGGAAAGTCAAGCACAATTGGCCTGACTGGACACATCCCAGGCTGTGGCTGTTGAGAGAAGGAGCTAGCACACACCTGATGAGTGCAGTAGCAAGGGGTCAAGACCCTGTGGACTATGGACACCTGCAGGAGAGCAGAGTAACTTGCATCAAGTCCAGGGTAGAGAGGAGAATTATAGTTTGTAGCCACCAGAGGGATCCCAGGGAACAAGATCATTTGTGGGACAGTGTGGCTGGGGGCCTAGCCATGACTTAGGAGTGAAGAGGAGAGCCCAAGGTTAGACCCCAAGATAGACCTCAGAAAATAACTGCTAAAAACAACATAAAACAAAAAATAAACATATAAAAATAAGCAAGCAGAGGAGAAAGAACCCAATTATAGATAGTTACTATGGGCATAAAGATCTGGGTTCATATTCAGAGGAAGATAATGGAGCTTAAAAAGTCACTCCTTTTTCTATGAGAAATGTCAAACTGTCCCAAGCACAAAAAGAATTCTTGGAAGAACTTTAAAAGGACTTTAAAAATCAAATAAGCAAGATTGAAGAAAATTAGGGGGAAAATAAGAACGACCCAAGAAAATCAAGAAAATTATAAAAAGAAAGTCAATCAACTTGTAAGAGAGCCATAAACTTAAGGAAGAAAATAATTTCTTGAAAATTAGAATTCAGCAAGGGGAAGATAATGACATTCTGAGACAAGAAATCATAAAGCAAAACCAAAAGAATGAAAAAATAGAAGAGAAAGTGAAACATCTCATCAGAAAAATAACTGATCTGTAGAACAGATCAAGGAAAAATAATTTAAGAATAATTGGACTACCTGAAAACTATGATTATAAAAGAATCTTGATGCAATATTATAATAAATTATCAAGGGAAGATGCCCTGAAGTTCTAGAATAAAAAGGCAAAGCAGAAATAGAAAAAAAAAAATCCACCAATCACCACCTGAAAGAGATCCCAGGAGAAAAACCTTCAGGAATATAATAGCCAAGTTTCAAAGCTCTCAGGTTAAGGAGAAAATATTGAAAGCAACAAGAAAAACAAAAAACAATTTAAATATCATGGAGCTACAATAAGGATTACACAAGACTCAGCAGCTGATACATTGAAGGACTCTACATAGGTCTTGGAATACTATATTCCACAGAACAAAAAGCTAGGGTTACAACCAAGAGTAACTTACCCAGCAAAGTATAATCCTGGATAGGAAAAAATGGACATTTAATGAATTGAAAGATTTTCAGGTTTTTGTGGGGGGGAAACCCAGAAGTTAAGGGAAAATTCAACATACTACATCCAGGAGAAATATAAGGTAAACATTAATAACCAATTTTAAGGGACTTAATAAAGACAATGTTCACTTTTTACATGTGAAAATATTGGCAATACTTTTATGACTGTCATTATTAATTGTGTAGTCTGACAAGGAGGCTTTGACTGACCTGAGTATGACGGGGTGATTCTAAAAAAATAAAATTCTGTAGGGAAAGATAAATAGGAGTAATGATCCCATTAAAATGAGGAACAGGGGGCAGCTAGGTAGCACAGTGGATAGAGCACTGGCCCTGGAGTCAGGAGTACCTGAGTTCAAATCTGGTCTCAGACACTTAACACTTACTAGCTGTGTGACCCTGGGCAAGTCACTTAACCCCAATTGCCTCACTAAAAAAAAAAAAATGAGGAACAAAAGAAAAAATGAAACAGAAGAAGCTATCAGGGAAGGGTGGGTAGTGATGGAATCTAACTCTCTTCAGGAATGGGTTAAAAGGGGATAGGAGAAAGAAGATAAAGGAAGGACTCTTAGAGGAATGGATAGGATAAGGAATAGGAGGGCAGTGTAGTGGGTGAAAATAAAGCAGAGGAGTGAGGAGGAATAGGATAAATAGGGTGAGAAGCATAGTAAGGAAAAATAGGAAAGAGGAAAATACATGAAAAGTAATTGTAGCTTAGAATGTGAATGGGATGAATTTACCCATCAAATGGAAACAGCAGAATAAAAATTTGAATTCAGCAATATGGTGCTTTCATGAAACATTATAAAAATGAAAGATACAAACAAAGATAAAATAAAGGGCAGGAGTAGAATTTATTATACAAAAAAGCAGAGATAGTAATCATGATCTCAGATAAAGTTAAAGTTAAAATAGATTTAATCGAAAGAAGAAAATAGAAAAACTACATTATGTGTCAGCAATAGTATTTAATATTAGCTTAGATCATTGAAAATAATTAGACAGTATAAAATACCTGTGTGTATACTGCCAAGACACAAGAACTAATTAAACATAAACATAAAATACTTTTTATAAAAATAAACTCTGATTCAAATAATTGAAGTAATATTTATTGTTCATGGGTAGATGAAGCCAATATAAGTTTTAAAATGAAAATTTTGCCTAACTAATATATGAACTCAATGTTACTCCAATTGAATTACTAAAAAATATTTTGAGTTAGAAAAAATAATAAAGTTCATTTGGAAGAACAAAAGGTCAGGAACTTCAAAGAAACTAAGGAAAAAAGATACAAAGGAAATAGTTTCAGCAGTATCAGACCTTAAACTATATTATGAGGTGAGAGTGTAAAACAGATAATTTTGATTATTTCAAATCAAATTTTTCTTGAATAAATAAAACCTACATAGCCAAGAACAGAAGGAATGCAGAAAATTGGAGGGAAACTTCCATGGACAATTTCAAAGTTAAAATTGAAAGATCAGACTTTTGTTTTTCAGAGAATAAGCTATTAACCATTTATCATCATACCACTGCTTTAGTGCCTTACCCTTGATATTCTCTCCATTTTGTCCTGTATAATATATCTTGTTTGCACATACTTTTTGTCATCTCCCCATTAGACTGTGAACTGCAAGAGCAAGCACTGTTTCTATCTTTTTTTGTATCCCCAATGCTGAACAAAGTTCCTGGTACATAGTAAGGACCTAATAAATGCTTGTTGACTAGCTGAAACTAGGTGTTGCAGTAAATAAAGTGTAGGGTGTAGGGTTAGGAAGATCTGAGTTTATTTTTTTATTTTTTATTTTTTTAATTTATTTTTATTTTTGAGGCAATTGGGGTTAAGTGACTTGCCTAGGGTCACACAGCTAGTAAATGTCAAGTGTCTGAGTCCAAATTTGGACTCAGGTCCTCCTGAATCCAGGGCCAGTGCTTTATCCACTGCACCACCTAGCTGCCTGCCCCCTGTTAGAACTGAGTTTAAATCCTGCCTCAAATACTTAATATATTTTTGACTATGGGCAAATCATTTAACCTTTCTGTGTCTCAGTTTCCTCATCTGTAAATTGGGGATAATAATAACATCTACCTCTCCTGGTTGTTGTGAGGGTAAACTGAGGTAATATACATAAAGCACTTTCAGGCCTAAAAGCACTATATAAATGTTGTTTTTGTCGTTGTTAGTATCATTACTTTTTATTAGTTATAGGCATTATAAGAGACAGCCAGGCATAGTATTTGGACTGATAGTCTTTAAAATATTGTCCTGCCTCTGAAACATACTGGCTATATGACTCTGGGTAAGTTACTTAAAATCTCTGTGCCTCCAGCAACTCATTTAGACTTTAAGTTGCAGAAAATTTCCCACCGGTGAAAGCATTTCCTCACCAGATAGTTGTCTAAACCACTGAAATCACAGATCGAGTCCCCACCCATTATATACAGAAAAAAATACATTTTTACTCATTTTCTTTTATGTATAATTTGCCATAAAATTGGGCAGAATTGATGTGCTGCCTCTTTTTAGAATAATTTTGATATGATAATATTTTGTTGTTCAAAGGTCCAAAACATATTATTTTCTCATAGGGCATAAAATCCCAATTCTGGTTCAGATGACCTTAGAAAGCTTTGAATATGTGTGCTTCCTTCTCACCTTTTGAATTGGTGTTAATGCTGTGGCTGCATTAGAATTATAACATTAATTAATATGTCATTTGAGTGTTTGTTCTCTGAAAGAAGGGAGTCCTGACAATTACTGAAGAGGCAATTAGTGCCCACTGGATAAACATGGAGTCACTCCAGAGTTCATGGGTGTGTGACTTGAGCTAAGCCCAGAGATGGTCTGTGCCCACTATCATGGTCACTTTAGTCACCCTTCAAGCTGTTGCCCTCTGGCCTATAATCATTGGTCGGCACACGTTTATTATACCCAGTACTAGTGGTGAATGAGAAAAAGTAATGATATGGGATAGAAGATACTGAATAAGTCAGTGACATGATCTCTCATTGGAGATGTTGAAGGGGGATGCTGAGGGAGGCCCTGTGAAAACATGACAGTCTTCTAAGGGATTGCTATAGCAGTCAGGGGATCCAGACCAATTCTTCTAATTATCGTGGAGGAGACCCTGATCTGTGTGGGGGCATCCCTATTCTGAAAAAAATTTAATGTCTATAAAATGTGTTCAGACCCTAATGTTGACCATGGCCTCTCCCCTGTCTTTTCTCTAGGAAGCATGAGGTAGACTCAAAACTAAAGATTTCATGATCAAGAAAGCAAGCAACAAGCATTTATTAAGCACCAATGTAAAGAATTGTTATTTGAGGTTTTTATGCCTCAGCGCGCACTGGCCTGGGGTTCCACAAACCTCACAGTGCTCCACCCACTGGTTGTAGCCATTGCCAGGGCTCTGGCACCTCACGTCATCACCACTCGCTGACGCCTACATGGGCCTAGCAAAATTATAATGATTGGAAGCCTAGTGATGGCAGTCATGTGACTGTCAGAGAGGCCATCCCATTGGCTGGGACTGTGTGAGGTGTTTCTAGGCTTGGGGGGAGGAGAATTGGGCATTCTAGGTGGAAGCTGGAAAGTGGCAGGCATTCTGCTGCACATTTTCAGCTGATTCCTGGGCGGTGGTATTTTTTCAGGTATTATAATTTCCCTTTCCCCATTTTATTTCCTTTCCCTTGATCCTACTGATCCTGTTTGTGTGTTGTTGTTTGTTTTTTTAAGTTCATTCTTGTTAAAATAAATCTTGTTCTGTTCTGAGGGAGGCTGCCGGTCTCCTTCCTTGCCCCAATATTGCGGCGAGCCGCTTAGCTAGCACTCCCCAATTAAAAATTAGTCCCCACACTTATTATATGACAGGTATTGAATTCATTTCTCAGAATAAAACATAAAAATGAAGTAGGCCTGATCTCAAGACTTATGGGGGGAGGCAACAAGTAGCAACAGAAGAAAATTCAAAATAAATCCAAAATTGGGGTGGAGGGGTTAGTTTGGGAAAATCAAGAAAAGTTTTGTGTAGAAGTTGGTGCATGAGCTCAGCCTAGGAGGAAATAAGAAATTGTGCAAGGCATAGATGAGAAAGGAGAACATTCCAAGCATTGGGCCTAGAAAGAAATTGTAGTACATAGATGGGGTTGGATGCTATGCACTCTACAAGGTGAATAAGGTATTCCCAGGGTTTCTTCATAGACATAAATGGAACTGACCCCAACCCAGCATGAGAACATTTTCCATGTCTCAATGAAACCTTGCTCTCTCCAAGCCTAGAAGATGGCTGTGGATGTTGTTTGTCCTTCATTCTGAAGAGGGCCCATGACAGCTTGGGGGATATCTTGATCAGGGAGGTGGGGAATCATCAACCTCACTTTCTCTTCCAGAGTCATCAAAGTCCAGTGGCAAGACAGAAGTCAGGATGGTTGGCAATGGCTCAGGATGCAGTGGTTGACTTTGGCATATTTAATGTCTTACCATCTTCTAAACACCCCATAGTGCCTGCTTTACCCATCTTCATGGCCATTGGAACAAATTGTTCTCATCTGCCCCTTCCACTAGAAGAAGTCTTCACATGCTTGGAGTAGACATCCCCCTAAGGCACTGATGGATTTGAGGCCTGTTTACCTTGAACCTGGTTTAGCCCATCTGCCTGAGGAAGTTTTACTAGGCCATGGCCACTGTGTATGCTACAGCTTCTTAGAGCCACAGATGAGGGATGGGTGACTGGTTGGACAACAACGGTGGATGAACAGCTCTGAGAAGAAGTCAGCAAGCCCTCATGTCACAGGTGCTAGTCCTCCCTTAACATCTCATACACCCCAGAGCCCCCAGGCCAGTGTGCACGCCGAGGTCTCCTCAAACTCCAGCCAAAAGATGGGGCCATAAAAACTCAAATAACAATTAATTCTTTACACTACAGTTGAAACAAAAGCTTAATTGTCACAACATATTCAAAATTATGCCATAGGTGACCATCTTTGGGTGGACAGGAAGTTCAGGATCTTGAGGCCTAAGGACTGTCTCATTGGGGTTTCATATCCCCAGTGCCATAATATCTGGCACATAATAGGTGAATAATAAATGCTTTTTGATTGATCAGTTTGTTAAATGATCCTCTATCCTGGCATAAGAGGGGGTGGAGCCAAGATGGCAGAAAAAAAGGCAGCAACTCATGTGAGATCTCCCCAAAGCCTCTGCAAACACCTTTAAATAATGACCTAAAACAAATTCTGTAGCAGCAGAACCCAAAAAAGGACAGGGCAAAACAATTTTCCAGCCCAAAACAACTTAGAAAGTCAACAGAAAAGGTCTGTGAGAGTGGAGGCTGTGCGGGCGCAGACCAGGCCCCAGCAAACCAGGAGCAGGCCTTGGGAGCCATTGAATTAGCAGTGTCAGCAACTGTTTCTGGAACTCTCAGCCCTCAGACTGTAAGGAGGTCGAACAATTATTGGTCAGAAAGAGATGACAGGGGTCTCTTTTCTGGCACTGAGGATAGGACTATGTTGCTCTAACCATTCTCAGATCCAAGTTGCTATTCGGGGTCTTAGTCCCAAGGCAAGGAGGAGCTCTAGCACACCAGAGCTTGGGTCCCCAGTGGAGCAGGGACCCCCCATCACAGTTCCAGGGCAGAAAAGAGTGTTTGTGGTCACTCACAGACCAGAGCACAGGCCAGGAAAGTAATAAACACACTTCTCCTAAGATCATACTACCTTGGAAGAACTGAAAAGCTTACAGGTCCCTAGAAGTATTTCTGAACACAGTTGCAAAAAACCCCTGAAGTTTGGGACAGTGCACCCTCCACCCTGGAAACAGAGTCCCACTTTAGCCTAAGAGCCTAACGAAATCATAGACCAGTCTCAAAATAGTGCTGTTATCTAAAAGTCATATTATTTCTTGTTGTTTATGTTGCTACTTAAATATTGATCCATTTTCTCTATCACCCTAATTCTTCATTAACTCTGGAAATATGTAGCTCCTATTGCCAAAAATATGTTCTACAAAGCACCTGGGAAGCTTAAAAGGCTCATATTCCCTTGAAGAAAACTCCTGTGATCTTTCTCTGGTCAGAGCAGTGAGACACGTTGTGAGAACCAATGCAGACATTTATACTTTTGTATTTGAAGCTGCTCTTTTGCTTACCACCTGGAAAGCCCACCTGTGTAGCTGCTTCCTTTGCTCAGAGTGCAAATAAAAAGCTCTAGTTGCGGCAAATGCCACAACATCCAAGTGTTTCTCTGAGTGTGCAGTAAAGAAAGAACCATTTTGCAAGGATGATGTCATTTATCACTTGGTGGTGCTAGAGATATTTGTTGATTGCTATTTATAGGTATGATTCTTCTAAAGCCTTCCTTCCAATGACTCATTATGGTCTGAGGGTAAACATACATTTATAAGGTTATGAATGCAGACCACAGATTCTGGTAGGTTCCACTAAAATGGAAAATATTTTTATAGGGACTTGATAAAAGAGTGCCCTTCTTTTGGCCATAGACCATCTGAAATAATTGGAAAGGTATTCATCACAAGAAGTTTGACCAGTAGATGATAAAGAGTTGAGACCCTCCCCCCACCCAAAAATCTTCACCTGATGGCCAAACTTCTAATGATGAATGATTTCCAGTTTAGCATTGAGGTATGATGTTTTAGATATGACATAATGAAATTAAATCAACTATAGGAAGAACTGCCTCCTTGGAATTCCCTATGCCAAGGAAATTACAGATTTTTTTACATATTTGTGTATTATTAAAATGCGATTTCATTTCTCATGGATGAGAAACCTAAAATTCCTGAAGACACTTCAAAAAAGTGCCTACTATGTGCAAGCTACTATGCTAGACATTTAAGACACAAAGATGAAAAATAGCTCTATGCAGGGAACTTCTAGTGTGGAAACTTTGAATGACCTAGTTTGGCAAATCACCCATAACTTGTCATGCAGGAATATGTAAAGAATCTGAGATTGTCTCATCACGGGGAACTCCTGGTGTGAAAACCTCTGCAATCGATCTATGACTTAGTATATAAGTCCTAGGGAATTGCTTTATAAAAACATGCACACATAAAGATATACCTAATAATTCAAGATCGGATATAAATGCCAAATGAATGTCCAAGACAATAATTTCTAGTAATTCTAAGGGGTAGACAATTACAACAACAAGCAGCATTTCTGTAGCACTTTAAAGCTGGCAAAGTGCTTTACACATTAGCTCATTAATTATATGAGGTAGGAGATCTCATAATTCCGATCTTATAGATAAAGGAAACCGAGGCTAAGAGAAGTTAAATGACATGGCCAAGGTTACACAGCTAGTTAATATCTGTGACAGGATTCAAACTCTGATCTTCCAAATAGGTCCTGTGTTTTACCTACTGAGAGCTAATATGGTCAGGAACATCTTCAAAAAGGATATGAGAGATCACTTCTTGACCTTTTGGCCAAGTACAAAAAGGATATGAGATTTGAACTAGACTTTTAACGGATGGCTAGTATTCACATAGAAAAAGAAGAGTCTATTCCAGGGCAGGGAAACTTTGTGGGGGGATGTGGTAGAAATACCATGTATGATATGACTCTGGCTATAGTGGGCTTATTAGGGATTAGTGTGAAACGAAGTTGTAAAGGTAGGTTGGGATTTGACTAGGGAGGGCCTTACTAAACTAAAGAAGGCATCTAGGTGGTACAGTGAATAGAGCACTGGGCCTGGAGTCAGGAAGATAAGAGTTCAAATCTGGCCTCAGACACTACTTTTGTGACCCTGGGCAAGTCACTTAACTCTGTTTTTCCCCAGGTTCCACATATGTAAAAAGAGCTGGAGAAGGAAATAGCAAACCACTCCAGTATCTTTGTCAAGAAAACCCTAAATGGGGACACAGAGTTGGACACAACTGAAAAAACAACTTAACAACAATTTACTTCCCAAGCATCTTTACACCATGTTGTCTGAATGCTTTCAGCCATACTCTTCTCTCCATCACCTGAATCTTGATTCTGCCTTTAGATCTGATAGATGAACTTTTGTCTTGTATTGCCTAGAACCAAGACTCTGTGCTGATTCGTAGTCATTTCCACACCATGCCACAAGGAGAGTAAGCTCCCCATTCACCCATGTCAGCCTCCCCACTCCCCTTTCTGTGTTGTATTTCCCTTTTAGAATGCTTTGAAGGCAGGGACTATCTTGCCTGCATTTGTACTTCCAGCACTTAGCACAGTACCTAGCACATAATAAGTACTTAATAAATATTATATCCATCCATCCATCCATCCATCCATCTATCAATCTATATTCATCTATCTATCAATCTATCCATCTATCTATCTATCATCTATCATCTATCTATCTACCACCACACCATTGATCTCTCTGAGGTGTTTATCTACAGCAGTGAAGGGAATTTCCACAGTGAGATTTTCCCCCACAATGATAAAATCATAAGACCTTAAAATACACATATAACTATGAGAGGGTTTAAGAAAGAATTTTAGAATAATAAACCCAGTTTACTATTTTAAGTAAGAGAAATGCAAAGGAATAAATGTCTAAATCTGGGTTTTTATTTTTAAGGAAGAGAATGTAGGCTAAATTAATCCATGGAGTTTTCTTGAATTCTGTTTTAAACAAAATTAGTATAGAGAACAGAATACCTTCTGAGAGAAGAGCTATCTCATATGTAAAAACTGACTCAATCAGCATACATTTATTAAGCACCTATTATGTACAAGGGGCTGTGTTAGGAGTTGGGTACATAAAAGCAAAGAACAGAACTGTCTCTACTCTCAAGGTGTTTACAGCCTATTGAGTCAAGCAGGGAGCATCAATAGCAAACTACTCCAATATAACAAACATTTACTAAGTGTCTAGTGTGTGGCAGGCACCATGCTAAGAATAGGGACTAGCCTAGTGATTTCATTAGTATTGGGAATTCCCAGGTAAGGACATTCCTTCTACATGATACAAGTTGGTACTTTCTCTGCAACTTATAGTCTTAGAGGCACTGAGAGGTTAAGTACTGAGAGGTGGCTTGACCAATATCACACAGCCACTGTGTCCAAAAAGAAGGACTTCAACCCAATTCTTTCTGACTTTGAGTCTAGCTCTCTTCATGTTGCACCATCTTTCTTTTTTTGTTTGTTTTGTTTTGTTTGGGGAGGGTTTTTGGGGGAATGGGGGTTAAGTGACTTGCCCAGGGTCACACAGCTAGTAAGTGTCAAGTGTCTGAGGCCGAACTCAGGTCCTCCTGAATCCAGGGCCGGTGCTTTATCCACTGTGCCACCCAGCTGCCCCCTCACCATCTTTTTTACAAAGACATATGGCTAAATGGACCCTGCCCTCAAGGAGATGATGCTTTACTGAACAACATACAAGTCTAACTTATTTTCATATGAACTTTGACCAGTTCATTAACAAATGTACTGAAATCCTACTCAGATGAGTAGGGATTTTACACATCAGGATGTGTAAAAGATGCAGGGACGTCTAGAGCTAGTATGCCAAAAGTGCACAAGCTCTGGCAGAGCCTAACAAATTGGAGAGTCTTCATGTAGGGTCTCAGTAACAGATTGTGTCCTAGTAGCACAGAACAATCTGGCTAAATTAAGAGTGGCTCATCAGCAGAAGGCAAACCACAGGGTGACAATTATAATAGCTCATATTTGCATAATATATTACATGTGTTATTTCATTTGACCCTCATAAAAATATCGTGAGGGAGATGCTCCTATCCCTCTTTTATGGATGAAGAAGCTAAAGCTAAGAGAGTTTAAATGACTTGCCCAGAGAGTATCTGAGGAAGGGTTCAAACTCAGGTCTTCCCGACTCCAAATCCAGCACTCTACCCACTACGATACCCAGGCAATGAGTTTCCTTCTCGAAAATGTGTGCATATTTATAGGGGCAGCTAGGTGGTACAGTGGATAAAGCACCCGCCCTGGATTCAGGGTGACCTGAGTTCAAATCTGACCTCAGCCACTTGGCACCTACTAGCTGTGTGACCCTGGGCAAGTCACTTAACCCTTATTGCCCCACAAAAAAATGTATGTATATCTTTGTGTTGCCTCAGTGCTTACAAAAGTCATCCCAAGGTCCCAAACAGACTTGCAAAGAAAAAATTAATAAAAGTAAAACAAATAACTAATAATAGCCAATAAAAAAAGATAAAGGGAAGGGGAGGAAGCAAACTTTACCTCCAAATATGGATAGTATTCCTGAGAAACCACAAAGACATAATCTTTGGTTTAGGGGCTATAAGCTCGTATGCACAAGTCCACTCTTAGAGGTTAGCTCCAAAAGGTGGTATTGATGATAGCTAATATTTATAGAATGCTTTGAGGTTTACAAACCGCTTTACATATAGGATCTCATTTGGTTCTCCCAAAAGTCATCTGAGATAGTTGGTTTTACTATCCCTCTTCTACAGTAAGGAAATTAAGGGTTTACAGAAGTCAAGTGACTTTCCCTGGGTAACATGAGTGGCTGAAGCAAGATTCACACTAATCTTCCTGGCTCCAACACTATGTCACCCAACTGCCTGTTGCATTTTGTGGCCACAGCAAAAAGTAAAGATTATCTACTGAGACACTGAGATGAGAAAGGGGTCTATGACAGCAGAAGAAATACCAATACCACTGAAATAATGTATCCTCAAATAGGATAGTAAGCTTGGAAATATTGATGCCCAGGGGGAACAGCTCTATCTTATCAGCAATCAAAAGTGCTAAATTAAGTCAATAAGAAGTAGAGCTATGGACTGTTAGAAATGAAAGAGACCTCAGAGATACCAACTCCCTCTTTTTACAGATGAAGAAACTAAGGCCCAGAGAGAGATTAAGTAGAGCAGGGACTAGAATACTAGGGATGCTCCTTAGTCCCAGAGCATACAGCACTATACCAGAATGCCTACTTCTTGATGATGCCTGAGCAGCAAAGGAAAAAAAAAACAACTAAGGATCATTCCTAATAGCTAGGCAGTAGCTAGTAGTTAGAGAACAGAGCTTAGAATTAGGAAGATTCATCTTCATGAGTTTGAACCTGGCCTCAGACACTAACTAGTTTGTGATCCTGGACAAGCAACTTAACCCTGTTTGCCTCAGTTTCCTCATCTATAAAATGAGCTCAAGAAAGAAATGTAAAACCATTCCAGTATGTTTGCCAAGAAAACCCCAAATAGGCTTGTGAAGAGTGGAACATGACTGAACAAAAACAACAAAAAGTTCAATTCAAATTCTAATCTTGATATGGCCATCTCAAAGAGGTCCATCATGATTCAAAAAGAATTATCCAGATGTTTTTCACATATATCCATTTTAAAAGCAACACATCTATCTGATTTGGGGAAAAAATGAATGACCTGCTGCTATAGTACATGTTCTAGAATTCATCTTGAACTACCAAATTATTTCCATAGAGGCCTCAATAGCTATTCAATGTTAGCTGAATTAATCACTACTGATTTCACTGAACATGTCTCAAGAATAACAGGAAGTAGTCAATATGAAGGAATGTCTTCATCATAGCCCCCGGGAAATGCCCATGACCCTGGAAAACTCCAATACTTGGAGACTTACATCTTAATGCACATAGGGATCATCTTGAAAACAGTATTTTTTTTATTTTAGTGTACTTTCACTGTGAATAAATTATTTCCCTTGGGAAACTTGGCATATGCAGTTGTTCTTACAGGTTTACCTACACAACATATGCATTCCTGAAAAGTTATGAATAAATGGAGTTTTTGCTCATTGCTAACATTATAAAAGAACTGAAGGAGCTCACTATTGAAAGAGAACTTGGGTGAAAAATGGAACACCTATTTTGCTTTTCATTTAAAACTTACATACAACCTTGCTTTCTAATCTTATTTCTCTCCTGTTTCCTCAATAATAGGAAAAATCCTTATATGACATATTCAAAGAAACAGTTTAATAAAGACCTTGAATCTGATAGCTTAAAGCCTTCTCCTCACATATTGCTATGTATCTTGGAAAACTCCTTCATTCAGAGGCAATTTCCATGTCCATATGCAAAATAAAACAAAACAAAAAGCAAAAGCTTTGGTCTTCACACAATTTTCTATTCTTGATCCTTTTTGTCAGTGGGCTTGAATGGGGGCTCCACCATCCCCACCCAAGGAGAATGAGATCTTGCCCCTTAACTCCTAACAAAGGATACCACTTTTATCCATCGCTCTCAAGTAGCTTCCCTCCCATCCATCTCACACGGTCACCAGTAGCAGTTCAGACCTTCATCGTATCTCCTCTGGACTATGATAGTAGCCTCTTGAATGATCTCTCTAGTTTGAGGTTCCCCTCCCTAAACCACTCTTCACATAGTTGCCATATTCAACTTTCAAGCATTGAAAAACATTACCCCTTTGCTCAAAAAACTTTCATTCTTTTTTCTTGCTGATAGGACAAAATCTCAACTTTGTAACCTTCTATTTAATACCCTCCACAATCTGGCTCCCACCTGCCTTTTCAATCTTTTATCAGACTATTCACCTTCACATTATACTATGTTCTAGCCAAACTGAAAAGCTATGTGGTCTAAGAGGTAGATTAGATCCCACCTTTTTTCTGGATCTCTATGTTGTCCCTATTATACTCTCTAGCTTGCATCAGACTTATTTGTGCACATACTACATCCCTACTGTTCTACTGTAAGTTCCTTGAGGGAAGAAACTCTTTTATTCCATCTATGTGTCCCTGATACCTTAGCAGACTGTCTTCAACATGATAGGTGCTTGATTCATTTTTGTGGATTGGAATTTCTTTAAAAGTTAAAGAAGATATTGGCTATTGTTGCATGAGCTTGTCATCTGAGAACCATTGTTCTCAAGCCAACAGTGTCACAAAGTTAGTAATACATTGATGGGAAAGTAAATGATTCCTGTATGTCTATAAAACTGGACTGCTTAAGTAAACCTCTTAAAAGAACCATAATAAAGTTTAAAATCAACAAAACTTATTCAGAATACAATGGTACTCTTAGATTTCACCATTCACTTATTTTTTTTTTGGTTTGGTTTTTTTTTTTTTTTACTGAGGCAGTTGGGGTTAAGTGACTTGCCCAAGGTCACACAGCTGGTAAGTGTCTGAGGCCAGATTTGAACCCAGGTACTCCTGACTCCAGGGCTGGTGCTCTAACCGCTGCGCCACCTAGCTGCCCCTCATCATTCACTTATAAAGATGGTGTGATACATGCAAATTTGATCAACTAACCACTTTTTGTTGTTCAGTTGTTTCAGTCACATCTGACTCTTTGTGACCCCATTTGGGGTTTTCTTGGCAAAGATACTGGAATGTTTTGCCATTTCTTTCTCCAAAATAACCACTTAATTGTTAACCATTTATTGAGCTAAGCAAAAGAGTTCATTCACATCTCTGAGTTCATTATTTTAAGCTCTGATTATTAGTGGATAAACAGAAATGAACTTTAAAGAAAGTAGTATAGCATGGTAGGAATAGCTCCTAACAAGGCTTCAAGAGACCCAGACGTTTGTTCTAGCTCTTCCACTAATTAATTATATGACCATGGCTAGATAAATCATATCAACAACCTATATCCAGTTCCATCATCTGCAAGCTGAAGCAATGAACTCTGTCCGGGCTTTTGTTCTATTCTCTCTATGCTCTCTTGATGATGTCATAAACTCCAGAGGATTCAATTATCATTCTCTGTGCAAAAGACTCTTAGATATATATCCCCTGGCTTTATCTCTCTCCTAAGCTCTACTCATGCCTCTCTACTTACCTATTAGTCATCTGTACCTAGATGCTCCTTATGAATCTATGACTCAACATGGTTCGAACTCATTATCTACCTAAATCTATTCACCCAAATCCCCCATTTCCATTAAAGGCAACACAATCTTTCCAGTTTCCTAGGTTCTCAACCTCATAATTGTCCTCTACTCTTCTTTCTCCCTTGCTCCCCTTATCTAATCGGTGACCAAGTTTTCTCAATTCTATCTCTGAAAAATATTTTACATCCATTCCCTTTTCTCTATCCATCAGTCAACACCCCAATCCATGTCTTCATCAGATCTGACCTAAATTATTACAACAGCTTCCTAAATGGACTTCCGTTTTACAACTCCCTCCTCCTCAATCTTTCTTGCACAAAGCTGTTGAAACAATCTTCCAAAGTAAAAATCTGATAATGTTGGTCCATTGCTCAAGACTTATTGATGACTTTGTATTACCTCTTGGACAAAACACAAACTCTTCATCTTGGCATTTTAAGCCCTTCACAATCAGATTTCAACCCACCTTTCCTAAACAATTTCACATGTCATCTTTTAACACACTTGGTATGCCATTTACACTGGCCTTTTTGCTACTCCTCAAACAAGGCATTTCATCTCTCACTCTTTGTATAGGTTTTCCCCTCCTCACACCCCATGCCTAGAAAAGCATTCCCTCCTCAGATCTGTGTCTTAGAATCCCTAGTTTCATCTAAGCCTCCACTCATGTACCATCTCCTAAGAGGAGTCTTTCCTGGGCCACCTAGTTGTTAGTGTTCTCTCACTCTATCCTGAAATAGAAAAAGAGAAAGAAGAGAGAGAGTGAGAGAGTGAGAGAGCGAGAGATAGAGAGAGATAGAGAGAGAGAAAATAGAGAAAATAGTGGTTTATATATTATATCTCTTCTTCAAGGCAGGAACTGGGTTTTTTGTTTTTATTTTGTCTTTGTATACTCAGTGTTTAGTACAGTACCTTGTAATCAATTAGTGAATGGATGAGCATTTATTAAGTGCCTACTATCAGCCCAGGCTATACTAGGTGCTGGGGATACAGACAAAAAGAAAATAGTTCTTGCTCCCAAGTGTGGAAATTCTGATTAGACTGGATAGGATAGGACAGGACAGGATAAGACAGGATAGGACAGGATAGGATAGGATAGGACAGGATAGGCCAGGATAGGATAGGGTAGGATAGGATAGGACAGGGTAGGACAGGATAGGATAGGGTAGGGTAGGATAGGGTAGGGTAGGACAGGATAGGATAGGACAGGGTAGGACAGGATAGGATAGGACAGGATAGGATAGGATAGGATAGGACAGGACAGGACAGGACAGGACAGGATAGGATAGGATAGGATAGGATAGGATAGGATAGGATAGGATAGGATAGGATAGGATAGGATAGGATAGGATAGGATAGGATAGGATAGGATAGGATAGGATAGGATAGGACAGGGTAGGATAGGATAGGATAGGATAGGACAGGATAGGATAGGATAGGATAGGACAGGGTAGGATAGGATAGGATAGGATAGGGTAGGATAGGGTAGGATAGGATAGGATAGGATAGGATAGGATAGGATAGGATAGGATAGGATAGGATAGGATAGGATAGGATAGGATAGGATAGGATAGGATAGGATAGGATAGGATAGGACAGGACAGGATAGGATAGGATAGGATAGGACAGGACAGGACAGGACAGGATAGGATAGGACAGGGTAGGATAGGACAGGATAGGACAGGACAGGACAGGACAGGACAGGACAGGACAGGATAGGATAGGATAGGATAGGATAGGATAGGATAGGATAGGATAGGATAGGATAGGATAGGATAGGATAGGATAGGATAGGATAGGATAGGATAGGACAGGGTAGGATAGGATAGGACAGGATAGGACAGGATAGGACAGGATAGGATAGGACAGGGTAGGACAGGATAGGGTAGGATAGGGTAGGATAGGATAGGGTAGGATAGGATAGGATAGGATAGGATAGGATAGGATAGGATAGGATAGGATAGGATAGGATAGGATAGGATAGGATAGGATAGGATAGGATAGGATAGGATAGGATAGGATAGGATAGGACAGGGTAGGACAGGGTAGGACAGGGTAGGACAGGGTAGGACAGGATAGGACAGGATAGGGTAGGATAGGGTAGGGTAGGATAGGAATGGATAGGATAAGAATGGATAGGGTAGGATAGGATAGGAATGGATTAGATTGGATTGGGCTCAGTCATCATTCCAAAGGGCTTTCAAGCTCCAAGATGCTGTAATTCTATGGAACATTGTTTGGTTGCAATGTTCAGAAACCATTTCAGCAACTGTGTTACAGGAGCAAGTTCCCTGAATCCGGGCTTCAGAGAACTTGGATTAAAATCTCTGCTGTGCTAACTTATCTGAGCAAGTCAAAACCTTCTCTGGGCCCCAGTTTCATCATCTGTTAGGGGAAGAATAAAAACCAGATGTTTTCTAGGGTCCTTTCTAACTCTGAATCCTGTGATCCTGAGAAAGCTTGTTGGTCATTGTCATCATGGAAAGAACCAGTGTTAAATGATTGGTGAATTAATCAAGACCGTTGACTGAAGGAGCCTTCCTCTGCAAAAGTGGTAACTTGCTCAGTTTTTATTCATTTAATTTCTTTTTCTCCACTGACTGCTTTACAAATGCTATATCTTAATACAATTGGGAAATCATCAATAATAATTGTGAATGACAAGAGGCTGGCATTCTGTTTGCAGGTGAAGCTCCACTGTAAGCAAATCACATGATGTGAATCCACCTGAATATTTGAAACAGGGATTTCCTCTAGATTTTCCAAATGAGTAAATGAAGAATTTATCCTTTCAGAGTGTTGCATAGTAACTCAGTGATGCATCTCGGGTTAAAGTGTAGCCTTTCCAACTGTAGCTCATGTCTCCCTCTATCCTGGACATCGCCTGCTTAGCATCATTTTCATCAGGAAAGAGCTGACAGTGTGTTTGGCTTTGTAAAATTTGTACAAAAGTATGCCTAGCTTCCACCCTTGGGCCAGGAAAATGAAAAGCTGCCAGTCAGCACTTCTGTTGTTTCTGGGACCCAGCATCATGCAAATTCTATGACCCAAAAGTAAAGATTTTGAATAGGGGCCAATTAAAAACCTTTGTAATGTATTGTGTCTTTGCTTCCAGGAATAACAAGTTCCCTGAGACTCAAGCTTTTCTAATGGGAATGTGCCCTAATAGAATCTGTGTTTGTGGCTTAACTTGTAGTGGGGAGAAAATGTAGCTTTGTTTGGATTGTGAGAACAATTTCAAACCTAGACTTGAAATAATCAGCAGGGGAAGTGGAGATGGGCCTCTATTTTGATACCACCACAATCTTTGTATTTTTCTAGGCCTTAGGACTTTTTCCAAATTGCTTTCTCCTCCTAGTATCTCATTTTTGTCTCTCCTAGCTTTGGAGTTCAGGCAGAGATGGAGGCAACACTATTGTGAATGCTATTCAACTCCAATGATCAGAATAACTACTCCTAAAGTACAGGTTTGACTGTGTTAACACCCCTGTTCAATAAATTCAGCAGATCTCTATCACCACTAGTATGAAATACAAACTCCTCTGTTTGGTATGTTAAGCCCTGCAGGTCATTGCTAGAGCCTGCCTTTCTGGACATACATAAAGCCTTTTGGCTGTATTGGATTTTTTTATAACTAGGGATTCTTACTGTTCTGTATACTTGACCTCCCATCAGCCATCTCTGTGCCTTTGTACAAGCTATTCTTACATGCCTAGAATGCACTCTTTTCACCTCTACCTCTTATCATCTTTAGGGTTTTTTCCCCAAAGATTAACTCAAATGCCACCTCCTATATAATGCCTTTCTTCCTTCTCCCAGTTGTTAACTCCCCTCCCAATATTACCTTTTATATATTTTGTATCCACTTATGTTCTATATACATTTATTAAGATGTAATGGGCAAAATCAGGGGAACCCCTCTTCATCAGATCTGTCTAAAGGACACTATGGGAGTACCAGTGTAAACCCAGGGTAAAGGCAAAATGTTTATTAAAGTCTCACTAAATCACAGACCAAATGCATGGTTGTTATCAAAACCTCCAAGGCACCCATGAATAGATTTCAGGACATGTGTGAACATGGAGAGGAAAAAAAATACCTCTTTGTTTTTAATGCATTTTCTTTGTAATCCTATGTGGTTTATTGTATGCATTTGTCATGAGCCTAGCACCCCAGAAGTTTTCTGGGGTACATCAAAGAACCTTCTCCTTGAGAAAGTAAACCAAAGGACAGACACACCTAAAGAGATAATTGACACTGGAATGGCTACTGAGCTAGCTCCAGGACCACCACCCTTCATTCCAGTCTCCCCTATCCCTGGGGATATAAGATTAGCTGTGGCCTTTGTGGTGGGAGGAGGAGAGAGATGGCTTGAGAGATACTCTGCCACCCCTCACCCAACTCCCCCAGCTACCCCCAGTGGGGGATGGTCCTCCCTCAATAAGGGAACTTTCCATAGTCAGATGATCACCCCCATCAGTCCTCTATAAAAGTATCTGTCTTGGGGCAGCTAGGTGGCACAGTTGATAGAGCACCAGCCCTAGATTCAGGAGGACCTGAGTTCAAATCCAGCCTCAGACACTTGACACTTACTAGCTGTGGTGACCCTGGGCAAGTCACTTAACCCCAATTGCCTCACAAAAAAAAAGTATCTGCCTATCTCCTGCTCAAGGAGATTGGTATCTCAGAGCCATACACTGTGCAATGCCTTCTCCCCATGAGAAGAAGTCCAAGGATTTCTCTCTTGGTTTCCTTTCCCCAGCCCCTAAATAAACTATTATCTTATTCTATTGGTTTTGTGTGCAAGAGGGTATAATTCTTTAAAGAGGAATTCCTAAGAACCCCAAACCCCTATCCCTATCCTAAACCCCCACCTATTTCTCCACAACACATTTAAAAATATTATTCTGGGAAAGGATTCATAGGCTTCACCAGACTGCCAGGGGGTACATGACACAGAAAAGATTAAGAATCTTTGCATTGTTTTAAGTATCAACCTCCCAGAAAAGAGTAGTAATCCTAAAATACAATTTCACATTCAAGTCTTCACCAATGCATACTTGTGAATGTTCATTTTTTTAAGTATTTCTTCTATGTAAAAGAAATAAATAACTGTCCAATACCTTATCTACATTGCATATCAAATACATTTTTACACTCCTATTTGGGGAGAACCTAGACATGAACCAAATCTACATTATTACCCTGAGGATCTGTAGTAGGGGATGAGGCATAAAAAGCCTGAGTTCTAGAAAAAATGAGCCTGACTCTTCTCTGCAGGGATTACTAAGGATTGAACCTAGCCTGAAAACATGTATTTCAGAGCTAGAAGGTTCATTAGAAGAGGACAGGCACTCCAGACTCCCTGAGCACAGTAGCAGTTATATTACACATACAGGTTGTTTCCCCTTATAACTTGTAAATTCCTGCAAGGGAAGGGCTGTTTCCCTTTTGTCTGTATTTTCCATGGCTGGCATGCAATAGATATTTAATAAATACTTGTTGATTGAATAGTACTCTCATTAGTATAGCATTAAAGGTGAATTGTTGTTAAATATTAGCCCTGTTTTATAGATGAGGAAACTGAAATGCATAGAGGTGAAGCTATTTGTCAATCATTACAGAATTAGGGAGGTAGTGTCACAGTTTAGATTCAAAGGTCTTCCCATGGCTCCATGTGGCCTGTCAACAAATTTGTATCTTCTGTCCCCTCATTTCTTTTCTCACAGTTAGATGAAGTATTGTGTACAGAGTGTTACCCAGTTCTACTATCTAGCTTGGGTACTTGCCAAGTCCCCTATATTTCCTCTCTGGCCTTCAGTTTCCTCTTCTGTACAATAAGGGAATGGGACTAGATGCATTCAGCTTTACCAATGAATTTTCATGCCAGGGAGCTCTATTTGAAGAATAGATCTATGTGAAGAGGGAGTTTGAAATGTTCTTTCCAAGAGACATATAAGAGGCAGTTTTCTTGGTTCAATGATTATTTATGCATTCTTTCTCTAAAAATCCCCAAATGATTAAATTATCTTTTGTGCTTCTTTAAAGCCTGTTTGACAAGTTTGTGACAGATCCTAGCTTGTGAATCAAGCTTGGATCATCCAATGATAGTAAGGGAGGGCCCATGTAAGCTCAAGCAGTTGCATTTGGATCAATTCCATTTGTTAAAATCAAAGATCAAAGAGCTTTTTACTTGTGTGTTTTTCTATTCAAACTAAGCCATAGGTTACAGTGGTACAAGTATCCTGCAGCTTCAGCAGGTAATCAATCTCTTGAGTCAGGATAGCTGGCACAACTGAAACTGCCTGAAGCTTGCATGAGGGAAATTATATGATCTGTATTCCTCTATGCTTTACTTCCAGTCGCCCAAACGTTTAATGTCAAAGTCATCCATCCTCTTCTCTTTTCCTGAAGTCAAAACACCCAATTAGTTGCCAGGTTCTTTTAATTCTATCTCACTAATATTTCTCACACTTGTCCCCTTGGAAAGCATAGTGAAAAAGAATGCTAGCACTCGAGTTGGGGAACCTGGATTTAAATTCCACATCTGACACTTACCACCTATATTTTTAAGCAAGCCATTCATTCTCCTTCTTTTACCATCATGATTCAACCATGTTCTCTCTTTGGCCCTGTGGCTCCCTTCTTCTACCAGTCAGTTCCTCCTCGCACCTCCATTTTGAGGAAAGGCTGAGAGCAGCCATTCTTCATCTCCAGACTTTACCACCATGCCCTCCCTGCCTTCAAGCTCCCTTTTATGTGTTGTGTCTCCTCATCTGAATGTAAGATCCTTGAGAGCCAGAAACTTCTTTCTTTTTGCAGCAATTTGTACCTACAACATTTAGCACAGTACTTAATCATTTTTGTTAATGACTTCATTTAGTTTATCCTCCCTGTGCCTGTTTCTCTTATTGGTAAAAAGGAAAGGATGAGATTAGTTGACTTCTAAATCCCTCATAGCTCTAGATAAAGGTATTCTTAACCTTAGGTTAATGAACTTGGTTTGTTAGAAATATTTTAATAACTATTTGAATACATTTGGCTTCCTTTTTAATCCTCTGTATTTTGTTTTATGCCTTTAAAAATACTATTCTGAAAAGAAGTACATAACCTTAACCAGACTACCAAAGAGGTCCATGGCATAAAAAGCTTAAGAAAACCTTCTATATATAGATTTATGATTCTATGGCCTCTTCTCTCCACTCCCATTGTAAATATCCTATTTCATAACCTTGGCTTCACTTGACTCGAATTCTATAATAGCCTCCTCCTAGGTTTTCCTATTTCTCGTCTAAGCTTTCTCCAACATCTCATTCAAACACTGACTAAATTATCTTCCTCTTATCATTTTATTCCCAAACTACTTTTTCAGATTTGCTTCATAATACTCCCTTTCACATACTGTCCTTTTCTTATGGCATTATTTGAAGGTATTTGAAGGGGTCTTGGGGAGAGCTCAGGGAAGTCACTACACATACTGTACTTTTCAGCCAGTCAAGACTATTCTGCTTCCCACATCCTGATCCTTTCTTTCCCTGTTCTGTACAGTTTCTCATTCTCTCCCCCATTTCTGGAATGTATTCAGATGATAAACATTTATTAAGCACCTACTATCTTCCAGGTACCATGCTAAGCATTTTGGATACAAAGACAAAAGACAATCCCTGTTCATCTAATGGAATTCTTTCCTTTCCTTCAAAGTTCAATTCAGGTGCCATCTCAAAGAAGATTTCCTTTACCATCTACAACCCTAGCTGAAAATCATAGACTTGGATCAACCTCCAAAAACACACAAAAAACTGGTATAGATTACAAAATGCTCCTTAATGAAATAAAGAACAATTTAAGTAGCTGGAGAGATATTTAGTGTTTGTAGCTAGGCCATGCCAATATAATAAAAATAACAATATTACCAAAATTAATTTACACTTTAATGCTGTATCAATCAAATTTCATTGTTATTCAGTCATTTCAGTCATGCCTGACTCTTTGTGACCCCATTTGGGGTTTTCTTGGAAAAGATGCTGGAGTGTTTTACCATTTCCTTTTCCAGCTTACTTTATAGATGAAGAACTGAGGCAAACAGGATTAAGTGATTTGCCCAGGGTTAGATAGCTAGTAAGTGTCTAAGGCCAGATTTGAACTGAGGAAGACTCATGTTCCTGACTCCAGGCCTAACACTCAATCCACTGTGCCACCGAGCTGCCTAGTCAAATTACCGAGGGGATATTTTACAGAACTTGATAAAATGATAATAAAATTCACTTGGAAAAACAAAAGATCTGGCAAATGAATGGAAATGATGAACAGAAGTAGAGATAAAGTAGCAATAGCGCATCTAGACCTCAAACTATATTATAACCTGGCAGCCATCAAATCCATCCAGCATTGGCTAATAGATAGATCAATGGAACAGACTAGATAAGGGAGAGTCAGAAATATTAAGACTTCTAAAGTGCATGATAAAGTAGAAAACATAAATTACCTAAGGAAAAACTAACTGCTAGAAAAACTGGAAAGCTGTCTAGCAGAAATTAGGCTTATACCCACACTTTACACCACATTTCACAATGCATCCTCAATTGATATGTGACCTTAATATTAAAGATCATACTATTTAAAAATTAGAAGAGAAATAGATCATATAGATATTATAGCTATGGATCGGAGATTCTAGTCTGATTGAAAAGTATAGTATGTGAAAGGAAGTATTATGAGGCAAATCTGAAAAAGTAGGTTGGGAATAAAATGATAAGAGGAAGATAATTCAGGAAGTGTTATAAAAGGGATGTTGGAGAAATGTTAGATTAGAAGCAGGAAAACCTGTGAGGAGGCTATTAAAGAAGTTTAGTCAAGGAAAGCTAAGAGTATGAGCTAGGATAGTTATAATGGGAGTAGAGAGAAGAGATCATAGAATCATAAATCTACATGAGGGATTTTTAACCTTTTAATGTCATGGATCTCTCTAGCAGTTTGGTTAAAACTGTGGACTTCTCAAAATAATATTTTTAAAGACATAAAATACATAGGATTAAAAAGGAAACTATATTCAAATAGAGTTATTGAAATATCTCTAACAAACTAAGTTCATTAACCCAAACTTAAGAGTACCTTGATCTAGATCTATGAAGAATTTAGAAGTCAGCTAATCTAGTCCCCTCATTTTACCAATAAGGGAAATAGGCACAGGGAGGATAAAATAAAACAAAAACTTTGATTACTTGAAACCAAAAAAACTTCTGCACAGACAACATTAATGCATCTAGGGTAAGAAGGGAAAGAGTTAAGTGGAAAAAATCTTAGCATCAAATTTCTCTCAAAAGAGTTTGCTATCTAAGAAATATAAGTAATTAATAAATCTATGCATGACTAATAGACTTTCCCCAACAAATAAATCAAGGTCAAAAGTCAAAGGATATGAACAAATTTCTCCAAAAAAAATCCTTCTATGGTATTATTCACAACCGCATTAAAAAAATGTATCAGATCATGAATAAGAGAAATGTAAACCACACCTTGCATGTTGGCAAAAATGACCCCAAAATGGCAACAGTCAATGTTGGAGAGGTTGTGGAAAGGTAGGCACACTAATACACCATTGATGGAGCTGTGAAATGGTACAACTGCCTACAAATACAATATAGAATCAGGCAAATAAAGTGACTATAATGTCCATACCCTTTGAATCAGAGACCCAATTCCTGGGCCCATGCCCCCAAGGAAGCCATTGATAGTCAAAAAAGTCCCCATACACTCCAAAATATTTATATCAATACTTTTGTGATAGCTAAGAATTGGAAACAAAGTAGATATCCATCAGTTAGGGAATGGCTAAATAAATTATGGTACATGAATGTAATGAAATATTACAGTGCTGTAAGAAATGATGAGTGTGATGAATACACAAGAGCATGGAAAGATCTGCATGAATAAAGCCACAAAAACATAATAACTACAACAAGGTAAATGGAAAGAATAACTAAAATCAAAAGGAAATGTAACAAAATTATAAAGATCAAACAGGACTTGAATGAAAAGAGAAGAGATGATACCCCAAACCTATCCTTTCATGGAGGTGGGAGGTCCATAGATGTTAAACATTGTGCCTGTTTTCAGACTTTTTCATTGTATTGATGAGTTGTACTGACTTTTTTATTCTTTTCTAAAATAATTGTACCAAATCACTAATAATAATGTCATAAGGGATGGTTCTCTAGGAGGGGAGGTATATTTGTGATAGCTATGACAATGTAATAAACAGAAAATATCAATAAAAACTTTTTTAAAATAAAATAAAATCATACATTCTTAGAATTTGAAAGAGGCTGTGTGATGCACTGAATAAAAAGCTGTTTTCAGAGGCAAGAAGACTTTGGCACAAATCCGTCTCTGACGTATACTGGCTGTGTGACACCAGCCAAATCACTTAACCTTTCAGTGCTTTAAGCATTTCTCTAATACTATATGTTGCAGAGCAGAAAGGAAACAAGCATTTATTAAACTCTTTACCAATTTGATTCTCACAACAGCCTGGGAGGCAGGTGCTACTATAGAGGGAACTGAGGCCTACAGAATTTAAGCAACTTGCCCAGGTTCACAAAGCCTGTAAATGTCTGAGGCTGCATTTGAACTCAGGTCCAGCTGCTTTATCGACTGTATCACTTAGCTGCCTCAGAGAAGGTGCCATCCTGTATCAATAAAGGGATCTTTATTCATCTAGAAAACTCAAGTATCAATGAAATCACAGGTGCACTCCCCATTCCGATCAGAGTTGGATGGGATCTCATAGGCCATCTAGACTAACACACACCTGAACAAGAAAACTAACTACAACCTATTTTTTAAAGTAGTCATCCAGACTTGGCCCATAAACCTCTAAGGAGTAGGAACCTGCCTCCTCTGGAGGGAGTCCATTCCAACAGTCAGTTTACTGGTCAGTCATTCAATAAACATTTCTTCTTAGACTGTTCAACTGTGACATTTCTCCTGGGATTAATCCTGAGTTTGCCTCTGCCACTTGTACCCATTTCTCTTATTTCTGCCTTCAGGGACCAATCAGATTGTCTAATTCCTCTCCTCCAACCTCACCCAGAGTTTTTCAAATGGCTAAAGACAACTATCCTGCCCTACTTTTCATGTCCCTCCCAAATAATCTCTTCTCCAGGATAAATATCTTCAGTTCCTTCAACCAAAAATCTTTTGTCTTCAAATTCCTCATAGTATTTTGCTTGGAGTTCTCCTTTGCACTTATACATATTTGTGAACTTGCCTTCACAGATTTGATCATAAATTCTTAAAAGCAGTGTCTGAATCACATTTATGGCTGTGTCTCAGCACCTAAAACATATTGACTTGCACAAAATAGAGTATTAATGTAGGCTGGGACTGTTTGCTTTTGCTTTGTATCCTTAAAGCTTAACACAGTGCCTGGCATATGGTACAACCTAATAAATGCTGGCTGATTGATTAATAAATTGTGTTGAATTGGTTTGGTTGAATGGCAACAGCTTTGCAGTGGATCTCCAAAGTCAGCATAGGCTAAATAAGCCCTATATAGCATTTAAAGTTAGAAAAACATTTTTAAGCCTTATTTCATTTTTATTTCATAATAACCCTGGTGAAGTGGTTACTACAGGTTTTGTTATGCTCATTTTGTTGGGTCTTTGTTGTTTTGTTGTTGTTGTTTTTCAGTCCTGTCCAACTCTTTCTAACCCCATATACGGTTTTCTTGGCGAAGATACTAGAGTGGTTTGCCATTTCCTAATCCAGTTCATTTTACAGATGAGGAAACTAAGGCAAATAGGGTTAAGCGACCTGCCCAGGATCACATAACTAGTAAATATCTGAGGCCAGATTTGAATTCAAGATGAGTCTTCCTGACTCCAGTCCCACAACTCTATCCACTGTACCACCTAACTGCCCCTATCCTCATTTTATTAATGAGGAAAGAAACTTAAAAGGAATTATGATTTGTCCATGGTCACAGAAGCACAGGGTCAGAAATAGGACTTGAACCCAGAGCTACTACAAATACATCCTTCTGTCTACAGATGTTACACTTTGTGCATGCTTTCAGAGCTTTTCAAATTATAGATAAGTTGTACTAACTTTTTTTCCTTTCTAAAAGAAAAAAAAACACTTGTTATATAGGATGGTTCTCTGAGAGGGGAAGGGAAGGGATTCTTAGGATAACTATGGTAAATGTAAGAAACAGAAACATCAATAAAAACTTTTTAAAAAATAAGAGGAAAATCATAGGCCATCATAGTTCAAGAGAGGCTGTGTGATACCTTTTTTTCAGACATAAAACTCAGTTTTATTTATAGGATTCAACACTTGAGCTTCTTTTTAAAAAATCAATCTGGGACTTCCAGGTATAATCGACCTCTACCTTTAGGTGGGAGGCTTCTAACTGCAAGCTAGACTTGGAAATAAGTTCAGACCTCAGACTTTAAGAGTCATACTTCTGCCCCATATCATCAAAATGGTCACATCCTGCAACAATTACTATTTCAGAATCTGACCTATATTATTCAAAAATTCTAAATCATTCTATCCGAAACTAATCTTATAGGACTTGCTCAACCTCAAAAAGTCTAGCAAATTGGCAGAGCTAGGATACTTTTGTCATACTTCTGTTCCAAAATGCCTACCAAAAATAAAAATTATAAAAGGACTCTAAAAATATTCACATAAAGATGTATTCCCCTATTCAATCTAGACTGCCACAATCAGGCAGAAAGAAAGCATGAGGAAAATTTTTCTTGCATCTTAGTGGAAACCGTAAAAGCAGACATAACTGCTCCAGGTCTGTCAAAGAGATGCATACTGTGTGATACTTTGAATAAAGAGCTGTCCACAGAGCCAAGAAGACCTTGGTACAAGTCTGGCCTCTGATATAAACTGTCCTGGCTGATGCTGATACAGAAGACTTTCTGAAATTCTGATCTGTTGTTGTTGTTTCCTTGTTAGGATGGCTAGCCTTTTGATGTATGGCCTAGCTCAAAGCCTGGAGATATTTGTCATATGTCATGCATACATAATAAAGACAGGAATTTGAAACAAAGAATTAAGGTAGAGCTTCATGCCTCACAGGTAGTCCTATCTAAAGATTTTCTATCTTTACCTAGACCCTTACTGTTCATTTACTTGGGAAACAACAACAATAACAACAAAAGAATCTCTGAGCTGAAAAAAAACAAAGACCCTCAGATCTAGACCTCTGCTGGTGGCTTGTTGAAAAGGAACCCCTTATAATGAGTCTGATGGAGTATAGTTTCATAATCAATCAACCGACATATAATATAAAGTACTATGTGCCAATCATTGTGGAGTGTGTAAAGGAAAGTAATGTGGAATAAATCTGGGAAGGTAGGCTGGAGTCAGATTATGAAGGTCTTTAAAGGTGCCAAACAGAAGAGTTTATTTTTTATAGCTAGAGACAATAGGGAGTTACTTGTGCAGGGGAATGTCATAAGCTGACCTGATAATCATACATCAAGAAAGAGTTACAAGGAATTTCTAACCCTAACAGGGTATCTCACTTGGTGAGCAGAAAGTTATTATTTTAAAAATAAATAAATAAAAATCAGACAATCTACAGTCACTACTTAGCTGGCTGAGCTGTGTCCCACAAGTACTTTGTCTTGAGAGGCAAGATTTTGATTTTATAGAGGAAAAGCTGATCATAGACAAAGTTCTGAAACTGACAGGCTCCAATGGGGAAGCCAATAATGAGGTTTTTCCCAGTCTGATCTTGGGTGTGTGAAGGACCTAGGGAGGATTATACCTAAAAATAACCAACAATAACCATGTGTGGTAAAATATGAAAGTTTTTAACAGTCGGCTAGGATAACTGAAAGACGCCAGTTTTTCAAGGACCACCCTTTTGGGGAGGAGATGAACAGTCCGCCTGCTGCGCATGTCAGACTGCCTGCCGGGTACAGTCCGCCTGCTGCGCATGTCAGACTGCCTGCCGGGTACAGTCCGCCTGCTGCGCATGTCAGACTGCCTGCCGGGTTTTTTGACTTCCGGGGTGGAGAGAAGGGGAGTAGCCTTTTTTTTTGCCGGCTTGGCGGGACTCCGGGCGGCGCGGCACGGACGGTCTGACTCACTCCAAAGGTGGCCTAAATCGGTTTGGTGAGTTTTTATAAGGAATATAGACTAAGCCTAGATTTAAGACGATTTGTACTGTATTTCTGTTTTCCTATCCTTCTAATCAACAACACCTTATATACAATAAAGGCTCTATCTAGAAAACCAGAAGCTTCTTCCATTTACTAGTCTGGGAGATGAGTTAAGGGAAGGGTTAAGTAGGGGAGATTTATGATCTAATATCCAATTTTAAATCTCACAGTTTGGCGACCCCGAAGGGACCTTAAGGACCCTCCCACCCTCCCTAGTTTGGCCATAAGCCGGCTAATTCGGTGGATTTTCCAAATACCCCCCCCCCCCCCCCCCCGCGGACTTTCCCTTTGTCTAATCTCCCTTAAAGACTTTAAGCCTCTAAAAGTCTTGCTTTAAACAGAAAAGCCAGCCCAGTTTAAAGGGCAAGATGCTCGAATATTCTACCATCCCTTTGATTTTTCTCATCGGAATGTATTGGGACAGCATAACATCCCGACTTAGAGGAATAGTTTACTCAATGGTCCTTCATAACATTATTGGTTTTTTCCTCATTCAGGCAGCAAAAGGTCTTTTGTATAATAGTATACGTGAGAATCTTTGGGAAAATACGTTTAATATAAGTAGAAATTTTATGCCTGCAATTGAAATACCTTTTAATACCACATCCATAGTTCATACGACTAAGGATTTTATTTTTTTTTGTTGTTTTTTTGTTGTTTTTGTTATTATCATTGTTTTTGTTATTATCATTGTTATGATGTGGGGGAAACTCTCACATATGGAGAGAGACCTCAAAATGGCTGTTTCTACTAGAGATGATCCAAGTTCAGAATCAGATCAGCAGAAACTACTCCCTCTGCAGGAAGCTATAGAACATAGTAAGAAGGGAGTGCCAATTCAAGTCAGAAAATATAGCCCCTTTAGACCAAGTGACTTGAGCGCATGGAAATCAATCATCCCTAGTTTTGAGAAAAATCCAAACACTGTAATTTCACAGTTAAGGACTATATTTAATGCATATCAACCCAGTTGGGCTGATGTTACTTGCCTTTTGGAAACTTTACTGTCCCCAACTGAGATTACAGATATTATCTCAGCAGGAAATGCCCTTGTTGCGAAAGGTAAGGCCGATGTGGAATGGCCTCTAAAGGATCCAGAGTGGAATTATAATGATGATAGGGATTTCCAAAGATTAAAAGATGCTAGAGAAACACTTCTGAAGGGAATGGAATCTTGCTCTAGAAAACCGGAAAACTGGCAGAAATTTTTAAGCCTACCTCAGGAGGCTAATGAAAGACCAAACAGATTTTATGATAGACTTTGTGAGGCCGCTAGACAGTACACCAGATTGGATCCAGTAGATTTAAGAGATTCCTGTATCATTCTCAACACATTTGTTTATAATTCACTGCCAGAAATACGCAGATACTTTCTGAAACAATGTCCAGACTGGAGAAATCTCTCAGTAGATAGAATTAAGGAACTTGCAAATTATGTCTTTGACTCACGTGAGGAAGATCCAGATCACCCTAAACAGAGCATTCTGGCACCAGCGATTCCTAGTCAGCCATGTGGACACTGGAACAAGGACACTAAGGTGTGTTGTTACTGTCGTAAGGAGGGGCATGAATTGAGAGAGTGTAGGACTTGGAGAAGAAATTCTAATTCTAATTACAGGCGAAATCAAAATAGAAATAGATCTTTTTGGAGGAATACAGAAAGGCAGTACCAGAATAATGGTAACCAAGACCCCCCTCAGAAGAGGACACAGGAATGATGGTGTCTTGGGGAGGAATGGAACATAGATAATGAAAGCCATATATTCCCAGATCCGGATTTTTTGAATGCACTTGTGCCAGTCCATTCACCTCCCCAGAGTAATGAACCACATGTCACCTTAAAAGTGGGGGAGACTTATTATGATTGTCTGCTAGACACAGGAGCCTCTAAATCAGTATTAGTAAGCAAACCAGATGCTGGGTGTAGACCTGTAGGATTTTTGAATGTAGTGGGAGTCTCAGGAAAGAGCCAGAGAGTGGCAAAATTGAATCCTCGCATGGTATCTATGGGGCCCTTAACAGTGGAACATTCATTTTTACTCATGCCTGATGCCCCTGTAAATTTATTAGGTCGTGATCTCCTTTGCAAGCTTAGAGCAACCATATCTTGTGCTCCAGATGGGGCTGTCTCCTTACAATTGCCAGAGGATACTGTTCATTTATTACCAATTTTACTTACAGAAGCTCAAGGAACAGCAGGGGAGGTATCCAAAATCCCCTCTGACATTCCTGAGTCTTTATGGGCCTCATCCCCTAATGAGGTGGGGCTCCTTAAGTCTGCCATGCCTGTTACCTTTAAAGTTAAGGGGGGACCACCCCCCTCCATTCCACAGTATCCATTGTCTAGGGAAGCAATAGAAGGGATCACCCCTATAATTGAGGCTTTGAAAAGCCAGGGTATTATTATTCCATGTCATCACTCTCCATGCAATACTCCCATTTTGCCAGTTAAAAAACCCAAGCCTGGGCCAGATGGTAAACCTGTTTATCGTTTTGTGCAAGATCTTAGAGCGATTAATAATTATGTTATTCCTAGACATTCCATAGTTCCAAACCCGGCTACGATAATTTCATCGATTCCCTATGAATCTACATGTTTCACAGTGGTAGACCTTTGCTCTGCCTTTTTCTCCATACCAGTACATGAGGACTTCCAATATTTATTTGCTTTTACCTGGAAAAATAGACAGTGGACCTGGACTAGACTCCCACAGGGATTTGTAGACAGTCCCACATTATTTTCCCAAATTTTACAGCAGGATCTGGCCTCTATTACCTTTAAGGGCTCCATACTAGTACAATATGTTGATGACTTACTTTTGGCCTCTCCTAATGCTGAAATTTGTCAGGAAGATAGCCGTCACTTACTGCTGGAGCTGCACAAGAGAGGACACAAGGTTTCCAAGACAAAGGTACAATGGTGTTTGCCCCAGGTAGAATATTTAGGATTTATTTTGGCTGCTGGAACTCGCTCTGTCTCTTCTAAGAGAGTCCAGGCCATTCAACAACTCTCTGCCCCCACTACTAAGAGGCAGTTGAGAGCCATTCTGGGAGCAGCTGGGTACTGTAGACAATGGATACCCTCTTTTGGTGAAATTACTAAACCCCTCATAGCTCTTACAAAAAGTTCTGTTCCAGACAGTTTACAGTTGGATCCCCAGCATCTCTCAGCCATAAAAGAATTAAAACGGGCCTTGTTATCAGCACCTGCCCTAGGACTGCCAGATTATAGTAAGCCTTTCACTCTCTTTGTGCATGAACAAAGGGGGGTGGCTTCTGGAGTCCTGACTCAGTCACTGGGGCCTAACCAGCGTCCTATAGCCTACTATTCAATTCAGCTGGACCCTGTAGCGGCTGGAGTGCCACCTTGCCTTAGAGCAGTGGCGGCCACAGCGCTTTTGGTAGAAAAAGCCTCTGATTTGGTCCTAGGTAACCCTCTAACTGTGCAATGCCCTCACGAAGTGGAGGCTCTCTTACTACGTCACAGGACACAAGCCTTTTCAGATCAAAGGCTGGCTAAGTATGAAATAACCCTGTTAGGTAATGAGAATATCACTTTAAAACGCTGCACAGTTCTTAATCCAGCAACACTACTCCCTAATTTACCATTCTCGGGGGAACCGTTGCATGACTGTGCTTCTTTAGTTGATATGGCTGAAAAACCCCGTGATGATCTTTTTGATACACCTTTAGAAAATCCTGATCTTGTCCTCTATACAGATGGTTCCTCATTTATGAGAGAGGGAACCCGTTTTACTGGAGCTGCTGTAGTTTCTGATTATGACACCCTCTGGGCAGCTTCTCTGCCTTCCCATTTTAGTGCACAGGCTGCTGAACTTGTGGCTCTTACACAGGCCTGTAATATAGCTAAAGATAAGAGTGCCACCATTTTTACTGACTCGAAATATGGCTTTGGCATATGCCACTTTATTGGTATGATTTGGCGTCAACGAGGCTTTCTAACATCCTCGGGCAAGGCTATTGCCAATGGGGACCTTATCAAGGACCTCTTAGATGCCCTAAAACTGCCTTCTTCCCTAGCCGTTGTACATTGCCCTGCCCACACAGGGAATAGTGATCCTGTTTCAAAGGGAAATGCACGAGCCGATTCTGCAGCCAAGCTAGCTGCATTAGAAGCTCCTGAACATGTATTTAACCTTTCACCTTCTGAGGATATTCCTTCCAACCTAACCTATGACGATTCTGAAGTAGAAAAGTGGAAAAAGAAATTTAAGGCGAAACAGATCAATGGCATCTGGGTGTCTCCGGAAGGTAAGCCATTTCTTCCCCGGAAATTCTACCACCAGGTATGCCTCTCTGTTCACAGAAAAGGCCATTTTGGTACACAAGGCATTGTAGACTCTATTAAGAGAACCTGGATAGCACCAGGTGTGACTAATACAGCATCTCGAATCTGCTCGGGCTGCTCCACATGTCAGTCTTATAATCAGTATGCTTTTAAGGCCAAAGCTTATGGAGGGCGTCCTCTAGCATATACACCTTTTGAGCACTTACAAATTGATTATATTACTATGCCAAAAGCAGGACATTATAAATTTTGCCTTGTTATAGTTGATCAGCTCACTCGGTGGGTGGAGGCCTTTCCCAGCCCCCGAGCCACAGCTGCCTTTGTTGCCAAAATTCTTCTTAAAGAGATAGTACCTCGTTTTGGCCCACCAGCCCGCATCGATTCTGACAAAGGCACACATTTCACTGATTCGATTTTATCCCAAATCTATTCTTTCTTGGGAGTGACTCCAAAATTCCACACGCCCTACCATCCACAAAGTTCAGGCCAAGTCGAACGTATGAATAAAGAGCTTAAGAGTATGATTGGCAAATTATGTACTGAAACCCATTTGAAATGGCCTGATGTTCTACCATTGGCATTATTCTATCTACGAAGTAGACCAAGAGGAGAACTTCATATATCTCCTTATGAAATGCTTTTTGGTCACCCTCCTATCCAAGCTAAAACTTTTTCCCCAGTTTATACATCACTGGTGGGAGGTGATACTTCTGTTGCTTCCTATATACAGGAATTACAGACCAGGCTACGTGAACTCCATGAGGCAGGAGCTGTGGTCCAGGCAGGACCATTAGACTTTTCATTGCATAACTTCAACCCAGGAGATAAAATATATGTAAAGAATTTTCAGAAAACCAGTGGAACTCAACCTGCCTGGGAAGGACCTTTTCAGGTATTATTGACAACTCCTACTGCCATTAAAATTGGTGAAAAAGACTCATGGATTCATTGCTCTCATATAAAGCCTGCACCATTCATAGGTGAAGAGATTTCAGATAGACCTGAGGTAGACGCTAAAGAGGTAAAAACCCTAAAGATAGCAACTGTTAAAGAGCAAAGAGAGTTCAGAGGAAAAAGGCAGTTCCCATTTAATAATCCCACTGATCAGTTAAATGCTTTGGGACTCAGTCTTCGTAAAGTATCAGGAGACGGAAATTGCCTTTTTAGGGCTTTAGCAGACCAGCTAGAAGGTCACTGTAGAAATCATCTCAGACACAGACAAGAAGCTGCTTCTTATATGATTAACCATAGACAAGAGTTTGAGTCTTTTATAGTAAATGACTCCCCTTTTGAAGAATATGTTGATGAATTAAAGAAATTTGGAAAGTGGGGAGGAAATGATTCAATTGTAGCATTTGCTAAGCAGCATCAGCTGAATGTTGTGGTTCATCAATTAAATCAGCCTTTATTGAAAATCAGTGGCACAGACAAAACTGATGCTAGAGAACTCCACATTTTCTACCATAAAGAACATTATGACAGCATTAGAAAGATCAATGACAATTCAGAAACCCCTGCCACTTTGGCATGCAGAGAATTGGGGAACCAGTTAAAACAATGTGGCATACCCCAAACTCTAGCAGCTTAAATACCTTAAAATTTAACAAGCATTTCCTTCCACAGGCAAAAGCACTGAAGCACATGGCCTAGTTTTCTGGCCCACCTCAATTTCTCCCACCCTTTTCCCTACCCTATACCTATTTTTTTTTTTTTATTTTATCCTTTTTGCTTTTTGTTTTGTTTTGACTTTTGAAAGGCACTGAAAAGACCTGGAATTCACCACACCTTTAAATTCTTTAAGAGCACAAAAGGGTGCTTAGCGAATCTTTTGCCTTTTATTTTTGGTTTTTGGTTTTGCTTTGTTTTTTTTTTACTTTTGTTTCTTTTGCTTTTCTTTAAAAACCCGATTTTGTAAACTAAGTGACTTTTCAAAGGCATTTTAAGTATATGCTATTGAATATTGAATCTTGCTTATTGAAGTCTTATTTCTTTTTGATGAATTAATCACCACTTTAAGTATCTGCTACTGTTATACTAGAGAATTCATGTATAAGATGATGTGGTCTAATTGCTAAAAGAAGATTATGTAATAATGTCTAAAAGAAGATTATGTAACAATGTCTAATATAATCAGCTATTTACATTCGTTTATTATTTATATGTCATTATACTCTGGGTATGGTTTGGAATTATTGTATATATCACTAATATATTCTCAGTTATGCAGCATAGCACACATTTTTACCATCATATTGTCTTTGGTGAAATTAATGAGATTTCAGAAATATGGAAACTTATCATTTCAGAGACTAACTTGCTGTGAACTCTGATGCAGGCCCTGGAGAGAATATATGTGCAACAAAAGGAGAGACAGGTATACATAAGTCCATGGTTTGCTTATGATGGTGACTATGTAGAGCACAATTACTAGGCACAGTCCAGTATTCATCCTCTCTCCCTCCTAATTTAACCTAATTTAACTGAACTTACTTATCTTTTTATCTCACTCAGTTGAATTCACCTGTGGCCTAGCACAATCACTGGCTGTCTCGGAACCATGAGATATGGTATGATAACCTTTCCATAACATTTTCAGGTGTCATGAACACATACTAAATTTGACTTTGATCCAGACACATGGTGGTAAAAAGTGTTACTGATTGCAAAATGCTATGCTAAGGTTTAGTAAAAAAAAAAAAAAATACAGCAATTCAAACAGTTAAAGAAGAAATCCAGCTTTCCAGACCAGAGTCCAGAATCCAGAATCCAGACCAGAGTCCAGAATCCAGTTTTCCAGACCAGAATCCAGTTTCCTCCTGATGACATCTTATCACTTCAAGAAGACAAGAGAACTCAGAGACTTTATATGAACTGTTTTGCTTTATTAGCTTTTACTATCTCCTTTCTGTTATATACTATCTGTAACATGTACTCTCTGCAGAGGCTCTCCCTTTGCAAGACTAATGTCAAAGCGTCGGTTCATGAGGAAAGAAAAAAAATCATCCCTCTGGACAAAACTTTCCTCTCTTCCTTTTCTGTATTGTTGTTCGCATATTATTAGTCAGCAGAAGTTATTATATTCTTTTTACTGTTCCATCAAGGAAACATTCCATTTCTTGAGGAAGCAAAGGGGGGAAATGTGGTAAAATATGAAAGTTTTTAACAGTCGGCTAGGATAACTGAAAGACGCCAGTTTTTCAAGGACCACCCTTTTGGGGAGGAGATGAACAGTCCGCCTGCTGCGCATGTCAGACTGCCTGCCGGGTACAGTCCGCCTGCTGCGCATGTCAGACTGCCTGCCGGGTACAGTCCGCCTGCTGCGCATGTCAGACTGCCTGCCGGGTTTTTTGACTTCCGGGGTGGAGAGAAGGGGAGTAGCCTTTTTTTTTGCCGGCTTGGCGGGACTCCGGGCGGCGCGGCACGGACGGTCTGACTCACTCCAAAGGTGGCCTAAATCGGTTTGGTGAGTTTTTATAAGGAATATAGACTAAGCCTAGATTTAAGACGATTTGTACTGTATTTCTGTTTTCCTATCCTTCTAATCAACAACACCTTATATACAATAAAGGCTCTATCTAGAAAACCAGAAGCTTCTTCCATTTACTAGTCTGGGAGATGAGTTAAGGGAAGGGTTAAGTAGGGGAGATTTATGATCTAATATCCAATTTTAAATCTCACACATGAGACCAGTGGAGCATGCTCAAGCAGTAACCACATGAAACCAAGAGAAAGCAGCAGCCAGCAGAGATATCACCTTAGGTCCACATACTTAACTATGCTAACTCTTAGAGGAAAATGTTCTATTGATGTTTCTTGGTATAATATGTCATTAAATGCCTTTACTTGGAATTGTTTGTCATCTAGATCTAGGGTATCAACCACAAAAAGAAACAGATCCCTGTGACCACACTGACTTAGAAAACCACAAATTAACATTGCCTATATTGCATTGTATTTTCATTTTATTTTTTGATAAACATTTCCAGATTATATTTTAATCTAATTCTTGCTACACTTGGGAGTTGTACAAGCTACATGTGGCCCACAGGCTGCAAGTTTGACACCTCTGATCTAGTTTACTAATAAAAGTAAACACATTGGTGGGGCTCATGAATTTTAATTCTCCTTGGTTGGATGCAGACTGACAGAGTATCTTCGAACTGGGTAGCTTTTCTGGGAACCCCAGCCATGTGTGGAGTGATGAAGGGATATGTGCTACATTACCAAAACCAAACTTATAAATAACAAGAACAAACAACTTCTTAAAGGAACTCTTGCTTCTAATGTATACACTCTGTAGGAGACACCTTTTTTAAAATATCCTCACATAAGACATAGATAGGATGTCTTCTCAATATACATGTTAAATTTAAAACTATGAAGAATGAAGCTTGACCATGCATAACAGAATCTCATTTAAAAACTTATCAAGTATCATTTAAATATTTGTCCCTCTTTAGCATAAAAATGATTAGACATGGAAGTCAGAAAACTTCAGTTAATTTCCTGCCTCTGATACCTGTCAGCCTTGTGATCTTGGGTAAGTCACTTAACTGTTCAAATGTCTAATCATTTGTCTTATCTGTGAAATATCAGACTTCTATAATTATGAAGCAGAATTATAAGATTTCAACATAATATGTAGTAGACAGTGATACATATTTAAACAAACAACTATAGCCATCATGTCTAATACTAATTATATGTGTGTGTGCGTGTTATTAAATTTAATGTAGTAGAGAGTTGGACGAAGTCAGAAAATTTCGTTTCAGAGTTATATCCCTTCTTCACCTTATTTTCCCCATCTGTAAAGTGATGGGAATAGACTAGATGACAGCTATAGTCACTTCCAGACCTAATATTCCATTATTTTCTCTGAGTGTACAACTATAGGCTGAACTAGGTTTGTGAGTTGTATTGGCATTCAAGAACTGCTTTTCAGGTTTAAACTTTAGAATTATATAAGAAAGCAAAAAGGGAGGGGCAGCTAGGTGGTGCAGTAGAGCACTGGCCCTGGATTCAGGAGGACCTGAGTTCATATCTGGCCTCAGACACTTAACACTTACCAGCTGTGTGACCCTGGGCAAGTCACTTAACCCCAATTGCCTCACAAAAAAAAAGAAAAGAAAGAAAGCAAAAAGGGTCTATAAACAGTCTTTGTAGCTTCCAAAACCAGGAAAGACAAACCAGGTTAATCTAGACAACATTATACAGTCAGGGTGGAGAGGTGGCTTTAAAATCTAGATTCTGGTGGTCTTTGTCTCCTTCTATTGCATGGTATATTGTTGTTGTTCTCATATCGTGTTTTATATTGTTAAAACTTTACTTAATCCCCCTTAAAATTCAGCACCAATTTTGAATCAGTATAGCTCACTTAAAAAAGCATAAGAAAATGAAATGGTTAAGAATTTAACAGAAGAATTTAGAACACAAAGTTATTTTTTAAATGTTGAAAATTGTTTTTGCGTGTAATTGGGGAAAAAAAAACATTGTTTTTTTAAAGGCTTATGTATTTGACAAGAGCATGTGGGTGCTCTGACTTTACTCCAATTTTTATTTCAAATACTCTGATATCAAGAAAAATGGTTTTCAGGCAGCTAGGTGGCGCACTGATAGAGCACCGGCCCTGGATTCAGGAGGACCTGAGTTGAAATCTGGTCTCAGACACTTAACACTTACTAGCTGTGTGACGCTGGGCAAGTCACCTAATCCCAATTCCCTCACAAAAAAAAAGAAAAAAAAAAGATGGTTTGCTTAACAAAACAAAACAAAACAAACATTTATTAAACAGCTTCTATATGCCAGGTACTAACTATGGTAGAAATAGTTTATAAAATGAAACAGTCCTTGCCTTTATGGAATTTACATCCTACTGGGGGAAAACAAGAGAAAGAAAATATTTCTTTAAAATATTTAGAAGAAAAGAAAAGAAAAGGCTTACTTTTTGTTTACTTTTATTCAGAATGGGAAACCAGCAATTAGGCTAATTTTGACAGCACATTGTTAAATTTAATATATACTTTTAAAAAACCTGGATGAAACAAAAGATTGATCACAGTTGAATATAAAGTCCTCTTTTTTATTCTTTGTATTTTGGAATGTTTATGCATGTTGATGATTAAGTTAATAATTTTAAGAAGACACAAAAAAGAATTGTATAAAAGCAGAAAATCATCTTATTCCAATATTATTCTGTAAAAAACAGAAAATCATCTTATTCCAATAGTATTCTGTATTCTAAGGCATCTGCTGATTTGATCTAGCCTCTAAATTATGGGAAACAATTTTAGGAGCCCAGCAATCTATTGATGGGCTCTAGCTTCATATATTGTCTTTGGACTCTTTCTTCAGAAAGGAGTTTACCATAGGAGTAGCTTTGAAAAGCAAAGTTTATATAGAATGATAGTATCTTTGAATTAAAAGGTGACCCAGTCCAATCTCCTTTTCAGCACGAAAACTCCTTCTGCAGCAGCACTGAAGGGTGTTTTCTATGGCTCTTTTCGAATGCTTCCAGGACCAGGGAATTAACTATTTCATAAGAGAGTCCATTTCTTTGTTGGAACATTCTTTCTTCTTTTCAGCTGAAATCTACCACCCTATGGTTCTAGGTTTCTAATTCTGATCTCTAGAGCAATACAGAATGTCTATTCTTTTCTCAATATGACAGCCACTCAAATATAGAAAGGCAACATAATGGAAAGATTGCTAGAGCCAAAAATCAGAGAACCTGGCTTCAAACTGGGCAAATCATTTCACCTCTCTGGGCTCCAGGCTCTTCATATGTAAAATGGAAGAGGGTGAGGGAATTGAATTAGATGGCTTCTGAGGTTTCTTCCTGCTTTAAATCTCTAATCGTTATCATGTATACCCTGAGCCTTTTCTTTTCTCTGCTAAAAATCTTGAATTACTTCAACTGCTCCTTGTATAGAAAGTTAGAGATTTTAAAGGCTTTCTAGTCCCTATTGCTCTCTTCTGATTTTGTTGTTGTTTTTAATCACATATCACTCTTTGTAATCCCATTTGGGGTTTTCTTGGCAGAGACCCAAGAATGGTTTGCCATTTCCTTCTCTTGATTATTTTATAGATGAGGAAACTAAGGCGAATAGGGTTAAGTGACTTGCCCAGGATCACACAGCTAATTAGTGTATGAGACCTGATTTGAATTCAGGAAGATGTCTTCCTGAGTCCAGGTCTAGCACTCTATTCATTGTGCCACCAACTTGCCCAAGAGGTATTTTCCTCTAAATACCCTCCAATTTATCAATGTACCTCTGGAAGTGTGGTTCCTAGAAGCAAACAGAATACTTGAGAGAGTATAGTGAGCTGGAAATAGGCTGAATGTGAAATCAAAGGATGTGAGTCCAAATCCCAGCTCCACTCACTTACTGCACATTACTTTTTGAAAGCTACTCTCGGGGACTCAGTTGCCTTATCTGTAATGACATGAAAGGAGAAGCATTAACATCTGCTTTGTTGCTGTACCCTGTGATGGGTAAAACTAAAGGTGCGTGGTCACCTTACCTGTCCCCTTTTGGGGAAAGCTAACTAGGAAATAGTTTAACAGTTTAGGTATTAAACATTTATTAAAATATGTTAGAAGTTTAAAAAAAGAGAACAAGTGTTCATCAGAAAATGAACTAAGGACTTTTCCATCAGACTTACAGATGAAACCTTCCACAATATTGTCCCTCCATTAGAATCTTTGCTCCTTGAAAGCAAGGGATCATATTATTTTTCTCTTTGCATCCTCAGGGCTTAGACTATAGTCAGTGGTTAATTAATGCTTTTTAAAAATTCATTCATTCATTAAGGAGTTTACATTCTAGTGCAAGGTCTATTGTTCTTTTTAGAGGATTATTCTGCTATCCATTGCATTGTTTACTGCCCTGGTTTCCTGTCATCCATAAATCTGATGTGCGTGCCAACTCTCTTTTTGGAGGAGGGGTTGGACATGTTCTGTGCAAAGAGGTCAGTTTAGGTTTAATGTCGGGGGAAAAATACCAATAATTGGAGCTAGACTTTCTAAAGAGGTTGTGGAGTTAGGGGAGGAATCCTCTTCTTTGGAATTCTTCATGAAGAGTTTGAATGGTCATATGTCAAGTATGTGATAACATGGATCCTTCTCAGCTATAGTTGAACTAAATGGCCCCTGAGGTCTCTTCTAACTCCTCAATTCTGTGATTCTGTGATTCTTTGTAAAATCATAGATTTTGAACTAAAAAAGGAACCTGAGAGATCACGTAGTACAACCTCCTCATTTTATAAATAAAGAAATTGAGACCTGGGGTAGTTAAATTACTTTCCCAAGATCACACAGCTACTAAGTTGTAGAGCTAGTATTTCAATTCTAGTCCTCTCACTTCAAAATGAGAATTCTTCCCACTGTATCACACTATGTTCTAAAAATATATAATCTCATTCCTAAAATGACTAAAAAACACAGATTGGTCCTCTGACTTTATGTCTAGTACTCTTTCCAAGGCATTGATAAACTCTTCGAGCAGGACAGGACCAAGAACAGAGCTCTGTAGTATTCCTTGAAAAGATTTTGTCCTGGCTGATATTGCTATTAATCAATGCACCATCTCTGGTTCCACCTTAGGATACTGTTATCAAGCCCACATCTCTCCATTCTATAGAAAAAGATTTTTGTGAAAGAGTTAAACTTTGTCAAGTTGGGACATTTACTGAGCACTCTTCTCTTCCCATAAAAGCCTAGAGGGAGTAATAATTATCATTATAATTATTCTAATTATAACAATAATAACTGAAAACTATATAGTTTTCCCATTTGTGAGTACCTTATGTACATTTTCTCATTTGTTTTTCACAATTTCCCTATGGGGTGGGTTCTAATAGCACTAAAGGTAACAATACTAATAATTTATATAGTTATTAAAGGTTTGCAAAATGTTTTACATGTGTTGAGTCATTTGTTCCTGACAACACCTAGATATAGAAGTAAACTGCTATTATCCCCTTTTTACAGATGAAGAAGTCCAGGCTTAATGGTTAAGTGACTTGCCTAAGGTCACACAATTAGAAAAGGTCTGAGGCTGGATTTTAACTTGAGCCTTTCTGACTCTAACTCCACTGCTTTTACATACATGCTATTACAATGAAAAGGAACTTAAGGCTCTGAGAAATCTTCCCCTATCTTTCCCATTGTTATTACAACAAGAAGTACCAGAAGTGTGATTTGAACCCCTGGTCCTCCTAATTCCTAGTCTAATACTCTATTTACTATTCCATACTACTGGAAAAATACTTTTGCTTCCTATAAAGGAGAAAAGCAGGAATAATAGTAGAATCCTATGGCAGCTATATCATGGAATAGATGATTTTTTGAATAGCTGATCTAAGCCCAACAGAATATTAATAATAATTAGTATTCATATAGTACTTTAAGATTTACAAAGAGCTTTATGTATGTTATTTTATTTGATGCAAGCATAGAGAAGGTACTATAAGCAATCAACCAGTTGCTCAAACAATAATCACTTACTATTTGCCAGGCACTGTTCTGATCACTAAATCAAAGGAAATGGATATTTCTTAAAAAATACTGCCTCTTTTTTCCCCTCTAACTTGGATCTGTTGGTTAGAATGTTGATATAATTGTCAAGGTTAAGCCAGCTTTCTGCAGAGTGGTTAACTCCATTCTTTTCTATGGCCACAAACTAGCTCTCACCTAGGTATCTGGTATATGCATTTTCTTGATTATGAGTAAGTCAGGAAAAGTTAGTCTGGTAAAGAAAGGATACATGTGTCACCATAATACACCTCTGGGGGGAGGGGAAGGATGAATTTAGTAGCTACATCTCTGACCATATGTTTTTTTGTATGTCAATGAAATCTCTAATATCTTTAATTAGGGAAAATAAAGATAATTTTTCCCATCCAAGTCACCAGCCCCTTGAAATCTATCCACAGATCAACCCAAGTTAAGAACCCCTGATCTAATAATGTCAGGGAATAAAATTCACTAGTGAAGAATAGCTTTTCTTGGGATTAGAACACAGGTCTCATGACTTCTGGTATAAAACTGTTCACCATACCATGCCTCTCCTCATTTGGGGAAAACTTCAAGTTTCCTCAAGCTGAGAACAGATAGGTTTTTTAGCAAGCATCTGTTATACCTAGAAGAAGCAGTCCTACCATAAGCCTCCCTTTCCATTTTCCAAATATAGTTCCAGTGTTTTAAACAATGATACATTTGTGTTGTTGCATGAATTCCATGGAAAGATCTGACCCTAGAAAAGTGAATAACTTCATAGGAGGGGAAAAAAAAAACCTCTTAAATGGCATTTCAGGGGGCAGTGCTTCAACTACAGGAACACATTTTCTTTAGTGAAGCCTTTCACTAAAGACTTCAGCATGCAGGAAAAAAAGCAGTCAATAGATTGAAAAGGAATGGACATTTCCCTGAGGCTTCTGCTCCATTTTGGCAACATGACTAAAACCAGACAAATGAATGCAAAGAATTGTGGGGTTGCTCATGAGCTAATAAAATTATAAACTGGATTTGAACCAAAAATAATGTCACACTTTATATGAATTATTTAAGTAAGACAATGATACAGCTTTCTGATAGATTTTGAGATCTATTCATACCCTGACCTCATTAGAGGCAACTTTTATTAAAGGCTTTTTGTTAATCCTTATTTTCACAAACCAATTACATTTTTTCTGAACTATTTGTGATATGGTGATTTTGCTTTTGTATCTACCTGTTAGACAAAGTATTGCTCTGCCTTTCAAAAATAATGGCTTTCTACAGTGTTATTCCTTGTGGTTATTGTTTTCTTTCTTTTTTTTTTTTAATTTTCTGTTAGCTACCCTGACTTAAAAAAAAAAAGGAGGAAACTAAATGATTGCCAAGTACTATGCCCTTTGCAAAATAAGGAATATTTTTGATTCCTTAAACACTTTCCTTTTATTTCTACTGCCTTCCTCTCTACCCTGACCCCTTCCTCACAGCAGGATATATCTCTTACTATATTGGAGTTTACCCAGAAAGTCCAAAAACTATTGTTTCTAGACTACCCTATCCAAGTGGAGAAGATAAGCCCATTGGTCAAACAAAAATTATAATGTATTCAAAAACCTGAGAGGCCTTCATAGCTATAGGTGGGAAACCTATAAGAGTTTTGAAAGGCAGATTACTAGTTTTAACCCATGGAAGGGGGGTGTGGAGGGGGGAATGGGGGATAGAGCAGTGAGAGAGAGAAAGAATCTAACAAGTCATTAAGTCTAATCTAATCCTGTAAAAAAGAAATATCCATATATCTGATTTATCTGTAATCCTCTTCAAATCAACAGACTTTTATTAAGTACCTACTTTGTACAAGGCATTATCCTAAGGGACTGGGAATACAAAGATGAAATATGACCTAATCACTTCTCTCAAAAAACTTATAAGCTAATGGAGAGATAAGATATTGTATATAAATATCTGTACTATATAGTAGAATTTGATAAGCATGAGGGAAATCCATTAAAAAATCCTAGTTGCAAATTGAGTAAGGGGAAATCAATTCCAGCTAGGAAGATCCGGAAAGGTTTAAGATAATTTAATCCTAGCTGACCTAGCTGACCATGCACCTAGCTGACCATGGACCCTCAGGTTGACTCCTTTGGTCCAAGCAATTTATTCATTGTAAGGTTTCCACTGAGTAGCTACCTAATCTGGACAATATCACCATCAAAATTTAATGAAAAAAGTTAAGGACAAAGTTGGCTATAATTCTGAAAGTTCTGTCAATACAAATCTGTCAAGAAAGCTAAGTTGTCTTGTCCATAATAATCAGATCCCCAGTTCTTCTGACTTCCAGCCCACCAGTGTCCTCCACTAATAATAGGCAGTCTCTCCAAACATAAATTATTCGATGTTTTTCCTATACTAATAGCATTGTGGGCACAAGGATTTATGCAATTATTTATACAAATTATTCATAGACAATGGCTAATAGTAATAAATGTATAAATTAATTTGGAAGCTTAATTGTGAGGTGCCTATTGGAAAAACATTTCCTTAGAGCTGACAAACAACCTATTTCTATTATCTCTCGCATGTGTTACTTGTCTCATTTTGAGATATAATTCTCTCATTTGATTAATTTAAGGGTAGATAAGTAGAAAAGGAAAAGAAAGGCAGGTTTGGGGGGAGGATATGTTAATTCTTCCAAGCCAATATGGCATTATTTAGTAATGATATCAGTGATGTTTGTGAGACACCAAAAAATGGTGGATAGTGGGTTGGTATTAGAGTCAGGAATATCTAGTTTCAGGTCTTGCATCTCACACATACTAGCTATGTTTAACACCTGGAAGGCCTGGGTTAGGATCATGAGAGCCCAAGGAAAGTAAGAACCACAAAGTGATATAATAAAAAAGAACTTTTTTTGAATGGGAAAAAAGCTCACATTTCTAGAGACAAAGGGAAGTCCTGGAAAAGACCTTGTGAAGCAGTGACCTGTAGGAAAGTCTTCTGACTTCACTGGCTCATTTTGGACAGAAGTTTCAATCACCCTAATTAGTGTAGTCCCTTTTTTTCAGACCCATCATGGGAATGCAGTCTAGAGAGTTATGTAGTTATCCATATGGTTATTACAGATAAGGAGGTTTTCTTGGCCTTTGTTGTTGTTCAGTCTTTCAGTTGTAGTACTGTCCATGGAATTTTCTTGGCAAGGAATATTGGAGTGGCTTGCCATTTCCTTCTCCAATGGATTAAGGCAAACAGAGGTTAAATGACTTGCCCAGAGTCAAAGATCTAGTAAGTGTCAGAGGTCAATTTTGAACTCAAGTATTCCTCTAGGCCCAGCTCTCTATCCATTGAGCCACCTAGCTGCCTGGATCTACTGGGTTTAAACCTCACCACTAGATTACTGAGGAATAATTTTTATTTCTACTGGACAGGTTCAAATAACTGTCACCATTAGAACTGAAACAGAGGAGCAGCTAGGTGGCACAGTGGATAACGCACTGGCTTTGGATTCAGGAGGACCTGAGTTCAAATCTGGATTCAGACACTTGACACTTACTAGCTGTGTGACCCTGGGCAAGTCACTTAACCCCCATTGCCCCACAAAAAAAAAAAAAGAACTGAAACAGAGAGTCCCTTTGTTCACCATTGTTTTATCTATAAAGTTGTCTGCAGATTCACTGTCTCCCCTACTGTGACCATGAAGAAATAACTTACCCTCCCAATGCCCCAAAGCAACTCTTTAAGACTATTAAATTACCAGAGTTGTTGATCAACATTTATGGAAAGAAAGGAATTCTAGACATTGATGAAATCACAGATTTGTGGGTGGATCCAAAATGGCAGAGGAAAGGCATTAAATGCTCAGAGCTACTGACACGATTACTCCAAAAAGCTCCAAACACAGCCATAAGACAACCTCTGGAGCAGCAGAACCCACAAAAAAAGGGATGAGATTATTTTCCAGCCAAAGACAGCTTAGAAGCTCGACAGGAGGGGGCCCCTGTGCTGGGCTGGCAGTGGAGTCCAACCCCATGATCACACTGACACAAATCCAGCCCCAGGTAGGCTGTGCCAGAGAAACTTACCCCTGAGCCTCCAAATCAGCTGCAGCACCAACATCTTCTGAAACTAAGCTTACAGTCGGGTGAGAGGGAAGAACAGCTGGTGGGGGGGAGGGGAGGGGAATACAGGGGTACTGGGGTGTCTGCAGGACCTAAGGAGGAATTTAGTAGTCCTAACCCAGCAGGGAGCCAGGAAGAAATTTTGAGTGGCGGGAGGCCTAGGTGGGGGAGGGCTTCAAGCTCATCAAAGCTAACAACCACAGAACACAAAGTTTTGCTGGCTGGTTAATTAGCAAGTTGATTTGAGGTTATCTTCTGACCAGAGAACCAGCCAGGTGAGAGAAAAACCTGCCCTCCCTCAAACTGAAATACCTGGTACCCTCTGAAGCTTGGGACAGTGTAGCTGTAAGAGGGAGTTAAAAGTCAACTGAAAGATGGGCAAGATGAGCAAGCAGAGAAAGTTGAGAACCATAGAAAATTTCTTTAGTGACAAGGATGATTGAGGTGCAACCTCAGAAGAGGATAGTAATATCAGGGCCCCTACATCCAAATCTTCCAAGAAAATTATGAATTCATCTTACTTTGAAGACAAAGTAAGAAAGGTAGAGGAAAAAATGGAAAGAGAAATGAGAGTGATGCAGGAAAGTCATGAGAAAAAAGTCAGCAGCTTGAAAAGCCAAATGGAAAAGGAGATACAAAAGCTCTCGGAATAAAATAATTGCCTAAGAATTAGGATTGAACAAATGGAAGCTAGTGACTATGAGAAACCAAGACACAATAAAGCAAATCCAAATGAATAATAATTTTTTTAAATAGAGGTCAATGTGAAATATCCTCTTGGGAAAACTGCTGACCTGGAAAATAGATCCAGAAGAAACAATTTGAAAATTATTGGACTACCTGAAAACCATGATCAAAGTAAAAGTTTAGACATCATTTTCCAAGAGATTGTCAGGAAAATTGCCCTGATATTCTAGAAGCAGAAGGTAAAATAGAAATTTAAAGAATCTACTTACTGATCATCTCCTGAAAGAGATCCCAAAATGAAAACTCCCAGGAATACTATAGCCAAAATCCAGAGCTCCCAGCTCAAGGAGAAAATATTGTAAGCAATCAGAAAGAAACAATTCAAATTCTGTGGAGTCACTGTAAGGATAGCACAGGATCTAGCAGCTTCCACATTAAAGGATCAGAGGGCATGGAATATGATGTTCCAGAGGGCAATGGAATTGGGATGACAAACAAAAATCACCTACCCAGCAAAACTGATTATAATCTTTCAGGGGGGAAATGGGACTTCAATGAAAAAGAGAACTTTCAGGTATTTGTGATGAAAAGACCTGAACTGAATAGAAAATTTGACTTTCAAATGCAAGACCCTATAGAAGCATAAAAAGGTAAACAGAAAAAAGAAATCATGAGAGGTGTTAAAAGGTTGAACTGTTTACATTCCTACATGGGAAGATTATATGTCTAAATCATAAGAGCTTTCTGAGTATTAGGACAGATGATAGGAATAAATTTAGAAAGAGGCCACAGGTGGGAATTGATTATGAAGGGATGACATATGTAAAGAATTTGTTTTTTATCTTTTGGGGGGGGGAGGGGGAAAGTCTGGGTTGGTGAATATCTTGTGTCTGAGGCTGGGTTTGGGTTCAGGTCCTCCTGGGTCCAGGGCAGGTGCTTTGTCCACTGTGTCACCTAGCTGCCCCATGATGACATTTTTAGGGTAAAATTGAGGGGGAGAGGAATGCACTGAGGGAGGGGAAAGGAGAGAGGTAGAACAGGATGAAATATCACATGAAAGAAGCAGGAAAGAGTTTTTGGAGTGGGGGAGAGAAGTGGGGAAGTAAATGAGCCTTACACTCATCAGAATTATCTCAAAGACCTTAATCTCATCAAAGTTGGCTCAAACAGGGAATAACATACACACTCAATTGGGTGGAGTAATCTACCCAACCATGCAGGAAAGTAGGAAAGGAAGGGGATAAGGAGGGAGGGGTGAAGGAAGGGAGAGCAGATTGGGGGAGGGGGCAGTAGGAATCAAAACACGGAATAGGGTAAAAGAAGATAGAAAATAGAGTAAATATATTAGGAAAGGAATAGGGTGGAAGGGAACATTTAACAATAGTAATTGTGAAAAAATTTTGAAGCAGAAGCAAGAGTAATGTAAGATAATGATGATGGATTGATGATGATTGGAAGATGAGGATTGATTAATGATGAGGACTGATTAATGATGACGAGGATTGAAAGAAGGAGGATTGATTGACAATGATGAGGATTGACTGAGGATAATGATGAGGAGTGATGGATGATGCTTGATTGATATTGATTTGAAAATTTGGGGGCAGAGTGATGTCAAAATGTATGGTACTTTGCTGGGCTATTGTGAAAAAAATTTTTTGTCAAGTTTAAGGTACCATATATAAGTCATCTATTACTGTTGTTGCAATAATCAACCTTATGGAGGGGCAGCTAGGTGGCGCAGTGGATAAATCACTGCCCTGGAGTCAGGAGGACCTGAGTTCAAATCCAGCCTCAGACACTTAACACTTACTGGCTGTGTGACCCTGGGCAAGTCAGTTAACCCCAATTGCCTCACTAAAAAAAAACAAAAAACAAAAAAACCCAACTTTATGGGTTCATTGTAAGGAAATCTCCCTTTAAAGTAATATATGAATTATTATTTATGATTTTTTAAAATGATGAACAGGATACTATCAGAAAGACCTGGAGGGACCTGCATGAGCTGATACAAAGTGAAATGTACTGTATACAAAATAACAGTAATATTGTGAGATGTTCTGCTGTGAATGACTCAGTTATTTTCATCAATGCAATGATCCAAGACAACTCCGTAGGTCTTATGAAAAATGCAATCCATCTACAGAGAGAGAACTGATGGTCTTTGAATACAAATTGAAACATAATTATTTTGTTAGTTACTTTATCATAAACAAAAAAAATGATGAGCAGGATACTATGAGAAAAACCTGGAAAAATCTACATAAACTGATACAGAGTGAAACATACTGTATACAAAATAACAGCAATAGTGCAAGGTGATCTGCTGTGAATGACTGTTATTGTCAGCAATGCAATGATCCAAGATAACTGAAAGACTTATGAAAATTGCAATCCATCTACAGAGAAAGAACTGATGGTATCTGAAAACGGATTGAAGCATAATTTTTGATAGTTCCTTAATCTGAAGTTTTATTTTTGTGTTTTCTTTGACACCCAGCTAATGTGGAGATGTTTTGCATGACTGCTCATGTATAGCTTTAAAAAAAGAAGTCACAGATTTGTACCTCCCTCCCCACCCAAAAAATCAATAATGACTTCCCAATATGCCAATATTTACACAGGTAAGAATTAATTTATGACAAAATAAACACTAGACAAATGTATAATTAACCTTAAGTTTCTATAACATTTTAAGAAAAAATGTAATGCTTTCATGTTGCTTCATTTTATCTTCATAAAAGCTAAATGAAGTATAAAGTGTAGTTATTACCATTAAAAAATTGAGAAAATTGGGGGCAACTAGGTGGTGCAGTGGATAGAGCACCAGCCCTGGATTCAGAAGGACCTGAGTTCAAATCCAGGCTCAGACACTTGACACTTACTAGCTGTGGGACTCTGGGCAAGTCACTTAACCCCAATTGCCTCAACCAAAACCAAACCAAAACAAAAAATAAATCTGGCCTCAGACACTTGACACTTACTGGCTGTGTGACCCTGGTCAAATCATTTAACCCTCATTGCCCTGAAAAAAAAAAAGGTTAAGGAGTGATTTTTCTAACTGGTTAGCTAGTTAATGGTGAGGTTGGAACTATAACCCAGTTCTTCCTATTCCCAGTAGTTTATTTTAATGTGTAACTAGTGTCTGGAATAGGTTTGGTCTACCCTGCAGTTTCCTGGGATCTTTTAGGCACAAGAAAGAAAAATGAAATGAATGTATGAAATGTCTCTGTCATACTTACCATAAACAGAGTTGCCCGAAGTTCTGTCATCTGCTACCAGTGCTACATTTTAAAGGATTGTCACATTGCTTCCCAAGAGACTCCTGGAAAAAAAAAAAACAGAGGCAAGAGGTCAGGGGGAGAAGGTTGAGATAATACTAAATTGTTGTTCTGGGAATTATTACTCTTCCTATGTAAGTATCAGTGATCCTGGGAGATGACACTAAGATATTGCCTAATAGTAGATCCCCAGGTGACAACCCCACGATGATGTTACATAATAGATACTCCTTGGAGGACTCACCCAATAACTGAGTTCTGATGGTGGTGAACTGAGAGTCCATCCTTTACCATTGAAACCAAAATGCTTCTGGTTCCTCCAACCAATCTGCTCTTGGCAGATGCTTATCTTGGGACAGTAAGAATCAGATTATAGAAGAGACTGGAAGAAGAGGAGAAATTCAATCTTGAATACAGTAGCTTCTAAACTTTATATAGCAATGCTCCCTCCTCTTAAAAAAAATCACTCTGCCCCCAAATTTTCATAAAATTATCTATGGAAAAATAATATTAGATCATATTGTAATCAAATAAAATTAAGACTTTATTAAAATTTTATCACATCTTACACATACAATAGAAATAAGATAAATAAATTCTTGATTTCACAATTATAGAATATTACTGGTCTATAAGAAACAATGGTCTTGTGCTACAGGAAATGACAAACAGGATGATCCCCAAAAACCTGGAAAGACTAATGAACATTGATGTATAATGAAGTGAGCAGAGCTGGGAGGACATTGTGTATAGTGACAGCAGTATTGTTCAATGAGCAATTGTGAATGACTTAACTACTCTCAGCAATGCAATGATCCAAGACAATCTCAAGGAACTAATGAGGAAGCTTACTATGCACCCCCATAGAAAGAACTGATAAAAAGAACACTTGTGGATTGTACAGATATAACCTGGTTGTGATCTTGTGGAGGGAGGAGGAAAGGGAGGAAGGGAGGAAGAAAAATTTGAAACTCTAAATCTTATGAAAATGAATGTTGAAAACTACCTTTACATGTAACTAGAAAAATAAAATAAATGTTTGTTGCTAAAAAAAAAAAAAAGAAGAAAAAGAAACAATGAACATGTTGAATACACAAATGGAGGAAAATACATGAACCGATTCAAAATGAAGTAAGCAAAGTCAGGAAAGGAATATATACTACTACATACTACACACATATACTACTATGTATATATAGGATATATACTACCATGTGACTACAATGTCAAAGGAAAAGAACTACAGGAAACAGTAAGAAATAAGTTTTGTTAAATTATTACAAACAAGTATGGCCCCAAAGAAAAGAGAAGAGATGACACCCTTGCCTCTCACTCCTTTCCCAAGGTAGGGAGTCCATGGGTTGGAACATTGAATATAATGTCAGATTTTTTTCAATATATTGATTGATTTTGCCAAACATTTTCTCTTCTTCCTCTTTTTCTTTTTTTCACCTTAAATCCTTGTTGTAAAGGATGGCTGGGAGAAAGAATGGGGAAAGATACAGGAGGAAATCTAGATAATGTAAAAATAAATGCTAGCAAGAAAAAAAAAACATTTTTTGAAAGAATATGTTGCAATTTTATAATACAAAACAAATCTTAAATACAAAACAAAAATAGCATAAGTAATTCCCATACATACAAAGATGTTTGGAGTCCAAATCCCTCATTTCACAATTGTAAAGAAGCTGAGACCCAGAGATGTTAAATACCTTTCCCAAGATCACACAAGAAGGAAAGATGAGAGTCAAGATTTGAACCCAGGTCTTCTGACTCCAAATTCAGTACTTCTTTAGTGTAATATTGCCTCCTAAATGTGATAGAGAAAATATATTGGCATCTGGTGCCTTCCTAATCTTCAAGCCTCAATGATAACCCAATCATTATCTAGCCTAGGAGGGATGGAAGACCTGAGACTAAAATTTGGTGGACTGGCACCAGAGGGGATAGCGAAGCAACAGCACCCAGTGGCTGACCCCAGGGATGTTCTTTGGCCTCTGAGGCCAGAGAAGGCAGCAGGTGCCCACTCTTCTTCTGATCACCTACCTATTATTATCTTATAGAAATTATCTTAGTCTTGTTTTTAGATGGGTATACTTACGTGGGAATAGTTTTTTTTTTTAATCCAATAATCTGGCCACTATCTCATACCTTTTATGGAAGAGTCTTATTTCTTCCATGAGAAGGTGGAAGGTGCACCCCAAGTGTCAATGGCTTACTCAAGTGCCAGTGGGTGTCTTTAATTTGTTTCAATTCAGTAAATGGATTTTAATCTAGATATAAATGAATAATTCTTTGGGTTATGCTGAAATTGGGAATGAGGTTATGATTCCCTGTGAATGGAGATGTGGTAAGTGGAATGGAATAGCTAGCTACCAGACCCCCACCAGAAATTAGCCAGGCTAGTTCTTCTTTATAAAAGTTATTGAAACCATCCTTGATGCTTAATTGACTCAGGGGACTAAAGTATTTAGCCTTTGATCTTGCTTCTCAAATACAAAAAGCACAAAGGACTCTAATTCCTCCCTGGTGGTGAGCTACTTTGGATAATATAGTGTCAAGAGAGCTACATCTGGATCATGCAGTGTCCTTGCTGAATATTTTTCCCTGCTATGGCTAAATAAATCCTTTTTTTTTTTTTTGGTTAACTTTAAGATGCTCTAACAACTTTTTATTTCATTCTAGTATTGAATCTAAATTGACAAGGAACTGGCTTAAGTTAGGTCTTACCTACACCAAGGGGTAAATATGAGCCAATTCCATTTTAAAATAGGGCAGCACCATATGAACAAAGCTATAGGGATTCAGGGTCTGGGGACTACAATGTCCTCCCATGCCTGCACAGTTACTCAGGCTGATAGCTCAGGGCTTAGACTGCCATCTGATGGCTTACCCAGACATTATACCTGCAGTGGATAATAAACTTCAGTGCCCTTACAAAGCAGTTTCCCCTATGTGAGGGAATACCTCCCCCATAAGATAAAATTGCTGAACAGAGGAAATTAGGAGAAAGAAAATATGCTATAAAGACACTCATCTTGATGAGTAAATATTTTCTCTAGTACTTTGAGAAAGTCTGAAATTATAGCTGCTTTCTGGCATTGAGTGAAACTGTAATGGTGAAGCCACTTTTTCTGTACCAACTCCCTATTCTGTGGATATCTTGACTCTCATTCTCACCACTCTACTGTCTTAACCTCCTTTCATTATGGTATTACTTTCCTCACTGCTTGTCTTCCTATCAATTCTGTTTCCCTTTCCCCTCCCCATGCTTTTTCTGTCCCTCACTTAACCATCTGCTCTAGGGAGCAAGCTACAACTCAGCATTCTCTTTCCTTGCACTGTAACATTATATTCTTGGAAATGCTTTTCACAAACTTCATAAGCATCTCTGCTCATATCTTTGACTATATGTGCTTAAACTTACAAGAAATGAATCTGCATCTGGGTCAGCTACTATTTCCATCTTCCCTGCCTCCTCTCTGGCCTAAAACAAATCAAGCAAGTGCTCTCTACCTCCTGCTTGGCATGAGATGAAAAAGTCCCACTTCACAGGGGATTGGTGAAGATTCATTAGAGCCTGTGAAGATTCTGAGGACCTGCCATAATCACCTCAATGGGAAGTGCCATTACTTGTCAGCATGGTTGCATTTGTCTTTTGTACACACCATTACTCATATAAGGCTCTCTTCTTATTTTTAGAAACACTAAACTTAAAAAAAAAACTTTGTTGAAGTAGCTTTTGATCTCTCAGAGTACTCTGATCTCTTCTGTGCACTTCATCACATTCTAAGTTGGAGTTAATTGGATAAATTGCTTATATTCCTACTAGACTGTAACTTCCCTAAAGGCTGTCTGCCTATCCTTGTGCTAATAAGGCAATGGTTCTTAACTTTTTTTTAAATAACATTTTATTTAAATTTTTGAGTTTCAAATTCTATCCCCTCTTTTTCTTCCCTTCCCCCATCCCCATCCCTCTGTCTAAGGTGGGAAACAATCAGATCTCAATTATACGTGTACAATAATGTAAAACATTTCTATATTTGTCATTTTGTATGAGAAGACTCAAATAAAAGAAAAAAAGAAAGTGAAAAACAGTCTGTGTTCAATCAATATCAGTTCTTTCTCTAGAGGCAGATAGTAAGTTTTTTCATTAGTCTTTTAAGATTGTCTTGGATCATTATATTGCTTGGAATAGCTAAGTCATTCACAGTTCTTCATCAAACAATATTTCTGTTTAGTGTCTACAATGTTCCCCAAGTTCTGCTCACTTCACTATAAGTCAGTTCATATAAGTCTTTCCAGGTTTTTCTGATATCATTCCGCTTTTCATTTCTTATACCACAGCTTGTTTAGCCATTCCCCAATGGATAAGCATCCCTTTAATCTTCAATTCTTAGCCACCACAAAAAGAGCTGCTATAAATATTTTTGTACGAACAGATCCTTTTTGACCCACATATACAAAAATATTTATAGCAGCTCTCTTTGTGGTGGCAAAGAATTTGAAATCAAGGGAATGCCCATCAATAGGGGAATGGCTAAACAAGTTGTGGTATATAAATGTAATGGAACACTATTGTGCTGTAAGAAATGATGTGCAGAAGCGGAGCCAAGATGGCAGAGGAGAGGCTGTGACTCCCACAAGCTCCAGATAAACCCGTCCTTTCACTCCCAAATAATGCCATTTTAAAAAAAAAGAAAGAAATGATGAGCAGGAGGAGTTCAGAGAAACCTGGAAGGGCTTACATGAACTGATGACAACCAAGAGGAGCAGAACCAGGAGAACATTGTACACAGTAACAACAACATTGTGTAATGAACAACTGTGATAGACTTGGCTCTTCTCAGCAGTGATCCAAAACAGTTTCAAAGAACTCATGATAGAAAATCTTCTCAACATCCAGAAAAAAGAACTGTAGATTATGAATGCAGATTGAACCATACTGTTTCTACTTTTAGACTGTTTTTTTCTTCTTTTTTGAGTCTTTTCCCTTGTGCTCTGATTCTTCTTTCACAAGATGACTAGTGTAGAAATATGTTTAATGTGCTTTTACATACATAACCTATGTCACACTGCTTTCTGTCTTGGGGAGGAGGGAGGGTAAGAGAAAAATTTGGAACTAAAAATCCTATGAAAACAAATGTTGAAAACTATCCTAGGGGCAGCTAGGTGTCATAGGGCAGCTAGGTGGTACAGTGGATAAAGCACTGGCCTTGGATTCAGGAGGACTTAAGTTCAAATCCAGCCTCAGACACTTAACACTTACTAGCTGTATGACCCTAGGCAAGTCACTTAACCCCCATTGCCCTACCAAAAAAAAAAAACCCTATCCTAATATCTAAGTGGAAAATAATAAAATACTTTTTAAAAAAAAGAAATAAAATAAATGAAAAATAGGTCCTTTTCTCTTTTTTTTGGATGTCTTTGGAATATAAACCTAGCAGTTCTATTGCTGAGTCAAAGGGTATACAGTTTTATAGCCCTTTGGACATAGTTCCAAATTGCCCTCCAAAATGGTTGGATCAGTTCACAACTCCATGAACAGTGGATTAGCGTCCTGGTTTTCCAATATCCCATTCAATATCCAACATTTTCCCTTTTAATCATATTACTCTCTCTCTGATAGGTGTGACGTGATACCTCAGAGTTGTTTTAATTTGCATTTCTCTAATCAAAAGTGATTTGGAGCATTTTTTCATATGACTATAGATAGCTTTGATTTCTTTGTCTGAAAACTATCCATTCATATCCTTTGACCATTTCTCAATTGGAGAATGACTTGTATTCTTATAAATTTTACACAGTTCTCTATATATTTGAGAAATTAGGTCTTTATCAGAGATACTTGTTACAGTTTTCTAATTTCTTTATAATCTCGGTTGCCTTGGTTTCATTTGTGCAAAAGCTTTTTAATTTTATGTAATCACAATTATCTGTTTTACATTATGTAATGCTCTCTATATCTTCTTTGGTTCTAAATTCTTCCCCTATCCATAAATCTGACAGATAAACTATTCCATGCTTTCTTTATTTCCTTATAATATTACCCTTTATGTGTAAATCATGAACCCATATTTACCTTATTTTGGTATGAGTGTGAGATGTTGGTCTATACCTAGTTTCTGCCATACTGTCTTCCAGTTTTCTCAGATTTTTTTGTTAAATAATGAGTTTTTTATCCAAAATCTTTGATCTTTGGGTTTATCATATACTAGATTATTATAGTCATTTACTATAGTGAAATTTGTACCTATTCTATTCCAGTGCTCCACCACTATATTTCTTAGCCAGTCCCAGACTGTTTTGATAAGTACCACTTTATAATACAGTCTGAAATTTGGTATGGTTAGACCACCTTCTTCCATATTTATTTAATTGATTCCCTTGATATCCTTGAGCTTTTGTTCTTCCAAATGAATTTTATTATTTTTTCTAGATCTACAAAATAATTTTTGATAGTTTGGTATGGCACTAAATAAATAGATTAATTTAGGTAGGATTGTCATTTTTATTATTTTGACTCAATGTATCCATGAGCAATTAATATTTTTCCAATAGTTTAGATCTGACTTTATTTGTGTGAAATGTCTTTTATAGTTATGTTCATATAGTTCCTAGATTTGTCTTGGCAGGGAGACACCCAAGTAGTTTATACTGTCTCCAATTATTCTGAATGGAATTTCTCTTTCTATCTATTGCTCCTGGACTTTGTTGGTATTATATTAAAATGTTGATGATTTATGTGGGTTTATTTTGTATGCTGCAACTTTGCTAACATTATTAATAACTTCAAGTAGTTTTTAATTGATTCTCTAGGATTTTCTTTTTTTCTTTTTTCTTTTTTGTCAGGTAATGAGGATTAAGTGACTTGCCCAGGGTCACACAGCTAGTGTCAAGTGTCTGAGGCTTGATTTGAACTCAGGTCCTCCTGAATCCAGGGCTGGTGCTTTATCCATTGAGCCACCTAGCTGCCTGTGGGATTTTCTAAGTATAAAATCATATCAGCTGCAGAGCAATAGTTTTGTTTCCTCATTGCCTATTCTAATTCTTTTAATTTTTTTCTTCTCTAATATCTATAGCTATAGTACAATATTAAATAATAGAAGTGATAATGAGCATCCTTGCTTCACTCCCGATTGTATTGGAAAGGCTTCTAGCTTATCCCCATTATAGATAATGCTTGCTAATGGTTTTAGATGAATAGTACTTAACATTTTAAGGTAAGCTCCATTTATTCCTATGCTCTGTGGTGTTGTTTTGTTTTGTTTTGTTTGCAGGGCAATGAGGGTTAAGTAACTTGCCCCAGGGTCACACAGCTAGTTAAGTGTCAAGTGTCTGATCCTGGAATTGAACTCAGGTCCTCCTGAATCCAAGGCTAGTGCTTTATCCATTGTGCCACCTAGCTGCCCCCTGTGGTGTTTTTAATAGGAATGGGTGTTGTATTTTCTCAAAAGCTTTTTCTGAATCTTTTGATATAATCATATGGTTTCTGTTGGTTTTGTTATTGATATGGCCAATTATGCTTATAGTTTTCCTAATATTGAACCAGCTCTGAATTTCTGGTATAAATCCCACCTGGTCATGGTGTATTATTTAAAATTTTTGCATCAATATTCATTAGGGAAATTGTTCTGTATTTTCTTTTTTTAGCTCATCTGTTTTGGCTCATCCTGGTTTGGGTATCAGCACTATATTTGTCTCATAAAAATAATTTGGGGGGCAGCTACATGGCACAGTGGATAAAGCACCAGCCCTGGATTCAGGAGGACCTAAGTTCAAATCAAGCCTCAGACACTTGACACTTACTAGTTGTGTGACCCTGGGAAGTCACTGAACCCTCATTGCCCCCCTCCCCCCCAAAATTGGTACGACTCCTTATTCATCTATTTCCCCAAATAGTTTATATAGTATTGGGATTAATTGTTTAAGTGTTAGGTAGAATTTATTTGTGGATCTGTCTTGTCATGGGGATTTTTTCTTAGGAAGGTCATGGATGATTTGTTCAATTTCTTTTTTCATTTTTCTACCTTAAATCCATTCCTCTTTCAAACTTCCTTATTTCTTTCTTTCTTCTTCTTCTTCTTCTTCTTCTTCTTCTCCTTTTTGGTGAGGCAATTAGGGTTAAGTGACTTGCCTAGGGTCACACAGCTAGTAATTGTTAAGTTTCTGAGGTCGGATTTGAACTCAGGTCCTCCTGACTCCAGGGCTGGTGCTCTATCCACTGCACCACCTAGCTGCCCCTCGATTTCTTTTTTCAAAGATTGGGTTATTTAAGTATTTTATTTCTTCTTCTGTTAATCTGGATTATTTATATTTTTGTAAGCATTCATTTCACTAAGATTGTCATATTTATTGGCATATAATTGGGAAAAATAGCTCCTAACAATTATCTTAATTTCCTTTTCATTGGTGGTGATTTCACCCCTTTCATTTTTGATACTAATAATTTGATTTTCTTCTTTCCTTTTTTTCCTGCTTCCTACTACTGCAGCCCTTCGACTTCACTCCCCTCTCACCCAGGTAAAACAGACCCTTCTGGATGTGCTGGAAAGCTACTTTCTTTCTCCAGGAATAATTCAGAAGTCATTATCTAGTTCTTTAGAGGGAAATTTGGGAGTTAAATCTTAAATTGAAGAATTATATTAGCATTGATAGGCAGCTGGCAAATACTCTGAAGATATGATGCTGTCATTTTATAATTTTAATCTTAAAGTAATCCACATGGACTATGGCTAAGCTTTATATGAATATGTGAAGGATCTGTGATCTTTTTCAGTGTAGGGAGTTCTTGGTGAGAAGAAATCTACAAGTAATAACATATCCCTGAATTATTAGGTAGGTTATAAGGAGCTACCTATGGTACATAGAGATTAAGTTACTTGGATCAGGCTCACAAAGCTAGTGTCAGAGGCAAGATTTGAACCTAGGTCTTTCTGACTTCAAGCCTAAGCACTCTAGTCAATATGAGATTGTTAACTTAATAGGCTGGTATGTACTCCATTATAAACTCAAATTTACCCTTGAAACTGATAGAATGGTAGCAGATATAAAAAGTAGCATCAAACATAAAACTGAACCCTGCTGTACTGCAATGCCTCATCATTCTGATTCACATAATTTCTCCTAATCAATTTTTTAAACATTTTTCTTCCCTAAACATTATCCTAATGGCACACCTTGATTAAAAATCAACAATTTTCTATCATTTCAGGCTCTGGATGGGCAAAGTAGAGGGATTTAAAGAGGAAAATGACAGAGAAAGAAAATTCAGTAGCATAAACATGCATTAATTGTAGATAAAATATCTTAGGTCCAACTCCTAAACTTTAAATAGTCTGCCTCATTGATTGTGGTTTAGAAATATTCCCCTAGACAGTCAACCATTGGCACTGGTGCCACTGAGATGTAGCATCAAGTAAGGAAGTTAAGATTAAGATCACTTTCTTAATTCCCCATAGTTTTGGTCAACCCCACACAGAGTAGGGTTCTTAGAGGCAGTGTTAAAAAAAACAACAACTCAATTTACCATGAGAAAACCTAGCTTCTAATCCTGGTCCTGGAACTTTACTAGTTGTGTGACATGGAAGAAGTCTATTAATTTTTCTATGCCTAAGTTTCTTCATTTGTCAGATGGGTATCATAATATGTGAATGTTATATGTATATGTATATGTCCCTTACAAGAATCAAATCTATATGTGTAACATTACATCTGTATTGTACGTATATACACATATGTACATGTTTACATGCATGTATATATACATACATATAAGAAAAGAGGTTTTCTATCTTGAGCTTAATATATGAAAGCCTTTACATACATACACTTCATCTTTTTGGAAGGCATAAAGCAGTTTGTGAATATGAATATCCCCTATTATTTTTATTTCCCAGCAGATTCTCAGCTTTATAATTAACTTCAGTTAATTATTGGTTCACCAAAACCCAAGTACACCAAATTTCATTCATTTTTTAAAAATTTTTAAGCAAAAAAATTAATCTATCCCTTCCATTACCTGCCCATAAGTAATACTTTTTATAATTTCTCAATACATATCTACAAATGTGGCAAAACAAACCCCCTCCTCAAACAAGGTCAGAAATGTATGCATATAAAGTTTATTACATCTTTTTCAGGAGATGAGTGATGAACTCATGAATTATTCTTGTGTTGATCAGAGTCTTAAAGTCTTTCAAATTTGTTTTTCTCTATAATGTTGTTTTCATTATATAAATTGTTCCCATTTTCTACTTATTTTGTTCATCATTTCATAAAGTTCTTTCTGGTTTCTTCTGAAATCATTCATCTCATTACTGCTTATGACATAATTATTGTATTATATATGTATTATATTATATATATTATATTCATATACCATAATTTATCTAGGCATTACCTAATAGAAGGATAACCCCTTACCTTCCAGTTTTTTACTACCATGAAAAGAAGTACTATAAATATTTTTGTGCATATGGATTCTTTTCCTTTTTTTTTTCTTTCTTTGGGACATAGACATAGTAGTGATAGAACTGGCTCAAAGTAAATGTTGGTTACTTTCCAGGCATAGTAATAAATTGCCTTCCCAAATGGCCAGGATGATTCACAACACTAGTTTATCTGCTTTCCCTACTTCCCCTCCAACATTTGTCATTTTCCTCTTGTGTCATCTTTGCCGGTCTGAGAGGTAAAGGGTAGAACCTCAGAGTTGCTTTAATATGTATCTCTATATAATTAATTATTTGGAGCTTTTTTCATATGAGTTTTGATAGCTTAGATTTCTTCCTTTGAAAACTGCCTATTAATATCCTTTGACCATTTATCAGTTGGGGAAATAGTGCTTAGTTTTTTTAAATCTGAATTCATTCTTTATAGATTTTTTAAATGAGATGTTTATCAGAGTAATGAAAGAAAATTCTTGATTTGGAGCTCACCCCAAAGAATTTAGGCAGACTTGGAAAAATATTGCAAAAGGAGTTTATTATTACATACAAAGCATACACATTGCTTGGGCCTGAACCAGAGGTAAGGCTGTGCTTAAACATTTAAAGACAAACTTTCATAACAAGAAAAGTCAATTCTGATAGGTATAGAAACAGAAGAGGGGATGAGCTAGTATTATATTGATATCAAGTTGACAGTCCAGGTAGGTTACTGATTTCTAAGTAGGATCAAGGTACATGTAGCTTTTCCACTTGCTCTGGCAAATAGGGCAGCTTCCCCATGAGAGAGCTGTAACTTTTTCCTGTGCAGCACACCTCCAACACATATATCTCTAAAGGGAAAGAAAATGATGGGTACCCTCAGATTTACACAATGGCAGTAGATAAATACTAGCTAAAGGATAGCTAGGTGGATAGAGCACTGGGTTTGGAATCAGGAAAACTCATCTTCATTAGTTCAAATCTGGCCTCAGACACTTACTAGCTGTGTGACCTGGGCAAGTCACTTAACCCTGTTTGCCTCAGCTCTTCATCTGAAAAATGAACTACAGAAGGAGATGGCAGACCACTGTCTTGGCCAAGAAAACCTCAAATGGGGCCACAAAGAGTCTTACACAACTGAAACAATTCAACAACAATAGTTCTTTCAGTTTCTTCCCCTCTCTAGTGATTACACAGCAATATATGCATGCAAAATGACTTTGTACACAATGATACGAAGTATGAATTCTGAGGCTAGGGACATGGAAAAAAGGGATAAACAAGTGGGGTAGATACAATCAAGACAAGGTTCCTAGAGGAGGTGAGTTTTGAGTGCAGCCTCTAATGAATACTCTCCCCTCCTTAGCTTAATGTTCTTATACCAACCCTGCCCTAGAGGACAACAAGCTATCTAACTGAACTGCTCAATTCTGAAGCTCATAGGTTAGTGCAGGGTAGTGCTAAGTTTCGTGATACAGGGCTTTTTTTTTGGCGGGGGGGGGGGGGGAACATTCTTCTTTTTCATTATTACAAATAGCCCTGAATTTATAAATAGTGTATATAGATAATTTTAAGCTTTCAAATGAATTTTGAAAAGTTTTCTGTCACATTAAAAACAATAAATTACTTATTATTCCAGGAAAATGCACAAGGAGCTTGCTGTGCCAGGAAAATTCCATAAACACTTTAACCTATTAAGTGTGAGTAGGGAGTTAGAAGGGGAGGGAGAAAGAAATGCTCCTGTCCAATAATCCACTCCCCTCCCACCCTTATGGTGCTTGCAACAACAAAATCTAATTTAAACCATTCATTACAAGTAAGCAAAACAAATGCAGAATAAATATCCCAAACGCAGCGTTTCTAAAGCAATCAAACCAAGATTATTTATATATGTATTTTTCTCTACAATTGTAATTCCAGATGTTTAGACCTTTTTTTTTTAATCTGTAAAAGAAGTCATCTAATTCTCGTGTGATGACATAATGTGCTGGCTTGTGACTAGTTATCACTTCTCTTTCCAAAGCACAAAGCCATGAGGGGGAAGAGAGGCTGCATTGTTAAGGCAATCACTAACTAGAAGCACTGTGTCGAATGCAATGGTTAGGATGGTGCTATCCCACTGCCCCCTGCTGGACAGAAAGTTTAGCAATTTTCTTATTCTTAAGGTCTAGGAAACTTTCAAATAATATCAGTCTCAAGAGTCCTACCCAAGCCCTAACCAATGGCCTTTCCTTATTCCCCACTTTATCATTTTAATACTGAAAAAACATACACACCACTTAGCATGGATTTCCCTCAGGGCTATATAACAAGCACTCTTCTCATCTCTCTACACCTTTCTTCAATGATCTCATCTGCTACCCAAGAGCTCAAGTATCATTTCTACTGGAAATCATCTATAAATGATTCCCAAATGTATATTCCCCAAATCCAGCATAATCTCTCCCTAAAACTAGTCCTATATTAGCACCTGACTTCTAGACCTAATACAGGAACATCAAAATCAACATGTGCAACACAGAACTGATTATCTTGCTACCTATATTCACCTGCCCTTTAAAATTCCCTTTTTCTGTTGAGAACACCACCATCCTCTAAAGGCACCCAGGTTCATAGTCTTGGTGTCATCCTTGACTCTTTCCTCTCTCTTAGCCCACCATATCCAATTGGTTGCCAAGTCTTGTCAGTATGTCTGTCCCCTTTTTTCCTTTCACTAGTTCAAGCCCTCAGCACCTCTCTCCTAGCTCCTAGCTATCATAGTCTCCTAACTTCTCTCTCTGTTTCCAGTTTCACCAATCCCAATTTCAACATCTGCCAAAATAATCTCTCTCAGGCACAAGTCTAACCATATCCTTTCCTTGGCCAAAAAACTTCAGCAATTCCCCATTACCTCTGGGCCTAAAATAAAATATAAATTCCTCTGCCTATAATTTAAGCCCCATCTCAATTGACCCCCATTACTTTTGAGCCTTATTTCAAATTAACCCCCTTAACAAATTCTACATCCTGACCAAGCTGGACCAATTCTGCCTCCATTCCATAACCCATTCCTTCGCCCTGTTCAGTCCAGTCTTCATGTATAGAATGTAGTCCCTACCCATCTCTACCCCTCAAAGTCTTTTTCTTCTTTCAAAGCTTAGTTAATGAAAGCTTACCCCCCACTCCCACCCTCATTGGAAATCAAGCTGGACCAGATGGCAGGCAAGGGCTCAGAGTAGAGGGGACCATTAGGGAAGAGTATGTGCAATGACCTAGCCCACCATTCAAAAAAGAACAACTTTTGCTTTACCTATTCTCCTTGAAATGTATTATATTCTAGAGTAAGAGATAATTCAGGGAATCCTCCTCTCCCTTTAAATAAAAATCCCCAGGTACACATACACATTACAAATGTTAAACATAGAATTCTTTTGCCTCTGGACCTTTGTCCAAGACCAGTTAGAAAAATTCTCCAGTCTGACTTTTGGTTTCAAAATAATTAAATTATTAATTATATATATTAAATCTAAAATCATTTTACCCCTTGCCACATGTTTGTTATGTGCTACAATGGGAAAAGCAGCAGAATATTTTTGTACATAGGAATGTGTTTTGCTTGACTATACATATTTGCTACAACTATTTTGCTTTCTTTTTTTTTTATTTAGAGAAAGATAGGAGGGAAAGACAATAAATACTTATTAATTTATAAATATTAAATTAAGAGAGCATTGAACTTGAAATTGGAAGGCCTAGGCTCAAACAGTGGCTCTAATAAGAGATGTAGCTGGTTGGTTGGTTGTTGTCCTTTATGCCTGAGGAAGACCAATATGACTTCACTCTGTCAGGGTCAAGGTACAATGTGTCTGACAGTGGTCGATCAGACCAATGAGAATTCAGAAAGCTCTATCTCAGGTCGGTCACAAATAATCCATATGAACATTTGGAGTGGAGATTTCTCTAAATTTGCACATCTCAGGAGCAGCTAGGTGACACCGTGGATAAATTCATGGGGGCAGCTAGGTAGCACCATGGATAAATCACTGGCCCTGGATTCAGGAGGACCTGCATTCAAATCCAGCCTCAGACACTTGACATTTACTAGCTGTGTGACTCCGGGCAAGTCATTTTAACCCCAATTGCCTCACCAAAAAAATTTTGAAAAGATAGAAAAATGCGCATCTCATGTTTCTTTTCAGCTACTGCAATTTTGTTTTGCTCATAGAGCTCAGAGCCTTCTTTATATGGACACACCATGCTAGATGGTCCTGTGGCAGTTTTTCCCATAACTCACAATCGATTCCAGAGTTCTTAAGAGAAACCTTGAGAGTATCCTTGTATCACTTCTTCTGACTTTTGTGTGACCACTTGCCTTCTCTGAATTCTCAGGAAAATATTATTTTAGGAAAACATACATTTGACATTCAAACAATGTAGGCAGTCCATCAGAGTTGTGCTCTCTGAAGTGACTGACTGAACAAATTATTTTACTTACCAGCAACTCAGTTTCCTCATCTTTAAAAAGAGGAGATTGAACTTAATATCCTCCAAGGTCTTGATAGTGTTCCTAACACTAAATCCATGATCATCTAGAAAAAAATACAATTGTTTGAAAAGTAAAATAACATTAACATGGCACATCATGCTAAAACTTGTTAATTTTGAAGGATTGCTTCTGAGTTAAATTAGAAGCATTACTTTCTCCTTTCTAGGAAAGAACAGTGAATAAATCACATCTATTATCTCATTTGTATGAAATGCTTAATTTAAACTCCAAATTGTCTTGTCCAAAAAAAAAAAAAAGACCCTTAGCAGATGCATAAAAAACTTTAAGTAGAGAACTCTTTCATCAGAAAATTGAATGGTTGATACTTCTTACAAAAGCTTTACTTAGAAAATATTCCAAATCATTAGATCCTCACAATATGAGAAAGATTAGTGAATAATGGAACAACCAGCTCCATGTAACTAAAAAGTAAAGTGACAATAGAAGTTGGTTATGTCACATATGCTAAAGAGAAATGTTTATTTTTCTTAAGACCTAGTCTCAGATTTGGTGTTTTTCATCTTCTATATGTTGTGCTTTAGGGCAGCTAGGTGGTACAGTGGATGGAGCACTGGCCCCGAAGCTGGGAGTTCAAATATGACCCCAGACACTTAGTAGCTGTATGACCCTGGGCAAATCACTTAATCCCAATTGCCTTAAACATCAAGGACCATTTCCAGTAATCCTTGTATCTATCTTGCCACTGAACCCAGATGGCTCTGGAGGAGTGAGGTTGGTGACTTTATACAGCTCTCCCTCACTTAAATCCAATTCACTGCAAATCATAATATCACTCCAAAGTCATGGTGCTCTTCAAGAATGAAGGACAAATGGTACAACAATGTTGTACCTTGAATAGGTTCATCTAACTTGTATCCTGGTGATAGTTGAGGGAACTTGAGCTTTCACTTTTCAAAATAATCTTGGCCATAATAAATATGTAAAATCACAGTTTGAGCCATTCTTAGTTTCTCTGAAATTAAATCCAGATGTGAATCAGATGTAAAAGAAAATGGACTCAAACCTGTATCATTAGACAAATTACCTCCTCTCCAACAGAAAATTTGGTCCTTCCCACCTGTGGTCTCTTTCATGGTGACTATAGTCATGGCAACCCAGAATCTGAAAATGTGCATTTTGGATGCAAAGTAATAATAATAATAATAATAATAATAATAATACCATTTTGGGGAGTAGGTGGAAGTATGAGTTAGATAAGCAAAAGAAGAGAATAAAGAAGAAGGCAGATATATTTATGGACCAGAGCATGCAGAGCTTCCACTCAGAAACTTTAATACCTACAACAGGGGAGAGGATGCCAAGAGCATCCTCACCACAGAGCCCTTCCAGTCCATGCAAGTAAGAGGCATTGGTGGAAATAGTAAAAAAAAAAAAAAAAAAAAAAAAAAAAAAAAAAAAAGCAAAGAGCTTCTTGTTCTCTGTATCTTTTCCTTTTTTTAAATTGTAGGCAGAAGAGAAGAGAAAGATATGAATGGACTCCTGGATTCCATTAATGTGATCTCAGTTTCAAATCCTTATATGTCCAGAACCAAGTTCCAGTTTCAGTGCAATGGCATTGTCATGTAGTCAGAGATTATAATATACTACCAAGAGTCATGATACAAACCATAGAATTCTTATAAGTAAAACTGAAAATATGAGCCTTAGCACACAAGTATCTCTTCTCTTAAGTTGAGGAATCCTAAAAGAAAACTTACTGAGGCCTCGAATTCTTTAACATCCTTTCAGTGTTGAGATTAAGAAAATAAAGTGTGAGGGGGTAGAGATGGAGCCAAGATAGCAGAGGAAAGGCAACAACTCAACTGAACTCTCCCCCAAAACCCTCCAAATACTTTTAAATAATGCCATAAGACAATTGCTAGAGCAGCAGAACCCACAAAAGAACAGGGTTAAATCATTTCCCAGCCAAAGACAACTTAGAAGATTGGCAGGAAAGGTCTGTCACACCCACTTGAGAGTGGAGTACAGTCAAAAAGACCTGGCCCCAACAAACCAGGAACAGGCCTTGGGAGCCACTGAATCAGTAGCAAAAGTGGCTGCTTCTGGAAGTCTAAGCCCACAGATTTTGTGTTAAACAATTGATCAGAAGGAGATTACAGGGGTCACTTTGCTGGCACTGAAACAGGACTCTGTTGCTTTGCTTATACTCAGATCCAGGTTGCAGTCCTGGGTGGAGTTCCAGGGCAAGAGGAAGCACTAGCACACTAACCGCCATGGAGCAGGGACCCTCCTCACAGTTCCAGGGCAGAAAAGAATGCTTGTAGTTTCTCACAGACCAGAGCATAGGCCAGGAAAATAATAAATGCACCTCTCCTTAAATCATACCACCTACAGGTCCCTAGAATTATCTCTGAACATAGCTATACAAAACCCCTGAAGCTTGGGACAGTGTTCCAGACACCCTGGAAGTAGAGACCTACTTTAACAAAGAGTTAAAAGTCAAGAAATAGACTGGGAAAATAAGCAAACAATAGGAAAAATTCTGACTATAGAAAGTTACTATGGTGACAAGGAAGATCAAAACACACACTCAGAAGAAGATAACAAAGTCAAATCTTCTACAACCAAAGACCAGGAAAAATATGACGTCCTCAGATCATGCAACAACTCAAAAAGGATTTTGAAAATCAAATAAGAAAGATAAAGGAAAAATTGGGAAGAGAATGAGAGCGATGCAAGAAAATCATGAAAAAAAGAGTCAACAGTTTGGTAAAGGAGAAACAAAAATTCACTAAAGAAATAAACTCCTTAAAAAGTAGAATTGACCAAATGAAAAGGGAGGTACAAAAGCTCACTGTAGAAAATAATTCCTCAGAAATTAGAATTGAGCAAATGGAAGCTAATGACTTTATGAGAAATCAAGAAATAATCAAGCAAAACCAAAAGAATGAAAAAATGGAAGACAAATTGAAATATCTCATGGGAAAAACAACTGACCTGGAAAATAAGTCCTGGAGATATAATTTTAAAATTATTGGACTACCTGAAAGCCATGATCAAAAAAAGAACCTGGACATCATCTTTCAAGAAAACATTAAACAAAACTGCCCTGATATTCTAGAACCAGAGAGTAAAATAGAAATTGAAAGAATCCACTGATCACCTCCTGAATGGGATCCCAATATGAAAACTCCCAGGAATATTAGAGCCAAATTCCAGAGCTCCTAGGTCAAGGAGGAAATATTGCAAACAGCCAGAAAGAAACAATTCAAGTATTATGGATCCACAGTCAAGATAATGCATTTAGCAGCTTCTATGTTAAAGGATCAGAGGACTTGGAATATGATATTCCAGAATGCAAAGGAACTGGAATAACAACCAAAAATCACCTACCCAGAAAAACTGATCATATTCCTTCAGGAGGGAAAATGGGCATTCAATGAAAGAGAGGACTTTCAGGCATTCTTGATGCAAAGGCCAGATCTCAGTAGAAAATTTGACTTTCAAATATAAGATAATCCTAAAAAGGTAAACAGGAAAAGAAAATTATATGGTATTTAATATGTTTAAGCTATTTACATTCCTACTTGGGAAGATGATACATATAACTCATGAGAACTTTCTTATTATTAAAACAGTTGGAAGGAGTATATATAGACAGAGGGCACAGGTGTTAGTTTAATATGGAGGGGTGTTATCTAAAAAAATAAAATTAAGGGGTGAGAGTAATTCACTGGAAGAAATGGAAATGGAGAGATAGAATGGGGTAAATTATCTCCCATTAAAGAAGCAAGAAAAAGCTTTTACAGGGAGGAGAAGATGGGAGTGTAAAGAAGAGTAAGTGAAACTTACTCTCGTCAGATTTGGCTCAAAGGTGGAATAACATACACACTCAATTAGATATAGAAATCTATCTTATCCTGCAGGAGAGTAGGAGGGGAAAGGTATAGGAGAAGGTGGGGGTGGGGGAGATGATAAAAAGGAAGCCAGATTGGGGGAGGGAGCAGTCAGAAGTAAAATACTTTTGAGGAGGGACAGGGTGAAAAGGAGAAATAATAGAATAAAAAGGGGAGAAGGATGGAAGGAAATACAATTAGCAATAGTAACTGTGAAAAAAAAATGAAGCAAGTTTCTTTGAATACAAGTCATTCCCCAATTGATAAATGATCAAAAGATATAAACAGTTTTCAGATGAAGTAATCAAAGCTATATATAGCCATATGAAAAAAAGTTCTAACTCACTACTGATTGGAGAGATGCAAATCAAAACAATTCTGTGGTACCATCTCATACCTATTAGTTGGTTAATAGGAAAAAAGAGGAAAAATGACAAATATTGGAGGAGATGTGGGGGGAAATGAGACATTAATGCACTGTTAGTGAAGTCATAAACTGATTCAAGCATTCTGTAGAACAATTTGGAACTATCCCCAAAGGGCTATAAAACCATGCATACTCTTTGACCTAGCAATACTACTACTAGGTCTGCATCAAAAAATAGATTTAAAAAAAAGGAAGAAGTCCCATGGTACAAAAGTATTGATAGCAGTTCTTTTCTGGTGGCAAAAAAAAAAAAAATTGAAATTGAAAGGATGCCTATCAATTTGGGAATGGCTTAACGAATCGTATTATGTAATTATGATGGGATATTATTATGAAATAAGAAATGATGAAAAGGATGCTCTCAAAGAACTCACAGAAGAATGTGCTGAAATCATCTTCTAACCAAGAATGGCTTGGAAGGTCAGAAGGAGGGAGCTGCTGTGCTGATACAGGAGTCGGGCCCAACCCCACAGTCACCCTGACACAGATCCAGTCTCAGGAAGTCCTCACCAGAGAAGGAGACTGCCAGAGCCTCTGAATCAGATGAAGCACCAGTGTCGTCTAGAACTAAGCTCACAGTCTGGTGAGTGAGCTGAGCCCTGGGCAGGGGAGAGACCACATGGGTCTATGCTGGTGCTAAGGCAGAACTTGGGTTTTACACCCCTGCTGAGAACCAGGAGGTAGGCTCGAGTAGCAGGGTCCAGGTGGGGGAGGGGCACAGGCTCATGGGAGCTAACAAACACAACACACAAAGCTGGTTGATTAGCAAGTTGGTCTGGGGTCATCTAGTACCAGGAAACAGGCCAGGCGAGGGAAGAACCTGATTCTCCTTAAATCATACCACCTGGGACTTCTTAAGCTTGGGATACTACAGCCTGGAAACAGTACCCCACTTGAAGGAGCTAAAAGTCTAGTAAAAGAAAGGCAAGATAAGCCGACAGAGAAAGATGAGGACCATAGAAAGTTTCTTCAGTAACAAGGAAGACCAAGGGACACCCTCAGAGGAAGATGTCAACATCAGGGCCCCTATATCTAAAGCTTCCAAGAAAAATATGAATTGGTCTTAGACCATAGAGGTGCTCAAAAAGGACTTTGAAGATAAAATTAGAGAGGTAGAGGAAAAAATGGAAAGAGAAATGAGGGTGATGCAGGAAAGACATGAGAAAAAAGTCAACAGCTTAAAAAGTCAAATGGAAAAGGAGGTCCAAAAGCTCTCTGATGAAAATAATTGCCTAATAATTAGGATTGAACAAGTGGAAGCCAGTGACTTTATGAGAAACCAAGACACAATAAAGCAAATCCAAATGAATAAAAAAAATAGAGGGCAATGTGAAATATCTTCTGGGAAAAACTGCTGATCTGGAAAATAGGTCCAGGAGATATAAATTGAAAATCATTGGTCTACCTGAAAACCATGATCAAGGAAAGAGCTTAGACACCATCTTCCAAGATATTCTCAGGGAAAATTGCCCTGAAATTCTAGAAGAAGCAGCTAAAATAGAAATTGAAAGAAACCACTGATCACCTCCAGAAAGAGATCCCAAAAAGAAAACTCCTAGGAATATTATAGCCAAATTCCAGAGCTATTTCCAAATTTGCAAGCTGCCAAAAAGAAAGAATTCAAGTATTGTGGAGCCCCAGTCAGATTAGCACAAGATATAGCAGCTTCTACATTAAAGGACCAGAGGGCATGGAATATGATATTCCAAAGGGCAAAGGAAATGGGATTACAACCAAGAATCACCTACCCAGCAAAACTCAGCATTATCTTTCAGCAGAAAAAATGGGACTTTAATGAAAAAGAAGACTTTTAGATATTTCTGATGAAAAGACCTGAACTGAATGGCAAATTTGACTTTCAAATACAAGACCCTAGAGAACCATAAAAAAATTGGAGCTGGGGGAAATACCTGGGGTCATACAGTGGGTGACTGTCTTGTGTCTGAGGCCAGGTTTTGGCTGGGATCACCCTGGGTCCAGGGTGATGCTTTGTCCACTGTGTCACTTAGCTAGATGATAACATCTTTAGGGTTAAATTGAGGGGTGAAAGGAATTCACTGGGGGAGGGGGAAAGGCAGAAGTGAAATCCTACATGAAAGTAACAGGAAAAGGCTTATGGAGTGGGAGAAGAGATGGGAGAGAAGGAGGGCAGTAAATAAATTTTACACTCATCAGAAAAGGCTCAAAGATCTTAAACTCATCAGAGCTGCCTCAAGGAGGGACTAACAGACACACCCAACTGGGTGGAGTAATCTATTTATTCTGGGCAGTAAATGAGCCTAACACTCATCAAAATTGGCTCAAAGACCTCAATCTCATTAGAATTGGCTCAAGGAGGGAATAATGTACACACTCAATTGGGTGGAGTAATCTCTCTAACCCTGCAGGAAAATAGGAGGGGAAGGGGATAAAGAGAGAGGGGCAAAAGAAGGAAGGGCAGAGAGGGGGAGGGGACAGACAGAAGCAAATCCCTTTTGAAGAGTGATAGGATGAAAGAAGATGGATAATAGAATAAATATCATGGGGAAGGGAATAAGATGGAAGGGAAACAGTTAACAATTGTAATCATGAAAAAGAGAAAAGGGGGGAAAATTGTACAAAAAATATTTATAGCAACTCTTGGTGGAGGCTAAGAGTTGAGAATCAAGGGAATGTCCATCAATTGAGGAATGATGGAAAAATCTGTGTTACACGATTGTAGTGGAATGGACTTGTGCTACAGGAAATAACAAACAGGATGATCCCGGAAAAACCTTGAAAGACTAATGAACATCAATGTATAGTGAAGTGAGCAGAGCTGAGAAGACATTGTGTGTAGTGACAGCAGTATTGCTCAATGAGCAATTGTGAATGACAACTACTCTCAGCAGTGCAATGATCCAAGACAATCCCAAGGAACTAATGAGGAAGCTTACTGTCCACCTCTATAGAAAGAACTGATAAAAAGAACACTTGTGGATTGTACGTATATAGTCTGGTTGCGATCTTGTGGAGGGGGGAGGAAAGGGAGGGAAGGAGGGAGAAAAATTTGGAACTCTAAAACTACCCTTACATGTAAATGGAAAATAAAATAAATGTTTGTTGCCAAAAAATTTGTTTAAAAATTAAAAAAAAGAATTACACCCTCTCCACACAAAACCAAAAAAAAAAAAAAGAAAAAGAAAAGAAAAGGATGCTCTCAGAAAAACCTATAGTTACATGCAAAGTGAAATGCACTGTATACTGGTCATTTCCATCATGTCCTTTATGAATCAATGAACTGAATGTGACAGCCTTTTTTTTATTTTGAACGATGATACCCACATTGTTTGTTCCCTTTATGTAGTATTTTATTTCCCCCCAGTTATGTATAAAAACAATTTTTAACATACATTTTAAAAAATTTGAGTTCCAAATTATTTTTAATAGTAGAACTGTGAAGGACTTAGGATGAAAAATGCTCTCCATCCCCAGAGGAAGAACTGATGTTGCCTAAATTCAGATGAAGCATTTTTTTTTATTTTACTTGAGTGGGGTTTTTTGTCTGTTTTCTTTTACAACATGACTAATATGGAAATGTTTTGCATGCCTACACATGCATAACATATATATATATAATAGATATAGATATTGCCTTCATGTATGTGTGTGCATATATGTGTATATGTATATATGTGTGTGTATACATTTATCTATATACACACACACATACACATATATATATCTTTCTCAATGAGGGTTGGAGTGAGGGAGGAAGAGAAAGAATTTGGAAATCAACAGAATGAGTAGAACTTTGTACACAGTAATAGCAACATTGTGCAATTATCAACTGTGATAGATTTCACCCCTCTCAGCAATACAATGATCCAAGGCAATTCCAAAAGACTCATGATGGAAAATGCTCTCCTAGAAAGAATCCAGAGAAAGTACTATGGAGTCTGAATGCAGATTGAAGCATACTATTTTCACTTTGTTGTTGTTTCTTTCTATTGGTTTTTCCCTTTTGTTCTGATGCTTCTTTTACAACACAACTAAGGATTGTACATGTATAACCTATATCATATTTCTTGCTACCTTGGAGAAGGAAGAGAGGGAGAAAAATTTGGAATTCAAAAATCTTCAAAAATGAATGTTGAAAACTATCTTTACATGTTATTGGAAAAAAATACTATTAAAAATAATTTGGAACTCAAATTTTTTTAAATGTATGTTAAAAATTGTTTTTATACATAACTGGGGGGAAATAAAATACTAAATAAAGGGAACAAACAATGTGGGTATCATCATTCAAAATAATAAAAAAAAAAAGGCTGTCACATTAGGTTCATTGATTCATAAAGGACATGATGGAAATGACCAGTTCTCCATTGATGAATGTTCCTTTGAGAGGAACAATGAACCTTGAAGGTAGAGGTAAAAATGGAAATATTATTCATTTTAGTTATGGGTATACCATGGGAGAACAAATCATTTATATGAGAATCCATGGTAAGGAGTTCACTACTAGAAAAAATAAAAATATAAGAAAAGTAGCTCACCTCTGCTTTTCCATCATTAAGAAGCAAGGACTACATCCTTCCTATATAGCCAAAGGAAAAAGGACAAGCAAAAAATGTCCAAAAAAAAAAAAACCCTCTAATTGCAAACAAAGTTGGGGGGTAGGGGATGGAATCACTCTGCAAACAAAGAGGAAAAAAATCCATCCCTCACTGTCATTTAAGTTGGAAATTATCAGATATCTTTTCTATGCTAACTTTTTGAAATAACTTTTGTTGTTTTCATTCATTTCAGTCATGTCTGACTTTTCATGGCCCATTTGGGGTTTTCTTGGCAGAAATACTGGAGTGATTTGCCATTTCTTTCTCTAGCTTATTTTACAGATGAAGAGCTGAAGCAAAAAGGGTTTAGTGACTTTCCCAGGGTCACACAGCTAGTGTCTGAGGTCAGATTTGAACTCATGAAAATAAGTCTTCCTGAGTCTTCCACTACACCACCTAACTGCCCCCAAAATAACACTAGACCTAAAATATTTGTCCCAAGTGTAACACATATATTTTTTTATTTTTTTTTTGCTGAGGCAATGAGGGTTAAGTGACTTGCCCAGGGTCACACAGCTAGTAAGTGTCAAGTGTCTGAGGTCGGATTTGAACTCAGGTCCTCCTGAATCCAGGGCCAGTGCTCTATCCACTGCGCCACCTAGCTGCCCCACACATATATTCTTTCTCCCTCAATGGTGCATTATTTTCTTCTGTCAAACAAACAGCAAGCATAAGACTCCTCTATTAACCTCTGTGCCATGAAAATTATATGTATTGGGCAGCTAGGCGGCACAGTGGATAAAGTACCGGCCCTGGATTCAGGAAGACCTGAGTTCAAATCTGGCCTCAGATACTTGACACTTACTAACTGTGTGACCCTGGGCAAGTCTCTTAACCCTCATTATCCTGCCCCCCAAAAAAACAAAACACATTAAAAAAAAAGAAATTATATGTATTTTCTGAGCCATGGTCTGTAATTTCCTTTTTCAATTCCATTCCAAAATTCCCTTGTCCAACTGACATGGTTAGGTGATGCAGTGGATAGATCTTAAGACTTAAAGTAAGGAAGATCTGAGTTCAAATTCTTCCTCAAACACTAGCAGTTTGACCCTGAATAAGTCACTTCACCTCTATGTGTTTCAGTTTCCTCATCTCTACAACAGAGATGAAAATAGCACCTACCTCAGAGGGTTATTGGGAGGATCAAATGAGTTAATATATATTAAATGTTTTACAAACCTTAAAGCTCTAAATAAATGTTAACCATAAAATGGCATACCTTTTAATCCTGATATACTATACTGTACTATATACTATACTATACTATATACTCCAAGGAATAATATGACTATATTTATAAGAAATGATGAATATGATAAATAGAGAAGCACTGGAAGACATGAACTGATGCAAAGTAAAGAAGCAGAACCAGGAAAACAATATAAATAATAATTATAATAATTTAAATGGAAACAACAATAAAACAATTGGTACTGAATTCTGCACAATTATAATGACCAAAATTGGCCCCAAAGAAGAGATATGAGAAGGCACTTCCCTCCTTCGTTTGCAGAGATGTGGTATTATCAGTATGAAGCATTGCATATAATGTTAGACTAGATATATTGATTAAGATTCCCCACCCTTTTTATTCTTTATTTCAAGGGACAGCCCTCAGGAAGACATAGGAGGAGGGATACACTAGGAAATGCAAATGATTTATAAACAAAAGATAGAGTAAGTGAGAGGCTCTAGGAATATGGCAACACCTGTCACAGTGAACATGACCTAAGTAGAGAATGTTGTTTTAAGTACAGAGGACTGAGTGAGAGAATATGGGAAGGGATAAAAATGGGATAAAAAGAGAAGGATGGTCTTTGTAAATATTAAAACTATACAAATACACCAAATACCTGGAATAATTTTTTTTAAACTATCTTAAAGTTACCTTCATTCAGAAAGATCTGGATGAAAAAATACACACACACACAAGCACAAAGAGGAAATAAGAAAAGGTCTAGAGGTATAGAGGAACTCTGTGGTAGGAAAACAAAGTACTCTTAGAAATCCTCTGGTTAGTAAACACAACATTTGAGCACATGACAACCATCATGGGCAAAAGTTTAGAAAAAACACTTTATTATAAATTATAATTTAGTTAAAATACAGCAATGTGAAATAACTTGGTTTTATTCACATCTTCATTTTCACACAGGAAAAAAAAATTGAGGGTACCAAAAGCTACTGGCACTTCTCCAGGCACTCACTACTCTGTTTGAATCAGGAACAAGATTCTTCTCATTTCTTGGTCATATTTTGCAGAAGTGGAACCCTTAGAGACTTACATTCTAAAAGTCCTTGTTGGAGCACAGCAGTGATTTTAAAAACAAAATTCGTTCTTTTAACAAGGTTAATGACTGTATCAGAAAAAAAAGAAAATTCAGCTTTGAAATTCAAAAATATCTTCTCTGTAAACAAAGAATTTATATGTACTATAGTTGCCACTCCAAAAAATTATTCTATTTTAGGGTCCTCATTTGCTGGTGGGTAAGGTTCTTGCTTCAGTCATAAACAATCTTACAAAAGAGCATTCAGACAAATTATTTCTAAAGTCATTCCATTTTTAAAAATATATGATCATGGTTGTTATAAAGCAATCACAGAGACTGATTCACATTTCAAGAAAAGTGTTGGCATGCTTTACATGCCTATAAAAACAAAAGTTGATGAAACAATTCCACAGCTAGAAAAATAAAAAGCATGAAAGTATAAAAGTTCATAAACACTGAACAAGACCTTGAGTAAATCATTCTATTTATCAAATTGTTTTCAAGTTTGGATTGATGTAAACCCAGTATCTGTTGAAAGGAAGCATTAGGTATATCATTTTCAGTATCTGTATAGGTGACTTCAGCTGAATAGTTCATTCTAAAAATAGATTTGATAACATTGTTTGAAATATCACCATCGCCTATGCCATTTGTGTCAAATGCTGTGTTAGTAACCTGCTGATATTCTATGTCAGTAAGGTCCAGGGAAAGAAAGTTCTGAGGGGTAGAAATAACTTGTCTCCAGTTTGGGGGTCTGGATGTATGGCTGATAGGTTTCAAATCTAAATAGGCTTCAATACAAATATCTTCTGAAATGCACACATTGATGTCATGAACATCTTTTACAGTGACTTTTGTTTTACATTTGGAACCTGCATAGCAGTTGCAATAAAATTTCTCTGAAAATTCTTGTAGATCCTGAAGGTTTGGCTTTCCATAAACCATATATGTGTTGTCCTTTCGAGTTTGAATGATGAATCTCTTTGGGTTCAGATGAAGGTAGTCACTAGAATTCCAGTGTTTTCGAATACAAGCTCCTTGCTCCTGGCAAAGGACCTGGCTACACATTTTGGCCGCAAGAGTGACATTGACAATGTAAGGGTTCAGTGTAGTCCTCATGTAATTGTCTAAGACTGTGCACGTTTTCTGTGGAGAAAAAAAAAATGGGATCAAAAAAGTCAAAATGTGATAGGACAATTAATTTTAGGAATACTTTGGTTAGAGATCAAAAATAATTTAAAAATAAGCTCTTAAAGCAATATCAGAAAACTGAAAGTTTCTTCTTTTATAAGAAGAGGATCTAGTAAGAAATAGAAAATGCTTGGAATGATTTTACCCCATTTCCCCCCAGCTATACTTGAACTTCTCAATCATGCCTTCTTACCCCCATCAAACCACAGGAACCACGGTCAAAAGGAAAATCTCATTATCCTGCAAGATTAAATCAGCCTTGGTACTCACCTATCATCAGTGTCTCTTCTCTGATTAAACCCTCTGATTTGGAGAGCAGAGCCATGTGCTCTACTCCACTCCACTAGCTGCAATGCTTTTGAACTCCTTTGGACTTTTTCATCATGCCCCTGCTCTGGGTACGTTCTTCCTGCCTTCACACACACACACACACACACACACACACACACACACACACACACCACTTTTCACTTCCTTTTGTGTATTGTCTTGCCCCATTAAATTTAAGCTCCTTGAGGGCAAGAAATAGCTTTTTATTTATATTTGTATCCCTAGTGCTTAGCACTGTGCCTAAAAATATCTACTATGTAAGTATTATTAAGTATTATATAAATATTTAAATAAATACATAGTAAGTATTTATTGACACTGATTCTTATAAGCAAGTTTACGGAATTATTTCTAATACAGTCAAATGGGCATTCTTTGTGCAATTTCCTGAATCTCTGAACCATTAGCTAAGTTGAAACCTAAACCAAATATCTACCAATGTCTCCGTGAAATGTTTTAAGTAGAGAAGTTCCATGAAATCTGTCAAACAATTTTAAGCAGCTTTGGAGGGAAAAGACAATTCTCTAGATTGTAAACAAAGAGGGTCAATGAGTAGAAATATAAATGACAGTCTTTATCCCAAAATTGAAAACATAGATGCTCCTCCAACTTATTAATACAGCATGAGTGACAGAAGCCTTCTCTCCTCATGAGTAATAGCCACTGATGAATTAGCAAGCCATCCTATTCCAATAAAGACACATAGGAGCACAGTGCTGAGCTCTGAGTCATAAGACCTAAAGATGAATCCCATTTTTGATACTTATCTGTGTGACCTCAGGCAAGTGATTGAACCTCTTTTGGCCTCACTTCCTCAACTGTTCCTCACCTATTAGTCTATGATCTTGCTGTCATAATATAGCAAAAGGGAAAAGGAGACCAAGAGACCTGAAATCCTCACTTTAAATCTAAATTTGAATCTTCAACTTCCTTTCTTCTCAAACTTCTCTAGTCAATGGAAATAACTTTCCCTGTACTTTGGCTTCCATTGGAGAAATTGGGGGGGTGGAGCAGAAGTGTTGACAAAAGCACTAAGAGCAAGGCTCTTGGTAAATTGTCAGTCTTCTCTATAACAATACTGTATCTTTCCTCCTCACTATTAACCACTATTTCACTTCTGGAATGCCTGAAGGCAAACTATAGAGGTCTCTGGCATACCAGTGGTTAATTCCCAATAGCTTCCTTCCAAAAGCAGTCTTCCTAAATCAGCCTTCCTATTACAAAGATGTTAGTTAGGTAATCACCTAATCATCTTCCTAAAGTCTCTGTTCCTATTAGATTGGTCTTCTTGCTATCTCTAAAATACACTTTGTTTATTGTCACCTCTAAACATTTTGTTATGCCACTACTCTGTCTGAAACTCCCTTCCTGTTCTCTTCAGGCAGAGTTCAAAGCCATACTTTTTTCATTAAAACTTGCCTTATTGGGCAGCTAGGTGGTGCAGTGGATAGAGCACCGACCCTGGAGTCAGGAGGACCTGAGTTCAAATCCAGCCTCAGACACTTGATACTTACTGGCTGTGTGACCCTGGGCAAGTCACTTAACCCCAATTGCCTCACCAAAAGAAAAAAGAAAAAAAAACTTGCCTTGCCTTGCCTTATTATGTTTTCCCACTGATATCTCAGAAGTCTATTAGCATTTCCTAGTCTAAGCTTTCTGACATTATATATAATATTGAGCTATTTATTTTTTGTATTCCTTTCACCTACAATCCTATCTTTTCTATTCTATGTATATGGAAATGCTCATTTTCATATTTAACTTGGGAATAAAAATGTTACTTTTTAAAAGGAGAAACAGAGTTTACCCACATAATTACTGAATTTTACAAAAGCACAAAATAGGGGCAGCTAGGTGGTGCAGTGGATAAAGCACTGGCCTTGGATTCAGGAGGACCTGAGTTCAAATCCAGCCTCAGACACTTAACACTCACTAGCTGTGTGACCCTGGGCAAGTCACTTAACCCCAATTGCTTCACACACACAAAAAAAAGCACAAAATATCAGAGATTGACAGGACCTCAGAGGTCATCAAGTCCAACTCATAACTAAGCAAAAATCCATTCCTCAACAGCACTGACAAGTGTTCACTTAGCTTCTGTTAATATAATTCCAGCACAGGGCAGCTTGGTGGTTCAGTGGATAAAGCAATAATCCTGTATTCAGGAAGACCTGAATTCAAATCCAGCCTCAGACACTTGACACTTACTAGCTGTGTGACCCTAGGCAAGTCACTTAATCATTGTCTCACCAAAAATAAATAAACAAACAAATAAATAAAAATCCAGCAAACAGAGAGCCATTACTTTCCAAGGTACCACAATAATTGTGTGTGTGTGTGGCAATTGGGGTTAAGTGACTTGCCCAGGGTCACACAGCTAGTAAGTGTCAAGTGTCTGAGGCTGGATTTGAACTCAGGTCCTCCTGAATCCAGGGCCAGTGCTCTATCCACTGCGCCACCTAGCTGCCCCCACAATAAATTTTTAAACAACTCTAATTGTTAGTATCTCCAACCTCCTTTCTGCCTTCAGGGACCAAGCAGAACCAGTCTACTCACTCTTCACAATTTGTAGTTCATAGTAGGAGCTCAGTGAATCCTAGTTTGTTAAGTTGATTGATTGGCTGGATGTTTAGATAGCCAAATGAGACATGTGATAGAGGGCATATCTAGTCTCTCTGATTCCCTGGAAATCATCTATATAGTCACAAGGACTTCTATGTCCCTACTATCCCTTTTGTTCTCATGATCAAGGAGGAAAAATGAACATTTTGCCTACCTCTTTTCTATCTGTATGCATATAATTCCTTTTAAGTCCCCTTTCCCATTAAGAAATCCTGGCTTATCAGTGGAGCTTAGATGAATTCATTCATACATTAACACTGACATGCTGTTACACATTACAGTACAACTCTAGTACTTCCAAATGTCAGAATTATAGAATAAAGGCCTTGGAAAAGATGGGGAAAGAGAATAGAAGAGGGTATCTGGAAAAGGATCAAAGTACAGGTTCAATGAGAGCATACAATGATATTTGGGAGAGGCCTTATGATACATTGAAATCAATAGAGATATATAGAACTGACACTATTGAGGAAAAATAGAAAATGTTCTATAAAAGAGCTAGAACTTTAATTCTTAGGATATAAATTCTCCTCGATCATTGTGTAAGTGAGCAAAACAGCTCCTTGAAAAATGTTTTACTTTTCTTATGCTGAAACCACATAACCTTTTTGTGTTGTGGACTCCTTTGGCCATCTGTTAAACACTATGGACTTCTGCTCAGACTGAGGCTTTTAAATGCATGAGATAAATACAGGGGCAGCTAAGTGGCGCAGTAGATAGAGCACTGGCCCTGGAGTCAGGAGGACCTGAGTTCAAATCCGGCCTCAGACACTTGACACTTACTAGCTGTGTGACCCTGGGCAAGTCACTTAACCCCAATTGCCTTACCCCCCCAAAAAAATACATAGTCTGAGATAAAATACATAAGATTACAAGGAAAACTAATTATATTGAAATACAGTTATCAATTTTTTTTAATGTAATAAAACCAATTTAAGAATCTCTGACATAAAATCTCAGCACGTATTATGATTAACAGCTCTTGAGAATGTTTCTCACCAATTCAATTTACCTTGCTTTGGGTTAAATTGAGGCTTCCCCACATTATTATTCCAGAGACACCCAAGGCAACAGACTCTCCAATAGTATTGACAAGGTCACCCTGAAAACATTAATATAGGGATAAGTTGAGTAAAGACAAAGCAAAAATATTGTACATAGAACAGCAGAAACAGACTTAAGTAAACTGATATCATAATTATATTAAGTACTCATACAGAGTGGGCCAAAGGTCACGATGTTTTAATAACTTCTTTTTTGGGAGGCAACAAGGGTTAAATGACTTGCCCAAGGTCACACAGCTAATAAGTGTCAAGTGTCTAAGGCTGGATTTGAACTCAGGTCCTTCAGAATCCAGGGCCAGTGCTTTATCCACTGAGCCACCTAGCTGCCCCCTGTCTTAATAACTTTTTGAAAATTACTTTTTGCCATTTATAAGATTTGATTGTTCACATATAATGTAAATTTGTTTTATATATATATATGCTCTATATGATGCTATGGTACTATAAATCAAAAACAAAAATTAAAGGACTTATTAAATATTGAAACCCTTTTGTGACTTTTGGTCCACTGTTGTATGCACCAATAGGATGTAAGCTTCTTGAGGATAGCAACTGCTTTTCATTAGACCATAGGATCCGAGATTTACATCTGAAGGTGACCTTTCTGGTCTTTTAATCCAAAGCCTTTGGTTTATAGATGAAGAAATTGTGGCACAGAGAGATTAGTGACTTAGCCCTCATCATATAGGTAAAAAAGTAGGAGAGCCAGGATTTAACCTCAGGACCTGTCCATCACTCTTTTTACTAATCAACAGTACCTTGAACCATGCCTTGCACTTAGTAGATACAGTTATCCCTTCGACATTGTACCTTTCCCCATCCAGGTTTTGATATATTACAGGTCAACATAAGAAACTTAATGGAATTTGGGGGGAGTTTTGTGGAAGCCGCAAATGATACAAAAAGCCCAGCAGACAACCCAAAAAAAGTTTAGAAACTCAGAAATGCATAAAATATATGTATAGAATTGTATCATATCAACATATTTTATCTTTTAACACCATAATAATTCAGACCTCTCTGGTACAAAGAGAGGGCAAAAAATTTTGAGGATTTTCAGTTCATGGGGGGGGGGGAATAGCGCCCCTAACCCCCACCAGGGGATGACCGTATTTAATAAATGTTTGTTAAATAAACGTAGTATTTTCTTCCACCTTCACCAAAAGATCATAGGATTGTTAGGAGCAAACTACGATTTTATTATAATCATTATCGGTAAAACTCTTACAAAAGATACTTTCTCATTTAACAGTTTTTGCAAAAAAAAAAAGCTTTTGCAAATTCACGCTTCATCTATTTTACCGTCCAGTTACTTCCATTCGTTGGAGGGCTGCCTTGTATTTGTGTGTGTGTGTGTGTGTGTGTGTGTATGTGTGTGTGTGTGTGTGTTGGTATATTTTTCTATAATTGCTTATTTAACAAAGTTACAAAGATCTCTCTGATGCTGTTAAACAAAACTTTTAAAACATACCTCTTTCCCTCCTAGCCAAATGATACCACTACACAAACCCCCAAAGTCTATAAATTCCTAAATTCTTTTTTCTAAGGTTCATTTCAAATGCTGCATTTGGCTGTCCCCTAAAATCAATTGTAAGCACCTCCACCACCACCAGTCCCTATCACGGTTTACTCACCTCAGAAAGATATTGAGCTGGGGCATCAGTAAAAACTGGACGTGTATATACAAAAATCGGAAGAGGTTTCTTGAAATGGACAACTTGAGAAACCCGAATGGCTTCCTTAATACGGTTACGTACAAAGAATTGAGTCTTTTGAGTTTCCTTTAGCTTCTTGGATATATAGATAGATGGGAAAAGTGCAGTGCTCTCTTTCCACAACCAATACAACTCATTGTTTCTTGCTATTTCTACATCAAAGCAACTTCCATTGTAATTGGGGCCTTTGTAGTTATAATTATAACAATCAGGAAAAAGGTAATAGCCCCACAAGTGATTTGGCCTCAGGGATTTCCCCAATCTTAAAGTCTCTAGCATAAAAATCTTTGCTGCCTTTTCAAAATCTTTTTTGGCAGCCTTCTGGGCCTCAGCAGCATTTAATTGGATATTTAGTTGTTGAATCAGCTCAACAGACCGGACCTGGTAAATAGTTTTTGGTTTCCAGTTCCTTACCCAATTAGGCCGCCAGTTTTCCCAGTCAATAATCACCAAACCAAAAGTATCTTCCGATGGAATATAGTAGACAATGTCTTCCTGTGCTTTAGCTAAATGCTTCTTTAAAGAAGCCAACTGCGGGATCCCCTCATTGAAAGCTTTACCCGTTTTTTCATTTATGTAAGGATAGTAGCCAAGCCTGTCCGTGTAAAACATAGTAATATTCTGATTTGTAACTTTCTTTAGAGTACTTCCAACAAAGGAAAAGAGGCTCAGATCCAATGGTAACTTAAACTTCTCAGCACAGATTTCTGTTGGAGCATTCCAGGCCATAATTAAAGGAAGGTTTGGGACAACAGGGGCTGCTTGGAAAGTCAGTACAGGATAATAAGGAAGTAAAAGGATGGTAATCACTAGGTAGGATGTTCTGTTGCAGATTCCATAACTCCCAACAAAAATCTGGATAATTTTTTGTATTGCCATTGCAGAATCACCGTGGAATTCACCGGTGCTTCTGTTCCCTTTGTGTTCGCTGATATTTTGGACAAAACCTAAAAGGTAAGAGGACAGAAAGGTAAATGCCAATGACTAGAAGCCACAGGTTTGTAGGATTTTTGTGTTATGCTCTAATATTCAGCTTCTTACTCTAGGAACTTTTTCTTGCAAGTTGTTTCACCTGTTATCAAAAGAAAAACATCATTCGCTACATTTCAGCATCAGTGAATGAATGCTTTGCTAACCAGTCCCTCACACTTAAGAACAAGCCCTCTCTTCTATACTAGAAGATGGAAGAAACAAATTCTTACCCAGTATTAGGATTAATTCTTATTTACAGCTATATGTAAGGACTTTGTCCCATGTTTTAGATTAGAATGTAAAATACTTGAAAACAGAGTCTTCGCCTCCTTCCTTTGTAATTTTCTTACTCTGCAAGTTGCCTGACAAATTACTGGGCACTAAATGAGCCCTTAAGAAAAGGGGTGTGTCAGAGGAACTCCCCTAAACAACTAGACAAGTTAACAAGACTTATTCATTGTCTGGGGTAAGAAAAGCACCTCCCTTGTAAACTGTGTGATCATTCTCATTGGCACCTGGTCAAGAAAACAGAAATTACTTTTCAGTGGCTAGGGTGGCTCATTGGAATTCATGTGTTAGCTCCCATCAGAATAATAAACCTGAACTCAAAAGGATAATTTAAAGACTACTATGATCACACTCTTTACACTCTCTAACCCCTTAAATAACTAATGTACCCAAAAAATAAAAGGCAGAGGAGGGAAGTGTTTGGGGCACTTAGTCCATATCCCTAACTCTAGATAGCTCTCTGAAAACATAAGAAAGCTCTGACAGCTGGTTCATTCTTTTATTGTCTCTCCCACTGCTCAAGGTTCCTGAGGCTGAGTTCTTTAATGCTCACTGAAAAAGCATCTATCTAAGTAGGTCTCCAAATAGATATTTGTATCATTTCCACAAAGTTTAACAAAGGTTTGTTTAAATAAACAAAAGTTTATCTAGGTTTGTGGAGTCCCCAGTCTACCTCAGTGCTTATAAGTATCACCCTAAACACAAAGGGAAAGAAAAATAATTAAATAATAAATTAATAAAAGACAAAAAAATGATTAATAGACAATTAAAAAGATAAATGGGGAAAGGGAGGAAACAAGCTTTACCTCCAAAGAAAGTATTCCTGACAAGACACCAAGAAAAAACTTGCGACCCAGAGTTCTCTGCTCCCATAGACCTCCAAAAAGGGAAAGTATTCCTGGCAAACCAAGATATAATCTGTGGTCTAGGACTCTCTGCTCACATGGATCTTAATAATAGTTAGTATTAAATAGATTTGAAAAGTATTATACATATATTATCCCACTTTATCTTCCCAACAACCCCGTGAAGTAGATTTTTATAGTCATTTTACAAATGAAGAAACTAAGGGCTTGGAGAAGTGATAGGATTTTCCCAGGGACATGCAACAAGCAAATGTGTGAGGTAGAATTTGAATTTGGATTTTCCTGTCCTGTCCTGTCTACCTCATTGACACTTTGCCACTTCCGTACAACATTCCCTTTAGATAATTGTTCCCATGGAAAACTGACTCTAGGAAATCTCCAAATTTAGCTTTTATGTATAGTTTCCATAAAAGTGGATGACAGAGTCTCTATCTCCCATAAAAGTTCTCATGTTAAAAAATGCATATCAGAGAGGCGGCTAGGTGGTGCAGTGGATAAAACACCGGCCCTGGATTCAGGAGAACCTGAGTTCAAATCTGGCCTCTGACACTTGACACTTACTAGCTGTGTGACCCTGGGCAAGTCACTTAACCCCCATTGCCCCACAAAAAAAACCAAAAATGCATATCAGGTAGATAACAGTCTTTCCCACCAGAAGGGACCTTATAAGGCCTTTCAAATCTTACCTAATTAAGTTAGACTAAATGACCTTCAAACTCTAAATCCATGATCCCTTGATTTAAAAAAAATCATTTTACAGATAAAGAAATTGAAGCCCAAAGAAGTTAAATACTTAACCTCTCAAGAGGCAGTATGTGTCAAAGGTAGGATATGAACCCAGCTCTTCCTATTCTAAGTTCTCTTTCCTTTCCACCCTTTTGTAGAAAGCAAAGAGTAGGTACAGGAAGCCCATAAAGCAATATAGAAGATAAATAAAGCCTTCACAATAATTCATGAATTCTTCTTGGAAAGGAGACTGGATTAATACAAATCACAGAGTGGCACTATTAAATTTCTGAAGGTTATATGTGGGACAATGGGAAATAGGGATTTGTATTAACCAGAAGACAATAGTTTGTAGTTGCTGGATTCCATCAGTCCTGAATAACTCCTGATGTGCAAAGCAGCTACACACACCTAGCAATGGAGATCCTCAAGTGTGGCTCCTTCACTCTTAGTCTCTCCTTGCTGCTGCATATCTCTAACTCCAGGGGACAATGGGTAATTCTTTCCCTTTTTAATGATCAGTACTTCAACCATCCTAATAGAGCCACTAGGCACATTTCCTCTACTTTCACTATTCCTACAACTTTCCAAGGCAAAATAGCACAGTGCCTGGTACTTCTTGCTGTTCAATCACATCCAACTCTCCATATCTCCATTTTGGGATTTTCTTGGCAAAGATACTAGTGGTTTGCCATTTCCTTCTCCAACTCATTTTACAGATGAGAAACTGAGGCAAATAGGCTTAAGTGACTTGCCCAGGGTCACACAGATAATCAATGTCTGAGACTGGATTCCAACTCATGAAGATGAATCTTCTGATTCCAAGCCAAGTGCTCTATCTTCTGTACCAGCTAGCTGCCCACCTGGCACTTAGTAAGAGTTCAATAAATGCTCCCTAGGATGAAAACCAATTGGGAGTTAGTTGTTTTGTTTTTGGTTTTGTGTTGTTTTTTTTAGCGGGGCAATGGGGGTTAAGTGACTTCCCAGGGTCACACAGCTAGTAAGTGTCAAGTGTCTGAGGCCCGATCTGAACCCAGGTACTCCTGAATCCAGGGCTGGTGCTTTATCCACTGCACCACCTAGCCGCCCCCTTGTAGTTAGTTGTCATTGTTATTCTTAATTCACCTCCATCTCTTGCAATCCCTGGTTTCCTTAGAATCTCAGGCCTAGTACCAACTTCTGTGTGCTGTGTACTTTCATCAGTGAGGTTAGCAAAAGTATTCAATTCCTAAGAAAGTTTACAAACTTTCTACCAGAAGATTAATTACCCTGAAAAGTCAACCTAGTGATTAAACTCTCCCAACTTAGTGAAGCTAGTCCTTGGATAATTGGACATTCTTGATTGTACTTAGAGGAACAACAAACCAAAAATCATCTTTTCTAGAATTGTCTTACCTTGATTAAAAAGTGAAATAAGGAAGATACAGAAATCTTACAATATCCAAATGTTCTACTAAAAGAGATTTAATGGCTTTAGAGAATTTTATTCCCTTAAATCTTATAGCAATGTGCTCTCTTATGCTAAATATTAAGAAATAATTTTACAGCTTCAAGGTTCTTGTTAAAGAGATTGACTCTGCCCTACCTTAACAATGAAGGAGATAATAAATGTTCCTCTTTTCTCCATTTCTTCATAAATTGAAGTAAAGTAACACTTCTGGTGGTCAAAAAGTCAATGACTTTAAATTATACTGTCGATTGGTTTAGGACTATTGAGACATATTATGAGAAATGAAAATGCCTTGAGTCTAAGAACAAGGAATTGGATCTATATCTTTCAGTAGTTGGTATTTGCAAAAAGTTCCTTATAAGAAGACCATTGAAATGGTCTTAATTTCCAGTGGAAAAAAAAATGCAATTATTAGATAATATTAGGTTGCTAACATTTTGGTCCAGGATTATACAATTCCAGTTAGAAGAGTTTTCTCCTCTCAAGATAGTGTCATTTTTTTACCTAATGAAAAGGTTTTAAAAGCTTATCCAGTGATCCTTCTGGCTATTCTTTTTGTAAGGTCAAGTCAATAAACCTTTGTTAAAGGCTTACCTTGTGCCAGGTGAGGGCTCAGAATTCAGAAGATGGTGACACCCTCATCTCCCTGTAATTCCCCAAGCTCTCTAACAGGAGCCTAGCATTAGTGTCCCAGGGCCTGGCTCCCAGCCATGGGATATTATCCTGCCATACCTCAACTAAAGGTATGCTTTCTATTACTTTCCCCAGAAGCAAAATTTCCTAACTTTGACCCCTGTCTGCTTCAACCAAGTTCAATCCTCAGCTATCCTGGTGTGATAGAATCAGCTCCATCCCACCCCCATCATTTTCCCAAAGCAAAGATTAGTTTTTCCCTAAAAAACAACAAAACTGTACCCAGAACTTAGTTGGTCTCCCTGTCTTTTCCTGATTCCCCTTAATGCCAATCCCTTATCTCTATTGATTATCTATGTCTTATTTACTCTGCATATATATATATATATATATATGTGTGTGTGTGTGTGTGTGTCTCATTTGCCCATACATACGTATATATATATAGAGAGAGTTTGTGTTGTTTGCATGTTCTTTCCCTCATTAATGTGAGCTCCTTAAACACTGTCTTTCTTTGTATCTCAGAATTTAGTACAGAGTAAGATTTTAATAAATGCTTATTTTATTGCTAGCAATTGTGTATAGGGAGATCTCTCTATGGGGCAGGAAGTAGGCTCCCACTCATATAGAACAACTAGTTCAGTGGGTGCAGGAAAAGACTGTCCAAAAGAGCAAAAAAAAAGTTGGCAAATCCATTATTCCCTGGTTCTTCTTGACTGCCCTGCAGAAGATGGACTGACAATATAATAAGGCTAAAAGTGAGCTCAATCATTACATTCAGCAACTAGATAGCTCTTGGCTTTTGAGTGTAATGCAAAGGAAGTATAGAAGCAACTAATGGAATTGATGGCTACACTAGTGATAAGATCTCTCCTGATTGGGGTAGAGGGTAACAGATCACACCCAGGAACCCATCTGATGATCTTCAATCCCAGAGACTGGATATGATTCTTACTGACATCAGAGCCATAAGACAGGAGAATGAGAATAAAAGTAATTGAGAGACTTGGGAACACCCACCAATGATTATAAAAATAAAAACCATAATTATCCCATTACAGCTCTAACAAGGAATGTGATTCCTTGCCATGACAGAACAGGGGTTAGACAGGCCTTCTCCATCTAGGAGATAGGATATTTGCATAAAAAATTCAAATAGAAACCTAATGAGTCATTGTAGAAATAGTTCCAGGGCACATAAACAAATTGAACCTATACTGAAAGTGGTCTGCTGCTGATTTCTATAGGCTGGGGAAAGTATCAGAGGACTCTTATAATCTATTGCCTTTATTAATGCCTCCAGACAGGGACCACTCTCCAAAGATTTGGGTCTTCTGATAGGTGAAAAAAGTCAAAACTTCAATAATGAACACACAAAAATTATTTGGATCCAGCTTTTAAACATTTAAGGCATTTCAAGTCAACAAATATTTATTGACAAAGTATCCCAGAGTCTCAGAACAAAACAGTTGATAGAATGTGTCACTATGAGAGATAGAAAACTCTGGACACTGGAAGTATCTCATTTCAAAAGTTGATAGTACAGTAATTTGTGAATAGGTGGGGTTCCAGAGAAGAATACATTTTGGATTTAAAAAAAAAATACAAGGCCTGAAATAAAATGGCTTATTCTTGTCTTTTCTAAGATTTAACATAAAGACAAGCATTTCAAACAGAGCAAATGAAGGTATCCATCATGAGTAAATGAAATCAATATTTCCCTATTATTTCTTTGCTCCTTTTATAAACTCTACTCCTGATACAACTTCCTAGAGAAAACAAACAAACAAACAAAAAAAGCCTTCCCATATTCCACACCTTTTCAGAGGTCTTGACTTGTGGCTCTTAACTATTTAACCACTCAAGTCAGTCAGATAAGAAGGAAATCTTTAAGATTTCCTATATTTGTGTTCAACTGTAATATGAAGATTCTTTTTTAATTTTTTTTTTTTAGTGAGGCAATTGGGGTTAAGTGACTTGCCCAAGGTCATACAGCTAGTGTCAAGTGTCTGAGGCCGGATTTGAACTCAGGTCCTCCTGAATCCAGGGCCAGTGCTTTATCCACTGCACCACCTAGCGGCCCCATGAAGATTCTTTTTTAATCATAAAAGTATTTTATTATTTTCTGGTTACATGTAAAGATAGTTTTCAACATTGTTTTTTATAACATTTTGAGTTCCAAATTTTTCTCCCTCCTTTCCTTCCCTCCCCCTCTCCAAGACAGAAAGCAATCTGATATAGGTCAACAATACATTATTGTTTCAATTTTTCCACAGCTTCTCCAACATTTATTATTTTCCTTTTTTGTCATATTAGCCAATCTGATAGGTGTAAGGTGGTGCCTCAGAGTTTTTAATTTGTATTTCTCTAATCAATAGTGATTTAGAGCATTTTTTTCATATGGCCATAGATAGCTTTGATTTCTTCATCTGAAAACTGCCTGTACATATCTTTTGACTATTTCTCAATTGGGGAATGACTTGAATTCTTATAAATTTGATTTAGTTCTCTATATATTTTAGAAATGAGTATCAGAAATACTGGCTGTGAAAATTGTTTCCCAGCTTTCTGCTTCCCTTCCAATTTTAGCTTCATTGCTTCTATTTGTTCAAAACCTTTTTAATTTAATGTAATCAAAATAATCCATTTTGCATTTCGTAATATTCTCTATCTTTTATTTGGTCATAAATTCTTCTCCTCTCCATAGATCTGAGAGGTAAATTATTCCTTCCTCTCCTAATTCACCTATAGTATTACCCTTTATGTCAAAATCATGTATCCATTTGGACCTTATTTTGGTATACAATGTAAGATGTTGGTCTATGCCTAGTTTTTGCCATACTATCTTCCAGTTTTCTCAGCAGTTTTTGTCAGATAGTGAGTTCTTATCCCAGAAACTGGAATCTTTAGGTTTATCAAACAGTAGATTGCTATAGTAATTTACTACTGTGTCTCCTGCACCTAACCCATTCCATTGATCCACCACTGTATTTCTTAGCCAATACCAAATAGTTTGATGACTGCCGCTTTATGGTATAGCTTCAGATTTGGTACAGCAAGCACAGCTTCCTGTGCATTTTTTTTTCATTAGTTCCCTTGATTCAATATGAAGATTCTAAGCAAAGAATATTGGACTCATGAATTCAAAAAATTAAGATAGAGTGCATATCAAATAACATTCACTATCATTTCCCCAAATACTTTTTCTTCCCTGCTCCTGCCCTTGTACTGGATCAGACCTTATGACATCCAGGAAAGAATCTTTAGAAAGTAGCTAAGAAGGGGCAGCTAGATAGCACAGTGGATAGAGCACCAGCCCTGGAGTCAGGAGGACCTGAGTTCAAATCCAGTCTCAGACACTTAACACTTACTAGCTGTGTGACCCTGGGCAAGTCACTTAACCCCAGTTACTTCACCAAAAAAAAAAAAGAAGAAGAAAGGAAAAAAGAAAGTAGCTAAGAAAACTTATTCATCAGTTTTATCAGTTTTGTTAACATATGACTGGGCAAAGTAGTTTCTAATATTTTCATCATTTCCTCTTGTGAATTTTCCTTTCTCAATTTTAGTGTTGGCAACTTGTTTTTCCTCTTTCCTTTTTAAAATCAGATTAGGTATTAGATTATCTATTTTATCAGTTTTTAAAAAGTAGTTTCTAGTTATAATTATTATTTCAATGGGATGTTTTGCTTTCTATTTTGTTAATCTCTTCTTTAATTTTTAGAATTTCCATTTTTGCATATAGATGGAAATTTTTGATTTGTTACTTTTCAACTTTTTAAAGTTACTTGTTGAATTTATTTAATTATTGTCTCTTTTGTTAATAAATGATAATAGCTAATATGTAGTGCTCTAAGCTTTTCAAAGAATTTTACACATATTATCTCAATATATTGAAGAAAATATTTAGAAATAAACATTTTCTCCTAAGTACTGCCTTAGTTGCTTCTTAGTTGCTTAGTTATATAATCTCATTGCTGTTATTTTAGCTATTTTTCCTCTGATTTATTCTTTGAATAAATTATTATAATAAATAATTATCCCTAATTAATAAATGTATATATCTAAAACAAAAGGCCAATTATCTATATGCATATAAATACATGCATATACACATAAAATATGAGACCATTGCAATAAGACCTGGGTAAAACAAAGGTGTCTGACACCATCACTCTTATTGATGTAGTTCTAGAAGTACTGGCCATCAGTCAATTAAGAAACATTTATTAAGCATCTACTATATGCCAGGCACCATACTAAGTGCTGGGGATATGAAGAAAGGCAGAATATAGTCCTTGTCCTCAAGGAGCTCACAATCAAATGGAGGAAACTACTTACAAACAAATATGCACAAACAACTCATGTATAGGATAAAAAAAAATAATCAGCAGAGAAAAGACATTAGAATTAAGAGGGTTTAGGAAAGGCTTCCTATAGAAGGTGGGATTTTAGTTGGGACCTGAAGGAGTCCAGGGAAGTAATAACAAAATAAGAAAAAGAAATGGAGGGAATAAACAGAGGAAATAAAATTATCAAATTTGGCAGATAAGTTGGTCTACTTTTAGAATGCCAAAGATTTAAATAAAAATTAATTTCAAGGGCAGCTAGGTGGCACAGTGGATAGAACACTGGCCCTGGATTCAGAAGTACCTGAGTTCAAATCCGGCCTCAGACACTTGACACTTACTAGCTGTGTGACCCTGGGCAAGTCACAACCTCCAATGCCCTGCAAAAAAAAAAAAATTTAATTTCAACAATTCATAATTTCAACAAAATAGCAGGATATAAAATAAAGTCACATAAATCAGCCTTTCTCTATACTTCTAAGAAAATCCAATAGAAATAGGAACAGAAATTCCATTCAAAATAAACATGAAATGTATAAAATAAAAATACATTAGGAACTACATGAATACATTTACAAAAAAAAAACCTCTTAAAATACACACCTAAATAATTGGAGAGATGCTAATTATTGAGAATTGGGCAATGGCACTACCTAAATTAGGTACATAGGCAACTAGGTGGCATAGTGGATTGAGCAGCTGGGACAGAAGCACCTGATCATTTAATCAATTCATCAATAAGCACTTATTAAGCACATACTAGAGTCAGTCATTGTGCTAGGCCTTGGGAATAAAAAGTCAAAAGTAAAACAACCTTTGCTCTCAAGAAGTTTGCATTTGGTTGAGGCAATCATGTACATAAATAATTGTATACAAATGAAAGTTAATTGCCCGGTGGGAGGGAAGGTACTAGCAGCTGTGAAGATCAAAAAAGTTTTCACATAGGTGTCATCTGAACACAGTTTCAAAGGAAATAAGGAATTCCAAGAGATAGAGGGGAGATGACAATGTGGTATTGAATTCAGCTCCATACATGTAGATTACGTGCCTACATGTGTAAAGCTTGATCAAAGTTTAGTATAACTCTTCCCCTGTGACTTTAGATAGCATGTAGATAGGCAACAGGTTGGTTGGTATTCATGGCACTGGAAAGTACCTCAGGTTGATATGAATCTATGACCTTTGCCTCTAAGATGGACTATACTTGAACTATTCCAAAGGCAGATAATCATCCATCCTTTTATTTAAAATCTCCAATGACAGGAAATTCGATAATCTCCACAGCATTTCATATCATTAGACTAGCTTCCCAACAAGTAAGAATCGTGGAAGATAGATCAACCCCATCTATATGTCAAAGCTAAATTTAAAAGACACCAAGCTAGATTTCATTAAGGGGGAAAGGGAAACAATAATAAAAAAATTAGGAAACATTGACCATGAATCAAATTAACTAGGAAATGGTTTAACCTAGAACCTATCCCATCTGCATCATGTAAAACCAACTGAAGATTGGAAGCACACCTGGTTATTTCCCACTTAACTTCAGAACTTCCAAACCAAATAACCTTCTTGTTGCAAACTTAGAGGTTTGAATAAAAAGAAAAGAAAAAGAAATCCTTGCTGGGCCACCTTGTTGCACATGAAATCACTACTTTGCCAAATGGCATGGACCCACATAAAACAAGATAGCATCTCTGTGTGAGCCAAAAAAAAAAAATGGAGATTATGTGAAAAGGACCTAAAGCCAAGAAGGCCTGGGTACATTCCAAAATGACTCTAAGCTTCAGACCTGGACATGAAACTCAAGCTAGAGTGATTCTTTTTCCTCTTTTTTATTTCATTGAACTAACAGACAGATGGGAGAAGTAAAAGTAAAGAGAAAAAGGAAAGGTAGAAAAAGAAAAAAAACAGTCATTTGTTGGAACAACTGGATGGCACAGTGGATAGAGTACCAGGCCTGAAGTCAGGAAGACTCATCTTCCTGAGTAAAAATCTTGGCCTCATAAAAAAAAAAGAAAAGAAAAAAAACAAAAATAAAATAAAAATTCTGGCCTCAGACACTTACTAGCTGTGTGACCCTGGGTAAGTCATGTAACTGTTTGCCTTAGTTTCCTCATCTGTAAAATGAACTGGAGAAGAAAATGGCAAACCACTCTAGTATCTTTGCCAAGAAAACCCCCAAATGGGGTCACAAATATTCTGACAACTGAAACAACTAAACAGCAACAAGTAATTAGTCAGGCTTATAAAGACATTAATAGACAATACCTAGGAGTAAGAGACTGTGAATTTGTGAGAGTTGGCAAACAGCTGCATTAATCTCATGAAGAATTTTGACAGTGTCTTAAGGACTCATTATTATTTATTATTATTATTATTATTATTATTGACTCATATTACAGGGATTGTATATTAGAGGAACTAATATAAACCCAGAAGTACTTCAACAGCAAGGTAGGAACATAATGTTCATTACTTTCTTCTTTAAAGCATCAGGGGTGGTGAGTAAATGGGGCTCATAGGAGAAAATGATGATGGCATATAGTTGAATGCTAAGATAGAAAAAATTAGCCATGATCTTAGTCCTACTATTGCCATTATTCCCACGATGATTCTTCTCAACCCCCTCACTACACAGAAGGTTAAAGGAAGGCCTAGCTGGAAAATCACTTACATTCCTGGGGAACAAACTAGATCAGCAGAAAAAGAAGTAGCCCAAGAGTAAAGCGACCTGGGCTCCAATCCTATCTACATACGTTTCCTAGGACCAAGATTAGGTTTCAGTTGTCTCATCTAAGGCAAAGAAACAATGAGGCATGGTGGAAAGATCATTGAATGTAAAGCCAAAAGACCTAGATGGAAATTTCCACTCCAATACTGACTTCCTACCTATATGAGTGGCCAACTCATTACCTCTTAGCTTCCTCACCTGTAATATTTGTACTGTAATACCTAAGAAGAGTATTTAATTCAATTCCATAAGCACTTATTAAATGATTTGCTTTGTCTTGTTTTAAAGAAGTTTTTGTTCCTTTTTTAAACATTACCTGTTTGCCTCAATATCCCTCTCCTGACTCTTCCCAGAGAGCTATTCTATAAAACAAATAGTATTCTAAAGGCAAAAATAGAAAAAGAGGGGGGAAAATCAGCCTGACTGATCAGTATACTAAAAAAAAAAAACCTCTTAAAAAATATGCGATTTGGGGACAGCTGGATGGTGCAGTAAATAGAGCACTGGTCTGGAGTCAGGCGGACCTGAGTTCAAATCCAGTCTCAGACACTTAATAGTTGTGTGACTCTGGGCAAGTAACAACCCCAATTCCCACCCACCACACATGTACACATGTACATGTAATATGACTGCATATGTATAACCTATATGCCTCCTTAATGAGGGGAGAAGGGAGGGAGGAAGAGAATTTAAAACTCAAAATTTTTAAAAAACAAATGTTTAAAATTGTTTTTATATGCAATTGGAGGAAAATAAAATATTAAATATTTTTTTAAAAAACCTATTCAATGTACAACACATACACCTCTTTAGTAAGTGTTTATAGTGTGCAAAGGACTAGTCTCTGGGATATATAAAACTCAGGGGGGTTCAGACTGGATGGAGCTGGGTGAGTAGAACTACTAAATTCTATTTTCATGAACAGACAACTTAGGCAGCACTTGGGGCCTCAGCACCTTGGAGCAGAACAATCATCAGAACATAGCAATTGAGGACTAGGTCACCCTGGAACCAAGCCATTAGAAATACTCAGAGTCTATCAGGAAAAGGAGTCTAACCATGAGAAATCCCATTTCCCAGAATCTATTCAGTGCTATTTTTTTCAGGCTACCTCCCCTTATTCTTTTTTTTTTCTTTTTTCTTTTTTTTTCTTGGTGAGGCAATTGGGGTTAAGTGACTTGCCCAGGGTCACACAGCTAGTAAGTGTTAAGTGTCTGAGGCTGGATTTGAACTCAGGTCCTCCTGAATCCAGGGCTGGTGCTCTATCCCCTGCGCCACCTAGCTGCCCCTACCTCCCCTTATTCTTGCCAACCTGAATCCCTTTCCCCAGCTTATTCTCCCTAGTATTATCCAGAAGGTAGGATGTGTTACCTCAGATCCCAGTGGGCTGATTATCACTCAGTGCAGGTCTTCAAACAGAGGCTGAGTGACCGCATGTCAGGCACGTGATAGAAAGGATTCCTGTTCAGGTCAAAATAGAATTAGATGATTTTGGAGGTCCGGTCCAATCCTGCGATTCTATGGCTCTTTTTCTGTGTTCTATATCCCGAAGATAATAACAGATTACATTTATAAAATACTTCAAAGTTTATAAAGTGCTTCACAGATATTCTCATATTTGATTTTCAAGAGCACCTCAGATTTCTGGCAGATCAAGAGATTCCCCGCCCCAACATTTCCTCTCATCCTGTCCTGGGGTAAGGATTGTACCTCTGAAATGTGGAGATAGGGACTCAATCACAGCTAGTAATCCTTATGCCAACAAGTCTCCAGTTTCCAAAGAAAGGATTTTTTGTCCAAAGAAATAAAATTATAAAATAAGGATACAGGACTCCTGGGTAGGAATTCCCTGTCTATTCAGGTCAGCATATTTCTCTACAATTTATAGCCTAAAGCAATGAGAGGTAAAGTGTTTTACCTAGGGTCATACAACTACTATATGTCACAAACAGAACTTAAATTAGTCTTCCTGGCTTTGAGGCCAGCCTCTTATCCACTATGCAACACTGTCTCTTTAATTACTTGGAGATCAAAGAAAAAATAAAATAAAACAAAATATTTCCTATCTTCACGGAGCTTTCATTTTATCAGGGAAAACTTCATGTACACATATGCACATAAAAATATATAAAATGTAAATACAAGGTAATTTGAAAGTCATTAGATGCTGGGATGACAGGAAAGATTTCATGTAGGAGATGGCACTTGAACTGAGCTTTGAGGGAAAATAGAGATAGAAGAGATAGAGGTCAAGCAAGGAGGCATTCCAGGATTGGAGGGCAGCCTCCTTGATAAGAGGAAGAATTCACCCTAGATGGAAGACTTTGGTGATTCAAGGATCATTTTGCCCCAGAGAGAGCCAAAAGATAATTATTAAACACAAAACTTCCACCATTATAGGACTAATGACCATGTTTCTTGCATGCTAATCATCTTCTCTCTTGGCAACAGGCACATTGTCTGATATGGTTGTAGGATGGTAATTGGATTGTAATTACTTATTTTTATATAAATGAATTCCAACTACATCATATAAATGGCAGACTTGGAGAAATATGATTTACAATTTAGCACCTGCTGGTGCCAATGGGTCCCATTACCCACATGTAAACTTCTTTGTCACTTGTTTTAATTTTTTCAATATGAATCTTAAATGTTAAAACTGTCTGTTTTAATAAACATGTATGCCTTAACACACACACACACCCTAGAGACCAGAGAAGGAATAGTGTGTGTGAGGAACAACAGAGAGACCTGTTTGATTGAGTCTCAGAATCTGTGAAGTAAGTTAATGTGTATTAACCCTAGAAAGGTAGGTTCCAGGCTTACTATAATCCAAAGACTATTTGGTTAAGGTCAAATAAAATTACAGCAGAAGTGTAAATGTGGGCATAGCAGTTCAACAAAATATCCCTCTCTATAACTATAATCCCCATCTGTTACTGAATACAAACATATAAAACCATCTGCTACATGTAAACAAATTTAAAAGTTAATAAATATTATATTGAGTCCTCTCTATAAATTATAGCAATTATTTTCTATTTTTAACAAGAGTTGGATAGGATTTTGCAATTAGGATGTCCTCTGAAGCCTTTAAAAGAGTATTGCACCTGCCTTATTGCAAAATCCTCCAAACAGGCCCACCCTTCCAGGGACGGCATGAGAAGATGCTGCAGCTGTTTTTCTCCCAACTGTTTGAGGACAATCCAAGGGACAGAAGCAGGATATCAATTCATTTAAACAGAATGCTTAAAAGCTCATCAACTTCAACCCAGTATTAATTTAAGCCAAGCTACCCATTTCAAGCAAGTGGATTGCAGAAGAAATGCAGATTAGTTCCCAATGCAAATTTGGAATAAATTCCAAACGCAATCAGAAATCACAAAAGAAGAAGAATGCCTAGTAAGGCTGGTGGAGGGTCTGATTAAGAATTTTCTTTTTTGGACTCAAAATTCAAACTGGTTTAAAGTTACCTCACTTAAATTATAACTAGTCTCCACCTATAAGGCATATCAGAAAGTACCTCCTTACTGTTCTTTTTAGAGAATGGAGTGGGTGTATTATGGTGGTAGAACACTGCTCCTAAGTTATCATAGTATTGATTAGCTCTAGTGAACTGCTTTTTTCTCTTTTGTTTTAATTCTTAGTCACATAGGGCGAACCTCAGGATGAAGGAGGGAAGGGACATACTGGAACACAGCGGTTATATGAAAGCAAAAGAAATCAGTGGATGTCCATTTGAAAAGAAATAAAGTAAACTAACTGACCCAAAGTAGAATGGGCAGCCAGGTCAGTCAGTCAGTCAACAAGAATTTATTTAGTGCTTGCTGTGTACCACCAACTCTGGGGTTAACAAATAAAGCATGGCCTCTGCTTTCTTAAAAGGAAGACATATAAACACCTATGTATGTGTAAATTACCTGTTATCACTGGAGTTTTTCAAGCAAAGACTAGACATGGATCTGTTAGAGGTAATACAAAAAGGATTCTTGAATTCACTGGAAGTTTGGACTAGATAATTTCTCAAGGTCCTTTCTCATCCTGGGAGGCAGTGTGTTAGAGTAAGAAGATCTGGGTTCACATTCCAGGTTCTACCACTTACTAGATGTATGACTTTTTGAAAGCCACTTAATATCTCCCAGTTTCAGTTCCTTCACCTGTTTAAAAACATTGAGATGACTTTCCCCTTTCAGGGGCATTGGAAGGAAAGTTCTTCAGAAATAGGAGCTTTTGATAAGACTCTATGATTTTATCATTAGATCATTTGCTGCTTCAAATATTTTGAGTAGAATTTCAAGAGTTCAAGTAATAAGACAGTTCTGAGAATGCCTTAAAAAAATGTGGCTTTGTTCTAAAGTGATTAACACATTGGGGAGCAATATGAATACAACATGGAATTTGCAAGCTGTAGCCCTTCTGATGTCCATTTCCAAAAGCAAACTTCATGTCTTTTTCAAGGCTAAGTGCCATTATTTTTTGTATATATTCTGGTGTAGTCGAAGCTGTGGGTAGAGGTAAAAGAGGTAGAAGTCCCCAGCCATGTGATCTAGCCTCTCCTCCACTTTCACCAAGTTTTATCCTCTAGTTTTGAACTACCCAGGTCTCCTTCTCACCCTTTGCTGTTGATTTTGCCAGTCCACCAGGGAACCAGGGTGTAGCCCAAGGCCACAGATGTCGCCACTATTTATTTGAATATTTGTGTATTTCTTAACCATTAAACATGTATACAATGGTGCTACTGTTTTTGTTAGGTTCCTATCTTTTTTATGTGTCACTAATGAAGTTTTTCAGTGTTCAGCCATTGATTCCATTTTCCTCATAAGCCATGTGGTTTTTACTGTGCAATTTTGCATACCTAAGTGATTTTTAAGAATGCATGTGTCACATTATAGCAGCACTGACTCCATCTCCTTCTAACAAGAACTCTGTAACAGGGTGAAAAGGTCACAATTGCAAATTATTCTGAAATGTCTACACTAATATTTTAATACTGTGTCACATCACATCTCATTTCCCAAAGTCATTAAAAAATCCTCTGTTTCAGAAACTGGACTAGAAAATACAACATAACTTTTTTGTAGCAGCAAAGAACTAGAAGCAAAGTGGATGCCCATCAATTGGGGAATGGCTAAGAAAGTTATGGAACATAAAATTTTAGAATATTACAGCACTGTTAAAAATTATAAATGATGAATACAATGAAGTGTGGGAAGACAAGAACTAGAATGAGGAGAATGATATACACAGTGTTAAGGCAAAGAACAACCAAAACTGAACATTCTGAAAGTATAATGACCAAGGTTAGTCTCAAAGAAGGGAAATAACAAGGCACCTTTCCTTGACTTCTTTACAGAGGTGACTGTGAAATATAGGACACTAGAAATAACATCATAATCTTTTGATGAGTTGGTTAGTTTTACATTACTTTTCTTCATTTTTATTTTTTGCTAAAATTTGGAGGCAAGTTGGTTGGGAAATTTAGGTGATATTCTGGCAAATGGTATCAATAAAAATTTATTTTAATAAAAAGAAAATGCACCATAACTCAATACCTAAAAATAATCCAAAACCATGACATCAAGAGCCAAAATTCAATTACTGGCAACTAGGTCAAGCAGCATGAAAGGCAAACTCAAATCTACTTTTTTTTTTTTTTGGTGAGGCAATTGGGGTTAAGTGACTTGCCCAGGGTCACACAGCTAGTAAGTGTCAAGTGTCTGAGGCCGGATGTGAACTCAGGTCCTCCTGAATCTAGCACTGGTGCTCTATCCACTGCGACACCTAGCTGCCCCCTCAAATCTACTTTTTAAGACAAATAATCAGTTACCTCACACCTCACCCAAATGATGAGAGACAGAGACTCCAAAAGTCTCATAAGGTGGGCCAAGGTTCTTGCTGGACAAGTTGCAGGGCCTGACTAGGCAGGTAAGAGCTCATTAAAATGCCACCCTCTAGTCATTTCCTGTTTTATTTTATTTCTATAATTATTTCTATAAACTAGGTGCTAAAATTAGTTCTTTCTACCTATAAAGAGTATAAATGCTGCTCTCAATTTGTGTGTCCCAGGTCAGAGCCTCAGTTGTTGCACCCTACTTAAGGCTTTGATATTTCCTTTAAAGTTGAATGAATGGAGACTAGTACAAAGGTTGATGAACAATAGCAAGAGAGAAGACCTATTGGTTACAGTCAAGAAAGAAGTTTAGTTTTTCAAGAATAAGATTAATATGCATTTCCCAATGGACACAGGATCAAGGGACCATATATGTATGTGTGTATGTAGGTGGATATATGTATTTGTGTTTATATATTATATTATATATATTTATATTAATAATCATTTTAAAAGCTGTTCTAATCTAATAATCAGCCACTTTTTAATGAAAACTCCTTATATTACTAACAGTTGGAGAATAACAATAAATTGTAGCTTATCAGTTTAATTGAATAGTATTTGTGCTACAAAATAGTGCCTTGCATTTAGTAGGTATTTAATTTTTTTTTAATGCAGTGGAATTGAACCCAATTTTCAAAAGGACAAATATGAAGCAAACAAAGTACTTTAGAAAGATATTCTAAGTGATAGAAAGCAAAGATGGCAAATTACAACATACACATTGATTATTTTTTAAAAGTCAGGTACAGATCAAAGCATACTTTTTAACTATTTTTCTTGGGGGTTGTCTGTTTTCTTTTGCAATATGACTAATATGGAAATGTGTTTTGTATGATTGCACATGTATAATCTATATCAAAGTGCTTGCCTTCTCAAGGAGGGGGGAGGGAAAGAAGGAACAGAGCAAATTTGGAACTCAAAAATTATTTTAAAAGACAAATGTTAAAAATCATTTTTATATGTAATTAAGAAAAAATAACATTCTTAGAATGTTTTTGTTTAATGTCCAAAAAAGACAAATTGGGAAAGAACAGAATAAATACTTATCATTTGGTTTATGTTTGTGATGCTATTTTTTTTTTAAATTAAAATGGAAATGCTTTGGGATTGCTGGTTGAGGGCTCAAATTCATGTTTATTTCTATTTCTTGAAGCCATGGCCAAGTTAATAATTTTTTAAAAATAAAGAAACTGGAAAACCGTTTTATCTCACTGATGTTTATTAGTATTGGACATCCTTTGGAATTAAGTGTGGCTCTAAAAATATAGATTAAATTGGTCTTCACAATGTGTAATGAAAGTCTGGGATTTTAATTTGGAGATTATCATCTAGGTGACCTCTTCCTTTGACTATGTCATTTACACTTTCTAGATCTCAGTTTCCTCATGTGTAAAATAAGAAGCTGGAACTAGAAGACCTTAAAATTCCTTCCAACTTCAAAGACCATAATTCTGTTATTTCAATTCCCTAAATTAGAAGCATTAATAGCAAAACTAAAGTCTGCCAGGAAGCTTTCCCTGAATAGCTACCTTGAGTCTCATTACTCCTTTACTTTGCATCCTTCCAAGATCAGTTCCACTCTCTGGGTCTGTTTCCTCATCTGTAAAATGAGTATGTTGGACTAGATGATCTCTCAAATTCCTTCCCGTTTACATATTCATTTGTATTTAATTTGTGCTTTTTATTTGTTCTTTCAAATGTTCCCTATTCCTGTTTCCTGATTTTCATTTTCTTTTTTTATAGTTTTGGGTGCCATTTAAATTTTTTTTATTTAGAATCTTATTTTCCACATTGCATATAATTTATTTTCAATTTCAATAGATTTTTATTGATCTTTGCTTTTAGGTCACCTAGATTTCCCTTCTAACCTCACTCCTGAGAGTCATCTCAAATTTTAAAACCAGGATTTTTTTTTAAGAAAAAAAGGAAATTAGCAAAACTGTTTTTTTAAAAAACCTGACATTATATGCAATGTTCTACACCTGTGACAACACTTTCACAATAAAATTTTTGGTTTCATTGTAAGTTCCTAGAGGGCAGGAGAGTTCATGCTTATATTCCTTTGCTCTAACCCCAGTGCCAAACTCTACCTCACTTAAATCCAATTCACCAGCAAGTCAATACAACCCCCATGAAATCACTGGTCCTCTTTGAAAATGAAAGATGGGGGCAGCTAGGTGGCACAGTAGATAAAGCAATGGCCCTGGATTCAGGAGGACCTGAGTTCAAATCTGACCTCAGACACTTGACACTTACTAGCTATGTGACCCTGGGCAAGTCACTTAACCCCAATTGCCTCACTAAAAAAAAAAAAGAGTCTATCGTGGGGGCAGCTAGGTGGTGCAGTGGATAGAGCACCGGCCCTGGATTCAGGAGGACCTGAGTTCAAATACGGCCTCAGACACTTGACACTTACTAGCTGTGTGACCCTGGGCAAGTCATTTAACCCTCATTGCCCCACCAAAGGAAAAAAAAAAAAAGATCTACTGTGCAGGGCAGCTAGATGGTGCAATGGATAAAGCAGCAGCCCTGGATTCAGGAGGACCTGAGTTCAAATTTGACTTCAGACACTTGATACTTACTAGCTGTGTGACCCTGGGAAAATCACTTAACCCTCATTACCCTGCCCAAAAAAAAAAAAAAAAAAGAGTCTACTGTGAACAGAGCACAGTGTTAGGTAGTAGGTGCTAAGGGACATTTAATATTTGCCTAAGACATGGCTCCTTACTTCATAGAGCATGTAGTCTATTAAGAGATGCTTATATACAGCAGTTAACTGTAATACCCAATGATAAAAATAAAAGTAAGGGTACTAGGTGGTATAGTGGATAGAGCCCCAAGCCTGGAGTCTGGAGGACCTGAATTCAACTCCAGCCTTAGACACTTACTAGCTTTGTGACCTTGAGCAAGTCACTTAACCCCATTGCCTCCTAAAAATTAAAAATTAATAAAAATAAAATACAAGTATTAGAGAGATTCAAAGCAACACTTTCTATTTGCTTTAATGGAAGGGGTGGGGTGAGGGGAGAAAGCCTTTTGCAAGAAGTAGCAGCTGAGTTGGACTTTAAAGGATGGATAGAAATTTAATAGGAAAACAAGGGGAAGGGTATTCTAAGCATGGGAATAGCATGAATAAAGACACAGAAAAGGGACACTACAGGGCAAGTTAAGATCATGCTCATGGAATAGAGAATAAGTATTATTTGACTAAACCATAAAATACATGGAAAATAATAAGAGGTAATCATTGATGAAAACCTTGACAATTTTAATCATATAAAATTAAAAAGCTTTCACATTAGGAAAATTAGTGCAGCCAGAACTAGAAGAAGTAATTCATTAGGATAAAATCTGTAGCAAATTTATGATAACCAAGATATTTTTTCCCATTACATATAAAGATAGTTTTCAACATTCATTTTTATAAGATTTTGAGCTCCACATTTTTCTTCCTCCCTCCTTTCCCTTTCCCTTCTCTAAGACAGAAAGCAATCTGATGTAGGTTATGCATGCACAATCATGTTAAACAAATGTCCACATTAGTCACGTTGTGAAAGAAGAATCAAGATGAAGGGGAAACACCACAAAAACCACAAAAACAAAAAACGCACCAAAAAGTGAAAATAGTATGTATGTTTCCATCTGCTTTCAGACTCCATAGTTCTTTTTCTATATGTAGAGAGCATTTTCCATCATAAGTCTTTTGGAATTGTCTTGAATAATTGTACTGCTGAGAAAAGAAGCTAAGTCTATCAGTTGATCATTACACAATGTTGCTGTTACTGTGTACAATGGATAACCAAGATATTTAAGGAATTTATTAAAATATATAAGAACATGAGCCATTCCCCAGTGGATAAATGGCCATAGAATATGAATTGGCTGTTTTCAAAAGATATTCATGTGTGTGACCCTGGACAAGTCACTTAACCCCCATTGCCCCGCAAAAACAAAAAAAAAGATATTCATGCTATCAAAAAAACATATAAAATGTGTCAAATCATTGATAAGAGAAATGCAAATTTAAAAAACTCATTCCCATCAGGTTGGCAAAAAATAAAAATGAAAAATATTGGAGAGACTGCAGAAATATAGACACACTGATTCATTGTTAGTGTAGGTGTGCATTTGTCTAAAACAATTAGAAATTGTACCAAACTAGTCATTAAACTGTACATACTCTGTGAACCAGGAGTAACCCCTAAGTACACTAAAGATAAAGGGAAACATTTACAAAATATAGTTATAGCAGCATTTTTTGTAATAGCAAAGAATGGGAAGGAAATTGCATGACCATCAGTTGGGGAAGTCAAACAGATTGTCACACATGAATGTAATATAAGCCTCCTGCATCATAAGAAACACTAGATATAAAGAATTCTGAGAAAATTAGGAAGATTTATAAGAACTAAAGAGTAAGGTAAGCAGAATGAGGAAAGAACAATTTATAGAACCATAATAATGTAAAGGAAAACAATACAGAAATTCTTCAGAAGTCTGATAAATGCAGTAATCAATCATGACTTATGAGTACTGGATAACTTCTATACATTTACAAGGAATTACTAGACAAGAGGAGTAGGATGAAGAATATATTTTCAGAGACGGCCAAGCTGCTGATTTGTTTTGCTCAACTGCCTTGATTTGGAGGCATTACAAAATGGTAGTGAAGTTAAAAACAGAAAAAAGGAAAGAGCATCAACAGAACATTCTTAAGGAGTAATAAGAGAAATACTAATGACCTGTGTTCTTATTTCCTCCAGTTTTTTACATTTATTAATCCTAGAGTTTGTTTGGGTTTATATTTTGGGATTATGTTTCTTAGATCGAGACTTGAGTGGTTCTAGTATTTGAAACAGGGAATTAAGAATGACTTGAGGGGCAGCTAGGTGGCACAGTGGATAGCGCACCGGCCCTGGAGTCAGGAGTACCTGAGTTCAAATCTGGCCTCAGACACTTAACCCTTACTAGCTGTGTGACCCTGGGCAAGTCACTTAACCCCAATTGCCTCACTTAAAAAAAAAAAAAAAGAATGACTTGAATTTTATATCTGTTATTTCCCAAAAAATTTTATACCCCCCCCACACACTAACTAACTGTGTGATGTTAAGCAAATCACTTAATCTCTCTAGGTCTCAATTTCCTCATCAACACAAGGAAAGGGAGGACTCCAATCCAAACAGTACACAGTTGGGTGCTTTCTTTAAAGAGAGTAACACCAACCAGAGAAAGAAATATAGAGTCACTCTGACATGCACAGGGACTGGTATTATTATTCCAGAGAATTTATCTTTAACAAATAAAGAAAGCACAATTACTAGACCATCTGCCAGAAAATGCTTTGTTATTCAGAACCTTTATTTGCAATGTTATTTGTGTAATGGAAGTTTACCTACAGAATCAATTTGCAAGCTGAATGGAAAAACAAGCCTGAAATTTAAATGGAGTCCCCATTAACTTAGAAAGTGATTTTTAAAGTTTCTCACATACCCTCAAGAGCAGTGGTTCTAAGAAAGAAGAAGAGACAGACAGACAGACAAGAAGGAAAGAAGGAAGGAAGGAAGGAAGGAAGGAAGGAAGGAAGGAAGGAAGGAAGGAAGGAAGGAAGGAAGGAAGGAAGGAAGGAAGGAAGGAAGGAAGGAAGGAAGGAAGGAAGGAAGGAAGGAAAGAAAGAAAGAAGAAAAAGCCATGAAATTCCAACAGAATAGAATTCAAAAAACCTTCAATAAACAGCTATGAAGTGTTAGTCCAGGGGACACAAAGATAAAAAAAAAACAATGTGATCTCTCACCTCCAGGAGCTTATCATATAATAGGAAAAACTTCTATAACAATAATACAAATAACTGGGATACTATGAAGTATGTATTGAGTTACAGAGGGAGACTCATAGGATCATACATTCAGAGCTAAAAGAGATCTCAGAAGCCAACTATTCTAAACATTTAATTTTACAGATGAGAAAACAGAGTCCTGGAGAAGTTAAGTCACTTGATTGAGGTCACACAAGTAAGTAAGCAGTGGGTGAAGTCAAATTAAAACCTAGCTCCTGAATCCCACTACACCTGCCTATGGAAAATTGAAAGAGAGAGATCACTCCTAGTCTGTGGAGTGGGAGAGGGAAAGGGATCATGAAAGACCCAAGGTACATTAAAATAATTAAAAAATAAATTGGTTTCTAATTTCTGTTTTGGGGGGGGGGCAGGGCAATGGGGTTCAAGTGATTTGCTCAGGGTCAGACAGCTAGTAAGTGTCAAGTGTCTGAGTGTCTGAGACCGGATTTGAACTCAGGTACTACTGAATCCAGGGCGGGTGCATTATCCACTGTGCCACCTAGCTGCCCCTAATTTCTGGTTTTTGAAGAAAAAATATGGTTTTGTAAAAACTGGACTAGAGTTCAACTCAGTCCCTTGGCCTTTTCACTTATACCTCTGGACAGCCCCCCAGAAATGCAAAATTTTTTAAGGTGATGCCAGACAAAGCCATGATTATTATGAGATATCAAATAGCCCCACTCGTGTTTGTTTACATGCGTGTGTTGACAAAGAGAGTCTCCTGAACTCAACTTTTCCCTCTTCAAAAAAATATTTACTGGCAGAGAAACAATTAAAAGAAAAATTCTGAAGTGAGCCGTAGACACTCCTCCTCTCCCTCATATTTACTGTGCTTCTTTCTTGCCAGGTCCTAGTTTGTAGAATACCTCCTTCGGGGCTAACTGGTTGGTTTTGAAGGGAGGTGGGGTGCAGAGTGAGGAGGATGCTTGGAGACAGGCTGTCACTGAGTGTACTCGTGCCCTCAGAAGAATGGCTTGCCCATACCTCTGATGTTTCACAAGTTTCACCAATGAATCACAAAGCAAAAAGTTTTGAGCAGACTTTAAAGTGGATGCTAAACATCCTAAAGGATAAAAACCCATATTGCTTTCTCCCTTTATCTTTTATAACCAAGCCTTCCTCTCCAAACCCTACTGCTAAAGCTTTTAGGCAAACTTCAAACAAGTCAAGTCAAATTTCTATAGTTAAAATTTTCTTCTTAGACTCTACAATTCTCTGTTATCTAAGAACTGGACTCTTTGGTCACTTCTCCCACCAATATCCATCTTTCCTTTTCATTTTACCTATTCCAGCACCCAAGTGGCACAGTGGAGAAAGGATAGATAGGACTCTGGGGACTTGCGTTCAAATCCTTCCTTTGACACTTACTAGATATGTAACCATGAAAAAGTCATTTAACTCCTCTCAGTCTCCTTCCTCATCTGTAAATTATCATCTATCTTACAGGGTTGTTGTGACAATCAGACAAGAGACTATTTATAAAGTGCTTTACAAAACATAAAATGATTCTTCCCTGCTCTTCGCCCTGTCTCAATCTTCCCTGCTCTCTTACACCTGTCCCAATCCTATAAGTGATTCCCACAGATAATACTTAACTATGTCTGTGGTTATCATAGCTTAAAAACAAAACAAAACAAACAAACAAAACTACTAACCACTCCTCCAGGTGATCACCGGTATTCAACAATGAAATGATGGTCAATTTAATTCAGAGTTAAAAAGAGTCTATATAACAAGTTATATAGCTTGTAAAAGACCCTTGTTTTCATCACTACTTCTGTATCCTGGAGAACCCACCTAACAGGTAACTGACTTTCTCCCTCCGCCCCCCCCCCCACTAGCTCCTGCATTTGAAAGAAGAAAAAATAAAAAATACAGCTACCTTCTAAGCTTTTAAATCAGTTAAAATTAGTTGTGATTTCTCACCTGTTGAGCAGCAGGAGGTCATGAGTTGGTCCACTCAGTCTAATGCCCAGAGCAAGTAGTATTTAACATGTTTGCTCAGAAAAGGCAGCCTTTCCCTAACCAATTAAAAGACAGACTGAATCCTAAAGAGATGTTGTAATGTGATGGGAGAAGGAGGGGTTGTGAATTTTCTGACCTATCAAATCCATGTTACAATGACTTTATTGAGGGAGATAAGGAAGAGTATGCAAACAAGCATAAGAATGCTGTAAATACTTGAACTGACATTTGAAATAAGAGTAAGAACCCAGCTATAATACAAGCCTGAGCCAGGTACTGTCTTTAATGACCTAAGCATGCATAATAAGCATCAATATTTTGAAAAGTCAATGCTTGTCTAATAAATATAATATGGGAAACAAATGAACTTTAAAACAGTGCTTTAAAAGAAAATTTAGAATTTTAAATTATCCCTTCTCCCCAGCAATAAGAGTTTCAAAAGTTTTAAAAGTCACCTATGAACTGTAGTAGCTAGAAACAAAATTTTTCTTCTGGATTCTACTACTTTTAAGAACTAATAAAATAAAATAACCTGTTTGCTCCTGCTTGGTACTTTGATAGAATTAATTTTTCCCAACAAAAGCAACATATTTATATAGTGCCTTAAGGTTTCAAAAGCACTTCACAAAAATTATTATTTTATCCTCACAAAAATCCTGAGAGTGAGGTGCTATTATTATCCTCATTTTTCAGATGAGGAAACTGAGGCAGACAGAGGGTTAAATGATTCCCCCAGTGTCCCATAGCTAGTAAGTGTAACTAATAATATAACATTTCCAACATCCGTTTCTTCCTTTTGCCAAAATGTTGAATTTCAGAGATTTAGAACTCAAATGAAAACTGAAGATCATCTAATCCAACTCCTAGATGTTACAGAAGAGAAAATGAAGGCCCCAAAATGATCCCTCAAGATCATATGGTTAATAAAAAGCAGAGCTTGGGATTCAAACCCAGGTCCAATGTCCTTTCTATTTCCACCATGCTGCCTACCAAAAGAGCCTTTCCCAAAGACCAATGTTTGTGTATATTACTTATATAAAAGGAAATTGTAATTAGGCCTTCCAAAGGAAGTAGGAAAAACACTATCTAGAGAATACGTGCATAGACTTGTGTTTGTGATCTGATCAGATCCAGCTTGCCTTTTCAATGGTGTAGAGTGTAAACCCACCCTCCCTATTACTCCCTAGCATTCCTATGCATGTCCTCCCATAAAACCTCCATCAGGAATCCCACACAATAAGTTAGAAGCTTTTCTCTAGGTCTGTTAACAAGGAGGGAGTATTAGTGCTCAGTTCAGACTCCCTCCATTACATGACAAGTCTGCCTATTTTTCCAAACATATCTCCTGCATGTTATCTTTTCCACCACTCCTTGCCCATAGACGATTATTCTTAATATGCTACAGGCTATTTATACATTCTCCACGTCTCTGCATTGTTCTTCAAGAGACCCAAAGTTTTGGTTCCTCAGAGACTATAAGGTTCCACAATTCCCAACCATAGAACATCATCAGAATAATATTGGCGTTAAAAAAGATGTTTTAATTTAATTTTTTTTTTAATTTGGCACTATAAACTTTCCTAAATAATCCTCAACCTATTCTCTTCCTCACATTCAGTTATAGATATTCTGCTAGAGCAGAAGTTCTTAACTGTTCTTATGTCATGGATAACATTGGTGGTCTGTTGAAGCCTATAGACCCCTTCTCAGAATAATGTTTTTAAATTCATTAAATAAAATTTAGGATTTCAAAGGAAATCAATTATACTGAAATAAAGTAATAAAAAAAATTATAATTGGCCCTCTGATTAAAACCTTTGTGTTAGAGAATACAAACCCAAGTATTAATCAATCAACAAACATGATGGAGGGTTTATGAGAGGACACCAAGTACACTCTCAGAACAATACAGGGTAACGCCTCTCTTCTTCACCCCTCACATTTAGTATGTTACCAAGTCTTACTCATTTTGTTCTAAACATCTGTGCAATCTATGCTCTTTTCTCCATGCATAGCACCACTGCCATAGGTGAATTCTCTCCCTCTCTCCTGGACTCTTTACTGATCCCTCTGCTTCCTGTCTCTAACTTTCCCAATTTATCCTACAAACAGCCACAAAAATGGGCTCTGGGGGCAGCTAGATGGCACAGTGGATAAAGCACCAGCCCTGGATTCAGGAGGACCTGAGTTCAAATCCAGCCTCAGACACTTGACACTTACTAGCTGTATGACCCTGGGCAAGTCACTTAACCCTCATTGCCCCGCCAAAAAAAAAAAAAAAAGGCTCCTAAGACAGAGGATAGACTGGAAAGGGCAGTTTTTTTCTCAAAAATCTTAAATGACTATTCTAAGGGGAAAAAAACAACTCCTCTTCTTGGTATTTAAGGCTAGTGATAGTCCCATTCTTATGCTATTTTCTAGCCTTCTGTCACATTAATACCTTCCACATACTCCACAATCCAGCCAAGTAAGCTGTTCTTTAAACTCAACATCCCTTCTCCAACATTTGGACAAGCATCTCCAGACTAGGAATATGCTCCATAATCATCCTTACATCCACCTCTCAAGAGTCTGATCTTCCTCTGAGACTTCCCTAAGACATTAACTCTTCCCTAAATATCTCCCTAACATTTTCCTCTATCTTGTTATTGCTTTCTTCCACTCCAAGGGATCTTATGTTTACTTATCTGGGCAAATTGCAATTCACCCCTATTAGAAAGTAAGCTGCTTAGTGGTAGAAACTCTCGTTTTTGCCTTTGTGCCCTTGAAAGACTGGCACAGGCCCTCAAACCCAGTAAGCATTTAATAATAATTTCTACAAGAGCTTTCAAACATGAAAAATATGTCCCCTATCTCAACACAGAAGCCTGCAAATCAAATTTGCCTTTATCTGTTGTGATTTAAATCAACAAAGTGGGGGCACCTTGTAACTTTCACAGTTTTATTATTCTCTCCAAGTTTGTTATGTGGTGTTAATGCAACAAAAATACAGCATATCCAGGATGGAGAAAAAGTTCCATGGACTTGGATTCTATATGTATTAAGTATCATGTATTCTATTTAAAAGCAGCCAATATCATTCAGCGTAATAATAATAACCAGCATTTAAAATACTTCTGTAAGAAGAGTTCCAGGGAACTCATGATAGAAGAGGATCTCCAAATCCAAGAAAAAAAAAAAGAAAGAAAGAACTGTGGAGTATAGATGCTGATTGAACCATATTATTTCTTTTGTTTTGGGTGCTGTTGTGTTTTTTTTTCTATTTTGAGGTTTTGCATCACTGCTCTGATTCTTTCTCTTGTAACAGGATTAATGCAGAAATAGGATTAATGTTATTATGTGTATATATATATATGTGTGTGTATATATATATATCTATATGTATATGTATAGAGATATATAGATATAACCTATATCAGATTACCTGCTGTCTAGGGGAGGGGGGAGGGAGGGGAGGGAGGGAGAAAAATCTGAAATTGTAAAGCATGTATAAACAAAAGTTGAGAACTATCTTTACATATAACGGAAAAAATAAAATATCTCATAAGAAAAAAAAACAAACAAACAAACAAACAACAAAAAAAAAAAAATACTTCTGTAAGATTTGCAAAGCCCTCTACGTATGCTCACTCATTTGATCTTCACTTTAACCCTGAGAGATAGGTGTCATTATTATCTCTATTTTACAGATATGGGATTAAGTGAATCGGCCATAGTCACACAGCTAAGTGTCTGAGGTAGAATTTGAGACAGAGGGTGTTGTTGTTGTTGTTGGTGGTGGTGGTGGTGGTGTTGGTATTTAGTCTTTTCAGAAGTGTCTGACTTTCTATGACCCCATTTGAGGTTTTCTTGGCAAAGATACTAGAGTGTTTTGCCATTCCCTTCTCCAGCTCACTTTACAGGTGTGAAAACTGAGGCAAACAGGGTTAAGTGACTTGCCCAGGGTCACACAGTTAGTAAATGTCTGAGGTTGGATTTGAATTCAGGTCTTCCTGACTCCAGGCCTGGTGCTCTATCCACTATGCCACCTGGGCAAATGTACAGAATTTGTAGACAAAACTTTGAAACTCCATATCCAGTATTCTATCTACTTTGCCAACTAGTTGCCTGCTTAATAACTCAATATGAAAAATACTGTTATAAATATTGTCTCAATCTTAGGGGAAATAAGGCAATGAAGACTTACCTAGGAAGATAAATTAATAACAGACTCCCTGAATGAGACATACCAATTCCAGGGAGACTTAAACTCACAGAATTCTAAAACTGTAAGAGGGACAACTAGTCCTGCAATCATGAAGACAAGTTCAAATCTGGCCTCAGACATTTACTAGCTGTGTGACCCTGGCCAAGTCATTTAATCTCTGATGGCTTATTTCCTAACCTCACAAGATTGTTGTAAGAATTAAATGAGATATTTGTAAAAACAAACAAAAGAGTCTACTTAACATAGAGCGTAGCACATAGTAAGTGCTATATAAATATTTATTCTTTTCCCTTCTCCGTAGAAGATCAAATCCCACTATCTCATTTCACAAGCAAGGAAAAAGCATAAGAAAGTTTAAGAGCTTTGACAAGCATCATCCAAAGATAGATTAACAAAGCATGAATCAATAGATAAACATTTATTTAGCGAGTATTATTTAAGTGCTAGGCACTATGCTAACTGCTAGGGATGCAAAATGAGGCAAAAGATAGTTCCTGACCTCAAGGAGCATGCAATCTAATGGGAAGACGATGTGCAAATAGGAAATAATTAAAAGAGGGAAAGCAATGGAATTAAGAGGAGCTAGGGAAGGTTTCCTATAGCAAGTGGGATTTTAGTTGGGACTTAAAAGAATTTAGGGATATTAGTAGGCAGTAGTGTTAAGGAAGGAGAGCATTCCAGCCAGCAGCTGATAGATGGAGTGTTCTATTGTGTAACAAGGAGGCCAGTGTCACTGGTCAAAGAGTACATGTTGGGGAGTTAGGTATAAAAAGACCAGAAATGTTAGAAGGGTGAGATTATAAAAGGCTTTGAATGCCAGAGGGTTTTCTCTTTGATCCTGGAGGCAATAAGGAGTGACTGGAGTTTATTGAATAGAAGGTGGGGGAGGTATGAGATGGTTGAACCTGCACTTTAGGAAAATCATTTTGGTGGCTAAAGGGAGGATGAATTGAAGTGGGGAGAGACTGGAAGCAGGCACCAGCAGGTTATTGTGATAATCCAGGTATGGTTGCAGTGTCAGAGGAAAGAAGGGGGAATATTCAAGAGATGTTGCAAAGGAGAAATAGACAGGCTTTGGCAACAAATTGGATATGGTGAAGGGGAGATAGTAAGAAGTCAAGCACAACTCCTAGGTTGTGAGCCTGAGGGAGTGAGCTGATGATACTGCCTTCCACAGTAGTGGGAGTGGTAGGAGGGTTTAGGGGGAAAGATAATGAGTTCTGGTTTGGATATAGTTTGCTCAGTCCAGTCAACTGAACATTCGAGTCAAGATGTCAGAAAGGGAGACTGGAGGTGAACAGAGAGATCTGGTCAAGATAGGTAGATCTAAGAATCAGTAGCATAGAGATGATAATTAAATCCATAGGGGCCAAAAACTCCTGAAAATGTGGTGAAAACACCAACTGAAGTAGTATAAAGGGAAATGGGAAATCTAATGTAAACAAATGCTGAAAGCTATCTCTACATGCAACTGGAAAATAATAAAATACTTTTATTTTAGAAAAACCACAACTCTGAAGGACTTATGAAAAATGTAATCTATCTACAGAAAAAGAACTGATGGTACCTGAAGACAGATGAAAGTGTATTTTATTGTTGTTAGTTCCTTTTACTGAAGTTTTTTTTTTGTCTGCTTTGTTTTGTATGTCTGCACATGTATAACTTATATTGAACTGCTTGAGTTCTTAAGGGAGGAATAGGTAGGAAAGATGAGAATTTGGAACACAAAGTTTTAAAAATCGGTGTTACAATTTCTTTTTACATATAAGGTGGGGAAAAATTCTAAATAAATAAAATAAACAAAAAGGAGGTTGGATATCAGGCTGGAGTCAAGTGCAATATGAGATGGAAGACATACAGTCAGATACATGGTCCTGATTCACCCCTCCAACTTTCCCACTGAAAGGTGAAAATTAAGCTAGAAAAAGGTGCAGCAGGAAATGGAAGTTGAACCTGCAAAATAGGAGAAATAAGTTCCATTCACCAACTTTCCTTTTTCTCTTCCTTTAAGGAACAATTACAGAAAGAGATGGAAGGCTTGAGGTTAAAAAAAAAAAAGTTGCTGAAGTTTGTACCAGAGCTTCTTCACTTCCCCACTGAGAGTTGTACTGTCAGTAGGAGGTGGAAGTTGGCTTGTACTAGCACAGATGGAGATCATTGGTTTGAGAGCAGATGAAAAATGCTGCATTCCTTCATGGGACACACTGTGCCCAGTTGGTGGAGTCTTTGGCTTGAACATTTGGGACCAGAACTCAGGTCTCTTGAGTGCTTCTCAGAAATAAAAAATCTTTATCAAAGAAGAAATTTAGAGTATGCACTTGACCATAATGATGAATTAGTGTTCAACTTGAACTTATAATATATTCAAAATTGATAAGATTTACAAAAATTGCAGCTTAAATGGAACATATCTATATTATATGTCATCTGGACCCAAACCAGAAATAATAATAATAGGTAACATTCATATGGCATTTTAAGGTTTACAAAATACTTTAACATCATCACAGTTGATCTCATTAAAAATATTATTTGGGGCAGCTAGGTGGCTCAGTGAATAAAGCACTGGCCCTGGATTCAGGAGGACCTGAGTTCAAATCCAGCCTCAGACACTTGACACTTACTAGCTGTGTGACCCTGGGCAAGTCATTTAACCCTCATTGCCCTGCCCCCCCAAAAAATATATGTGTGTGTTTGTGTGTGTATATATATATATATATAATTTAACTGGCAGTACCATTGGCCTAAGCCTTAGCTGCCACATCTAGCTATGACCCTTGAACTGACTCATTCAATAAAGGCCCAAAGAAAAGAACCTTAACAAAAAAGATGCCAATTTGAAACCCATCCCTTTGCTAGGGATGCTCACTGAACATCTGCAAATGCTTTAACTAAACAGCTACCAAGCTTCAGGGCTAAACTAGCTTATTCTGACTTCACTGCCATAAACCTGTGACTCATCCCTGCTGTAGTGGTAGCTGCCCAGCTAGTAACACAAATGGGTTTGATTCAAAAGTATGAAGCAACCCATTCCCCAACTGATAAATTTTCAAAGATATGAAGTGAGGTTTCTAAGAAAGAAACCCAGTATCAATGGCCATATGAAAAAAAAAAGTTTTAAATCACTAAGAATTGAAGAAAAGCAAGTTAAAACAATTGTGAGGTTCTACCTAATGTATTCTATAATAGACCTGCAGACTATTTGTGTAAAAAGGTAAAATTATGACTGTTTATTAACCTTCTTTGATAAAATAATTAATGTAATGTTCATTACTTTAATGCCGTTATTATTACTTACGATTATATTTGTCTTGATGTGTCCTCTTTAAACATTCTTTCTTAATCACATGTCCTATTTTTCTATTATATCATATAACTTTATAAGCCACCAGAAAAGTCCATACTATTCATTATATTTATTTTGATATATCCTCTTAGAATATTAATCACATATCCTATTTTTCTTTTCTAGGAGATTTTTTATAACTTACTTTTAAAAATAACTTATTGTTCTACTTTTCATTGGAGCAGGATTATTTATCAATATTTTTAGAATGGAGTCTTCCCTAGTTATCTTTTCTTTCAAAGTGAGCAGTCTTAATATTGCTTTAACCTAACATTAGGCCCCTCCTTCCTTTATCTCTCCTTGTCACTTCAAAGTCATTTGTGATAGGTTTCTCTGAAGCTTTATTTGGTTTTCTTTAAAAAAAAAAGCAGTTGAATACATTTTTTCTCTAATTTTTCAATATTCTGGTTACTTTATATTGAAGTCATGTCAATTTCTTCATTTCCATTTTTTATTCTTTGCTAAGCCAAATCTCTAAGACATGTTCCCATATTCTGAGAGTTCAAGCAAAATAAGAGTATAACAGGGCTTTCATTTTAAACTCCCTTGCTTCCAGTAATACACTGTATTCCCTTCACTTGGTACATTTATTACTTGGTCTTTGTAGGGTCTTTCATGTGGAAGCCATGTGGAATAGTGAGAGACTTGCCTTCTAGTTCTGGAAAGTTACCATAGCTTGCTGTGCTTTAGTGTCCTTACTTGTAGCGGGGAAGGGATTTGTTGCAAAGTAAAGTAAGCAGAACCAGGAGAACATTGTTCACAGTAACAGCAATATTGTATGATAATCAGCTGTGAATAACCGCTATTCTCAACAATACAATGATCTAAGACAATTTCAAAGGACTCATAATGGAAAATGCTATCCACATCCAGAGAAAGAACTGAAGGAACCTGAATGCAAATTGAAGCATACTACTTTTTCACTATTTTTTTTTCCTTTTTGGTCTGTTTCATCTTCCACAATATGACTAATATGGAAATGTGGAGTGTGTGTGTGTGTGTTTTAAGTCTCTTACTCTTATATTGATGAAGGGATTAGACTAAATGGCTTCAGGTCCCTTCCATTTCTGATCTCATCATCCTATGATGCTAACTAATACGAGCAAAGAATTACAAGTTCCGGAACTGACAAGATTTCAGAATGGTAAGAATCACTAAGGCAGATCCTGATCTAAAAGGTTGAGCAGAAAAATCTACTAATAAGGTAATATGTAAAGAAAAAATGAGATGAGTAGACAAGATTATGGGAACAAGGGGCAGTTAGGTGGTGCAGTGGATAAAGCACTGGCCCTGGATTCAGGAGGAACTGAGTTCAAATCCAGCCTCAGACATTTAACACTTACTAGCTGTGTGACCCTGGACAAGTCATTCAATCCTCATTGCCCCACAAAAACAAACAAAAAAGATTATGGGGACAAGATAGAAAGCTATAAAGAGAACATCTTATAAATCATATCATTTTATCAAATACAAAAGAGAATCATATTGGAGAGGAAAATGCAAAATAAACAAGCATAGAAGTATTTTATTCCAAATTTAGGAACAAGGACTTGGGAAAATCTCTTTAAAATGTTGCACATTGTTTTTTCACACAAATGAAGTCAGATCTAAACAATTGCAGAAATATTAATTGTAGACCAAGCCAATAATGGTCAAAATGACAAGTTTACCTAAATTAATTTACTTGTTCTGTGCCATCCCAATCAAATTACCAAAAAAAAAAATTATTTTATAGAGCTAGAAAAAATAGTAACAAAATTCTTCTGAAAGAACAAAAGGTCAAGAATACCATGGGAATCAATGAAAAAAAAAAGTGAAAGAAGGTGACCTAGCAATACCAGATCTCAAACTGTATTATGAAGTGGTAATCATAAAAACAATCTTGTACATCAAAGCTATCTATAGCCATGAAAAAATGTTCTATGTCACTACTGATTAGAGAAATGCAAATTAAAACAACTCTGAGGTAACACACCTATCAGATTGGCTAATGTGATAAGAAGGAAAATGACAAATGTTGGAGGGCATGTGGGAAAATTGGAATACTAATGCACCATTGGTAGAGTTGTGAAGTGATCCAACTATCTGGAGAGCAGTTTGTAACTATGCCCAAAGAGCTATAAAACTGCATATCCTTTGACCCTGAAATACCACTACTTCATCTGTGCCCCCATATAGATGAAAGAAAAAGGAAAAAGATCTATATGCACAACAATATTTATCGAGGCTCTTTTTTGTGGTTGCTAAGAACTGGAAATTGAAGGGAAACCCATTAAATGGGGAATGGGAAAGAATACTATTGTACTATAAGAAATGATGAGCAGGATGGTTTCAGAAATGGTGGCAAACCATACTGCACTTGAAGTCAGGAAGACCTAAATTCAAATCCTGATTGAAACACTAGCTATGTGACCTTGGACAAGTCAGTTAATACACTCAATCTCAGTTTCCTCATCTATAGAATGGAAATAATAATAGCACTTACTTCCCAGGGTTGTTGTGAGGATTAAATAAAATATAGGTTAAAATGTTTGCAAAATGTAGTGTTATGTAAATGACTGCTATCTAAAACTAAACCAACTAAGATGGAATTAAAGATTTTAAAGATGTTACTTATCACCAACATTTTATAAAATATTTCTTTTTAATCACTGAGTATTGACTCTGTAAAACAAATTGAATTGGGTAATGTAAATTAAATTTTTGAACCATGTTGATAAAACTAAAACAGTCATTTGATTACCTCAAATCATCTAATTCAACTTTTTAAATTTTATAATATAAGGAAACTGAGTCTTAGAGGTCACCAGACTAACCCAAGGTCATACAAGTAGGAAGTAAATGACAAAAAAAAACAGAACTAGTACCTAGGTCTCCTGGTGTCGTGCTCTGCCTACCATATGCTATATGTTCCCCATGACACAAGGAAACATATGAAAAGAGTCAAGAAAGTTAATTAGGTAACATCTTATTATAGCAAACTCGTGATTAAAAGTTTGAAATTTACATTTCTCCAGTAATTATGGAAAAGACCATTTTCTTTAGAAAAAATGGAGGAAATCCTATCAGGTACAGGAGAAGACTGTATTGAAGAAATGTGATATAGTCAAAAATAATAAGATCTTCAACATATATTCTTGGGGTCAGCTAGGTGGCACAATGGATAAAGCACTGGCCCTCGAGTCAGGAGGACCTGAGTTTCAAGTCCAGCCTCAGACACTTGACACTTAGTAGCTGTGTAACCCTAGGCAAGTCACTTAACCCTCACTGCCCTGCAAAAAAAAAATTAAAAAAATAAATATTCTTTAGGTTCACCTAGATCAAATATTCATAATTAGGATTAAGAGTCATTGACAGCCAGAACAATTGATCATAAGAATATCATGTACACCCATCTCTATCCAAGTAATCAAATCGTTGACTCGACTATCCCACTAGGTCTCAGGCTCCTAGTCAATTAGGGTCAGGGAAGGATATGGTCAGACCAGTGCTTTAGAGATATCACCCTGGCAGATGAGTGGAGCATGGATTATAATGGTGAGAGACTTACTTGAGGCAGGCAGACCAATTAGAAGATTCTTGCAGTATTGTAGGTAAGAAATAATAAGAGCCTGACCTAGCATTGTGGACATATGAGAAATATTATGAAGGTAGAAATGTAGTGAAATGATAAGATTTGTCAGTGAATTTGGATATGCTTGATGATCATCATCATGGTGGTGACATGGGATGATTGAGGGTGAAGAGTTGTGGATAATACCAAGTTTGTGAGCGTGGGTGATTAGAAGGATAGTGGTGCCCTCAAAAGTGATAGGGAACTTTGGAAGGAGAGTGTTTGAGGACAAGGATAATGAGTTTTCTTCTGGGTCTGTAGACTCTGAGATGCCTCTAGGGCATGCAGTTTGAAATGTCAAGAAGCTATTGGAGATGAGTGACTATAGCTCAACAGAGAAAGCTGTTTGGACATGTTAAATTTCATATATCTACATGAAATCCAGTAGAAAGTGTACAGCAAAGTTGATGATGTGAGACTCGAGTGAAGAGAGGTGAGGGCTGGATATTCAGATTAGGGATCATCTGCATAGAAACAATGACTGAACCCATGAGAGCTAATGAAATCAACTAGAGCTATCCCAGGAAAGGACCAGAAAAGGGCTCAGAATATCATCCTGGGGTACACAGATACCATCCTTTCATTTAAGTACAACTTCCTTTGTCTTCAAGTTTTATTTCAAAATTGATATAATTTGGGGGAAACTAGGTGGCACAGTAGATAAAGCACTGGCCCTCGATTCAGGAGGACCTCAGTTCAAATCCGGCCGCAACCATTGACACTAGCTGTGTGGCCCTGGGCAAGTCACTTAACCCGCATTGTCCCGCAAAAAAAAAAAAGATATAATTTAATTCATCCAATAAGTAGTATGTCCAGTTATTAGATGGTCTAAATCTTTTATCATTCTTAGCTTCCTATATCCCATTTTCAATTACCCTGCCATCATCAAAGGCCTGGAGTCTGGAAAATTCATCTTCCTAAATTCAAAGTTGGCCTCAGACACTTACTAGCTGTGCAACCCTAGGCAAGTCATTTAACCCTATTTGCCTCAGTTTCCTCGTCTATAAAATGAGCTGGAGAAAGAAATGGCAAACTATTCTAGTATCTTTGCCAAGACCTCAAAATGGGGTCACAAAGAGTCTGACTGAAAAATGACTCAACAATTGCCACCATCACTACAGAAATGGAAAGGGGGTCACATTATATTCTTTTTCTTTTGTTTCTTGGGTCACCATGGCTTAAAAAATTATCATCAAATAATCAGTCTATTGTTATTGAGACTCTCCATAACTAGGCAATTATTCAGAAAGCAGGCATAGCCTGCTGCTGGTATGGTACTCAAAGTTTTTGATGAATGATAGAACTTTCTAGAATTTGTGTTCCACTCAATTAGTCAACAAGCATTTATTAAGCATTCATTTTATGCCAGACATTGGGCTAAGGACTAGGAAAGACAATAGTCCCTGACGATAAAGAACATATATTCCACTAAGATGTGATAACACATGAAAGGAAGCTAAAAAAATAGAGGAAGTACCTTCCAAAGAATCCCTGGAGGAGGATCAAGGTAGAGAGAAGTCTGATGTAGAGCCTGAAGAGGAAGGAGTCATGGTTGGCCTGGGTACTCTCCTTAACTAGAGTCTCTGGGAGGAATTATCCAATAAGAGTGAGAAACCAAGGGGCAGAAAGGATAGCCTTTTCCTCTGGCACTGACTTCAAAAACACAGGGTAACCCCCTCCCCACATCACAACTGAGGCATAGGAGTAGGACTTCATATTCAGAATTATACAATGTCAAATGGCAGATTACATCATGCATTTGACCAGATACCCATATATATGATGAAGAAAATGTAAATTTTAAGTCAATGCTTAAAGATTCAAAACTAATCATGAAATATATGGATTATCTTCTTGACCCTGTTAAACTTCCTTCTTTCTTTGCTATTTTATCATTAATAAGTGCTTTAGAAATTTTAAAACAATATAAATTTGACTAACTATTATTATCTACATGGTAAAATTTATCACAGTAACTCGTGGCTCTCCAAAAATTCTGTCTTGCTCATCACTTTGTATGGTTTTAATTTCCTTTACTATAAAATGGGACTACAAACAAACAAACAAATCAGGGGGCAGCTAAGTGGAGTAGTGGATAAAGCACTGACCCTGGATTCAGGAGGACCTGAGTTCAAATCCAGCCTCAGACACTTGATATTTACTAGCTGTGTGGCCCTGGGCAAGTCACTTAACCCTCATTGCCCTGCAAAAAACAAACAAACTATAGAGTGGGACTATTTGGTTACTTAGGAAAGGGAACACCTTGAAATCATCCTACTCAGATATAGAAGTTCAAGTCCCCATTTGTACATGTCCAGGAAGCCTCCTTAAAGTCATATTACGGGGGGCAGTTAGGTGGCACAGTGGATAAAGCACTGGCCCTGGATTCAGGAGTACCAGAGTTCAAATGAGGTATCAGACACTTGACACTTACTAGCTGTGTGACCCTGGGCAAGTCACTTAACCCCCATTGCCCTGCAAAAAAAAAGCCATATTAAGGGGCAGCTAGGTGGCACAGTGAATAGAGCACCGGCCTTGGAGTCAGGAGTACCTGAGTTCAAATCTGACCTCAGACACTTAATACTTACTAGCTGTGTGACCCTGGGCAAGTCACTTAACTTCCATTGCCTCACTAAAAAAAAAAAAAAAAAAAAAAAGCCATATTAAACTAGCACTCTGATTTGTAAGTCCTGACAAGGCATTATTGATTATACTGTGCTGGTGATAAACCTTGTCATTTTCATCAAGGAATTTGGGATCAAGTCCTGCCTTTGCTGATTACTCAAGTGACCATATGCAAGTAACTCCACCTCTCTTGAAGAAATATATACTTAGGTCTAGAAAAGGACCTTAGAGACCATCCAATTCAACCTCCTTGTTTTTCAGATGAGGAAAAAGTGAAGCAACTTGTCCAAGGTCATACAAGTATTGAGTCAAAGGCTAGGATTCCAATTGGCATCTTTTCTTCATCTGTAAAATGAGACAGACTGTGGCTGCTATTCAGTCATTTTTCAGTTGTGTCCAACTCTTCATGACCCTATTTGGAGTTTTCTTGGTAAAGATACTGGAGTGGTTTGCAATTTCCTTCTCCAGTTCATTTTACAGATGAAGAAACTGAGGCAAACAGGGTTAAATAACTTCCCCAGGCTCATACAGCTAGTGTCTGAGGCCAAATTTGAACTCAGGAAGATGAGTCTTCCTGATTCCAAGCCCAGTACTCTATCCACTGTATTTGTTTACTTGTCCACACCACAAAATACAGTATCTAGGATGTATATAAACTCCTTGAATGCAAATAATGTTTACATTTTTTCTTTATATTCTCATTGCATAGCACAGTCTCCGGCACATAAGAGGTGCTAATAAATATCTATTGATTGACTGGAACATAGGAAAGACTTTTAAAATTCTTGTTAAATTGAACATTTATTGGTTATACGTTTGTTTTTTGCATTTTGAATCAAAAACAGTGTTATACCAAATAATACTCAAGTCAAGACCTAGAGCCAGAAGATACCTTAAAGATCTAGCCCAACCCCTTCATTTTTTAAATGAGGAAATTAGGTTCGATGACTTTTCCAAAGTAACACAAATACTAAGTAGCCAACCTAGGATTTGAATTCAAGTATCATGACTCAAGTTCAACATTCTTCCCACTGCACCATGCTGCCTGGAGCATGCTGCATCATAGTCATATTGCTGGCTGACATGTGTATAGCACTTTGTAAAATGCTTTATATACATTATCCCTTTAATCTTCACAACAACCCAATAATTAGGTATCAAAGGTATTATAATCTCCCTTTCACAGAAGAGAACACTGAGACTCAGAAAGGTTTCAATAACTTGCCCAGGTTCATGAAGCTAGTAAGTATCAGATTCCAACTCTGGTCTCTTGAGATTACATATAAAACATGCTCTTTCCACCATGCCACACTTCCTCTCACATCAACCCATTATTTTCAACCACTGACTATTCAGTCACAGAACAGGCAGTTAGATGGTGCAGTGAATAGAAGCACTGACCTGAAGTTGAGAGGACCTGGGTTCAAATCTCACCTCAGAAACTTATCAGTTCTGTGACCATGGGCAAGTTATTTAAACCCAATTGGCTTAAACATCCAGGGCCATCTCTGTTAGCCTGATATATACTCTTGCCACTAAACGGTAGATGGCTCCAGAGGAAAAAGTGAAGCTGGTGACTTTACATAGCCCTTCCTCACTGAGATCCAATTCATTGCAAGTCATGACATCTGTCATGGTCCTCTTTAAAAATGAAGGACAAGGGGTAGCTAGGTGGTGCAGTGGACAAAGCACCGGCCCTGGATTCAGTAGGACCTGGGTTCAAATCTGGCCTCAGACACTTGACACTTACTAGCTGTGTGACCCTGGGCAAGTCACTTAACCCTCATTGCCCCGCAAAAAACAAACAAAACAAAACAAAAAAAAATGAAGGACAATAAACAATTCAGTAATAGAACTGTCCTGTCAACAACAGAGCTCAATTTCCATTCCATAAATGAGATACAACTGTTAACAAAAATCTAAGTGATTTAGCAGTGGTGAACCAGTAGTTTTCTGTCTCAAAACAAATCATCTTACTATGATTATTGGTATGGTTAGAATGCAGTACTAAATATTACCAAGTATGTCATAGTTCACAAGAACCTTGCAAGAACCATCATTAGTATAAGCCCATTTTAAGTACCCAAAGCATGAAAGATGTCATACAAGCTAAAGTCCATAAAAACTCCAATCTCACAACAAACAGCATATTTACCTTTGAGGATGGGAAGAACATGTAGGCTAGTTTGCCTCCTAACCAAGAACAAGTTGGAGGAGAAATGGTAATGATTCTTAACTAGAAACAGGGGAAACAGGAAATTCATTGCCAAATAAGAGGGCAAGGAATTTGCAAAGCTAGTAGCAGCTTGGGAGTGTCATTAAGATGGGCTAACAGAAAATACAAAGGGACTAATGGGAGGAGCTCCTGAAAGGAACTGGACAATCTAGTAACAGGCTTAAGGTACAAGCTGAATTTTTACTCAAGGGTGACTTACAGAATGTGGGGATTTTCACCTCTATATTTTAAAGAGATTGAACACAAGGATCCAAGTTTGATAGGATTGGGATATTTTGGTTTGGGGAGATGCCAAAGACAACAGTTTAAAGGAAATCACTTCGAAAGTTAAAAGATCTTTTCAAAGCACACCAGCCTGGTGTTCTGGTAGTTACTAGACAACACGCACTTGATCTATTCAAATGAATCAGTACTGCTGACTTCCCAAAACAAAACAAAACAAAAAAAGCAATTGTTATTTCTGTTGAATTTGTTGTTTACTTTTTATTCTAACCCTGCCACTAGAACTTTTTAACAATCTAAGTTACAACTGGAACAACAAATTTGTATGTGTTTTAAATTTGACTTGTCTCTAGAGGAAGTCACAAAAAGAAAAATGTCCCTAAGAGATGATGAGGTGATGAAGGTTTAGCTCAACTGTTGGCACTCACCTGATAAGCAGGTGAGAAGAAAGAAAGCCATTTAGTTCTAGCTCCAGAAATCTGTTGTTTTTTAAAGAAAAATGTGAATCTTTACATTTCAGAGTCCAGCTGAATGGGATTGACCATCAAGTTTAAGAAGGGAAAACTTCCTTCAAATGTCTACCTGGAGCAGCTTAGTTACCGTGGTTGTCAATTAAAAAAAAATACGTGTAGTGTGTGTGTACATGTGTATACATGTGTGTGCATGTGTGTGTAATTTCTGTGTGTTTATGAAGTTGACCTGAAATATGTGTCTTTGTGGAAGTATATAGAAGACTATTTATAACTACATGCACATGTAAATAAATGAGAGGCAGCATGATGTAGCAGTGGTTAAAGGGTCTTCCTAGGACTCAAGAATACTTTATTCAAGTACAGCCTCTTATACAAACGATCCTGTGCTAGTCAGTGAGCTTCCTGATACCCCAGGCAGCTTTCTAAAACTATAAATGATTAATGAGATGCTGAGAGAATTTCTACACAGGGAGTTTCCCCCAGTGATGAAATCATTAGTCAAGACCAAAAAAATTTTTTTTCAAAGATTTACTTCATTGTTTGGACTTCAAAAGATTTGGGGGGGGGGTAAATCTAGAGGAAACATTTTTATTTAGCTCTAAGAAAACGAAATAATCTACCAGTTATTTCTTGAAAGAAACCCGAAAAGGAAAACTTCCAGGAATATTGCAGCCAAAATCCAGAAATCTTAGGTCAAGAAGAAAATACTTCAAGCAGCCAAAAAGAAAAACTCAAGTACCATGGAGCCACAGTTAGGATCACATATGATATAACAGTCACTATTATAAAGAAACAGGCTCAGAATATGGGGCTTGGAACATGATATTCCAGAAGGCAAAGAAGCTAGGATTACAACAATCATAACCTACCCAGAAAAACTGAGAATAAGCCTATTGGGATAAAGGGGAATGAACATTTAATAAAAGACTTCCAAACATTCCTGATGAAAAAAACAAAGCTGAATAGAAAATTTGATGTTCAAACACAGGACTTAAGAGAAGCAAAGGAAAAAATAGTCAATATGAGGGGAAAATCATAAGAAATTAAGCAAGGTTAAACTGTTTATATCCATATGTGAGAAGATAATATATATAACCCCTCAAAACTTTATCATTACCAGGAGTCTTAGAATAAGTCTAATTAGACAGAGAGCCTGGATTAATTTTATTATTTTGGAATTATCTCAGAAGAATAATGGAAGGGTAGGGAAGAGGAATGCTCTGGGAAAAGAGAAAAAGGAGAGGAGAGAGGAAGAATGGGGGAAAGTATCTCTGCAGTGGGCAAGGAAGAGTTTATACAATGAAATGGACAGTGGTGGGGTTTGGGTAACATATGAACCTCACTCTCATCTGAACAAATTGAAGGAGGGAAAAATACACATATACACACAATTGGGTGCAGAAATTCATCTTATCCAAAAGAGAAGTATTAGAGAAAAGGATTAAGAGAAAGAGAGGGAAGAAAAAAGGAGGTAAAATAAGGGAGGCAGTGACGAGAAGCAAAACAGAATCTTAAGGAGGTGACAAGGTTTCAAAAAGAGAGAGGATAGATATAAGAGATTAAAATGGACGGAAATGCACAGGAAGCAATTATAACCATCAAAGTAAATGGGATGAGGGGCAGCTAGGTGGTGCAGTGGATAAAGCACTGGGCCTGGATTCAGGAGTACCTGAGTTCAAATCCAGCCTCAGACACTTGACACTAGCTGTGTGACCCTGGGCAAGTCACTTAACCCTCATTGCCCCACAAAAAATAAATAAACAAATAAATAAATAAATAAATGGGATGAACTCACCCATAAAACAGAAGAGGATAGCAGATGAGATTAGAAACCAGAATCCAACAATTTGTTGTTTATACGAAACATACTTACAACAGAAAAATAAGGGATTGGAGCGAAATCTATTATGCTTCAGCTGATGCAAAAACAAAACAAAACAAACAAAAAAAAAACAAGGGTAACAATCATCATCATCTCAAAGCAAAAACAAAAATAGACCTAATTAAAAGAGATAAACAGAGAATCACATTTCACTAAAAGGTACCATAGGAAATAAATTCATATCAATACTAAGTATATATACACAAAATGGCATAGCATCTACATTTTTAAAGGAAAAGTTAAATGAGCTGCAGAAGGAAATAGAGAGTAAAACTATAATAGTGGAGGGCCTCAATCTACTGCTCTCATACCTAGATAAATCTAACCACAAAATAAACAAGAAAAGTTAAGAAGATAAATAGAATTTTAGAAAAGTTAGATATGATAGACCTCTGAAGAATACTGAATAGGAATAAAAAAGAGTATACTTACTCTCAGCTGTGTATGGTGCCTTTACAAAAATTATCCATGTATTAGGGAATTAAAATCTCTTGAACAAAAGCAGAAAAGCAAAAATATTAAATGGATATTTTTCTGATCGTAATAGAATTAAAATCACATCCAATAAAAAGCCTTTCAAACATAGATTTAAAAATAATTGGAAACAAAATAATTTAACCATTAAAAATGAGTAGGTTAAAAAAACATAGAAACAATCAGTCATTTCAATTAAAGATAATGACAACAATGAGACACTGTTAATATGAATATATGGATCACCAGGATTTGATGGAGGTGCCTTCTTATCCAAAAGTATTTTTTATGAAACCCTGGATTAATATGATTAATAGGAACCAAAATGTCCTTCAACTGAATTCAAAACTGAACCCTAATAGATAAATAGATGCAAATAGATAAAAGACCCTACCTAGTGACTTCTTTTCCCTCAGGATAATAAGTCCTTATCTTATGGTGACATCTCAACATCTTCATCCTTGCCAAACCCTTTTTTGGAATCCTGTAATCTTATCATGATACTTTGGTATTTCCTCCATACCCGTTAAAATTGAAATTGGTAAACTGCCTTTGCTTCTGTATCATACTATTAAAACTGATACTGCCCATGGGCAAAGAAACCTTAAAAACTCTTAGAAGGAAATGGTCTCTGAGCTCTCTTCTTAGGAGGGCAATCTCCACATGATCATGTTATATATTTCTTCATGGGACACAAAATTAAATTGGTATTATGTTTTTTTCTGTCTGTCTCTGATCTGATTTATCTCATAGGAGATATATTCTTTGATCTGGTTTTGGTAAGAGATATTATAAAATATAATTTCTCTGATCTGTTTATTAATTTTGTAGGAGAGATTAAAGATTAATTCTCTGATCTATTTGTAGGAGACAGACAAATACAAAAACAATATTTTAATATTCAACAACACCATACCAAAATTTGTGGGATACAGCCAAAGCAGTACTTATATCTCTGAGTATTTACATCAATAAAAGAAAGAGAAGACTAATGAATTAGGCATGCAATTAAAAAAGTTAGAAAAGAAATCCATTAAAAGTCCCAGCTAAAAATAAAAATATAAATATGAAAATTGAAGTAGAAATCACCAAAATTGTAAGTTTAAAAAATTGAATTAAAAATTAGAGATTGATTTTGAAGTAAAAAGCAATAAAATAGATAAACCATTGTTTCATGTGATTTTGAAAGATAAAAGAGAAAACCAAATTTCCAGTATCAAAAATAAAAAAAGTAATTCATAACCAATGAGGACAAAATAAAAACAAATATTAAGAATATTTTGCGGGGGCAGCTAGATGGCGCAGTGGATAGAGCACCGGCCCTGGATTCAGGAGTACCTGGGTTCAAATCCGGCCTCAGACACTTAACACTTACTAGCTGTGTGACCTTGGGCAAGTCACTTAACCCCAATTGCCTCAAAAAAAAAAAAAGAAGAAGATTTTGCCTAACAATTTGTCAATAAAACTGACAATCTTAGTTAAATGGAAGAACATTTACAAAAATATAAATTGCCTGAGTTAACAGAACAGGAAATAAAATGCTTAGATAACTCTATCTTAAAGGGAGAAATTGAACAAGCCATAAATAAACTCCCTAAAAGGGGAAAAACAGGACTCAATGGATTTACAAGTGAATTCTACTAAATATTTTAAAAATATGTTTAATGCTATATAAACTGTTTTAAAAAATAGCTAATGACGTAATCCTACCAAATTCCTTCTAATGTGCAAATATATTTTTAATACCTAAACCAGGGAAAGTCAAAACATAAAAAGAAAACTACAGTATAATTTTCTTAATGAATTTTAATGCAAAAAATATAAATAAAATACTAGCAAGGAGAGTACAGCAAAAAGCACAAAGATTATATGTTATAGCCAGGCTAGATTTATACCAGAAATGCAGGGTTGGTTCAACATCAGGAAAACTATAAGCCTAATTGAATATACTGGCAACAAAAATTTATGATTTTATCAATAAATGCAGAAAAAGCTTTTTACAAAACACACAGTTTCCTATTTAAAAAGAAAAAAAAACACTGCAAAGCACAGTAATAAATAGAGCTTTCCTTAAAATGAGAAGTATTATCTATCTAAAACCAAGAGCAAGCATTTTCTATGATAGGGTAAGCTGGAAGGCTTTCCAAAAAGATCAGAGGCAAAGCAAGGATGTCCATTATCACTGTTACTACTCAATATTATAACAGAAATGATAGCTATAGGAATAAGACAAGAAAAAGATATTGACAGAGTAAGTATAGGCAATGAGGAAACATAGCCATCACTTTTTGCAGATGAAATGATAGTTTACTTAGAGGACCTTAGAAAGTTAAATGAAAAACTAATCAAAACAATTAACAACTTCAGCAAAATTGCAAGATATGAATAAACCTACATGAATCATCAGCATTTCCAACAAAACCCAGCAGGAGATGGGGAGAGAAATCCCATTCAGAATGAATACACATAATATAAAATACTTGGCCTGACAAGACACATACAGGAACTATATGAGCACAATTATAAAACAATTTTCACATAAATCAAAATAGATTAAGTAATTGGAGAAAGAAAAAGGACCCATATGTACAAAAATATTTATAGCAACTTTTTTTGTGCTGACAAAGAATTAGAAATTGAGGGGGTACCTATCAATTGGAGAATGGCTGAGCAAGAAATGATATATAAATGTATTGAAATACTATTGTACCATAAGAAATGATGAAGATGATGATTTCAGAAAACCCCAGGAAGACTTGTAGGAACTGATGCAAAGTGAAGTGAGCAGAACTGGGAATTAATTTATTCAAAAATAATAATATTGTAAAGGTAATCAACTTTGAAAGACAGTAACTCTGAACAACAGAATGACCAATTACAACTCCAAAGGACTTGTGATGAAACAGGTATCCACCTACAGAAAAAGAACTGAGGTACCTGGAGTACAGATTGAAGCATATCATATTTCTTGCTTTGCAGTTAGGGGTACATGACTAATGCAGAAATTTGATTTGCATGTCTATCATATTTTAAATAAATTTTATTTTTCTTGCCTTCTCAATGGGTGGCAGAGAGGGAAGTGAAAGAAAATTTGGAACTGAAAATTAAATTAAATTAAAAAAAAACACAAAACAAAAACAAAGAACCTAGTAGCTGGGATGAACAGTGGATAGAGCAGCTGAGCTTGGAGTCAAGAAGACCTGAGTTTCAAATCTGACCTCAGTCCCATAGTAGATGGGTGACCTTGGGCAAGTCACTCAACTTATTTTTACTTCAGTTTCCTCATCTGTAAAATGGGGAAAATAATAACTATCTCCCAGTGTCATTGTAAGTATAAAATGAAGTAATATTTGTAAAGCACTTAGTACAGTGCTTTACATAGTAGGTGCTATGATTTCACGTATATTCTCTCTACCAACTCAGATGGCTGCTTCTTTACCTGAAGGATGCTGCCAAGGAAAAGAATAATGGCTGTAGATTCAGGGAACCTTGGTATGTATAACCCCATGTGCAAGTCACCCTCACTAGACCTCACTTTCCTCATGTATAAGATGAAGTGGGTGAAATAGGTCAAGGCTCATTAACCTTTTTTGTGTGTCATTGCCCTCTTTGTCAACCTACAGGTGTCTATGGACATCTTGGAATGTTTTTAAATAATTAAGGAAATGCTAAATTTCTGTTACATTGCAGGGTTCCTTAACCTAGGACCAATGAACTTGTGTGTGTGTGTGTGTGTGTGTGTATGTACTTGTATATATGTCCACATATATGCTTATAATTATATTTCAATATAATTGGTTTCTTTTGTAATCCAATTTATTTTGTGCATTTAAAAATATGACTCTAAAAAGGGGTTCATAGGCTTCAGCACACTGCCAAAGGGATCTATGACACACATAAATTTAAGAATCTCTGATATAAGTTAATGATAAAGACATAATTTATTTCCTTTCCAAGTTTATAAACTCCCTGACATCCATACAGTCAGTCAATAAGCATTTATTAAGCACCTCCCATAGGCCAGGTACAGTTATGGGTCCATGGATTCCAGGTCAGGATCCTGTGAACTAGATGACCTCTAGAGTCCTTTAGGTTCATCGATTTAGAGTGGGAAGAGACTTTAGGGCTCATCTAATCCAACCCCTTATTTTACAGATCAGAGCAGTAAGGTCCAGAGAGATGAATTGTATTACCAGAGATCACATCGGTATTAATTAACAGACCTGGGATTTGAACTGAGGTTCTTTAGCTCTAAATTCAGCACATATTTTTGCTGTACCATACCTACTACCTTCCATCTCCAATTCTATAATCCTACTAGATTATCTTTATGAGTTTCTGAAGCCCCCCCCCAAATTTTCTTTGCCTATTGATCATTCTTCTGATGTCAAGTCTTTGTGTTGATGCTTATGACAGATGGAAAAGCAGTCACCAGTTTGGCAAGTTCTGCCAGAACTTGTCTTCCAGATTCATAACCTTTGAACACCATTCCATGAAGAGACATTGTTTAAACAACTTTAATATAAGAAAATTGAAGTGGTTAGAGGGAAGGCGACATGATGTTGTAATGATAATAATAGATGACACTCATAGAAACCTTTCAGGTTTCCCAAGTAATTAAGTACATGATTTCATTTGAGCCTCACAACAATTCGATGAGGGAGGTGCTACGATTTCCCCCATTTTATAAATGAGGAAACAGAGGCATTTAGTGGCTTGCCAGGGTTACAAAGCCAATAATTGTCTGAGGCAAAATTTGAACCCAGGTCTTTCTGATTCCAAATCCACCACTCTCTCTGCTACATCACATTTATACTATAAATCAAAAAAAAAACAGACTGGGAAACAGGAAACCTGGGTTTTAATCCTGCCTGTGCAATTTCCTACTGTCTCGGTTTGTTTCCACATCTATAAAATAAAGCAATTGTATTAGATTATCTCCGGGGCAGCTAGGTGGCGCAGTGGATAGAGCACCAGCCCTGGAGTCAGGAGGACCTGAGTTCAAATCTGGCCTCATACACTTGACACTTACTAGCTGTGTGACCCTGGGCAAGTCACTTAACCCCAGTTGCCTCACCAAAAAAAAAAAAAAGATTATCTCAAAGGTCCCTTTTAGCTCTAACATTCTGTAAGAATAGAGACTCTTACCCAAGTTTTAAGAGCTGAAAATAAAGAAACCATAAGCTCCGGGTTCAACCACTAATAGTTATGTAGTACTTTAGGTTTATAAATGTTTCACATCATATAATATATTTGTTTATCTTTAGATAATGTTTCTATACATTATCATCCTTGAAAGTCTTTTGGAATATAATTATTAACATCTTCATTCAACATAGGGAGACTCATATTTATCCAAGGTCACACAGCTAGATAAGGTCAAAATCAAAACTTTAACCTGGGTTTTATGACTTCAAATAGTCCAGCATTCATTAAAAGTTATTTTTATTGATATCTTTTCTTTCTGCATCATCCTACATTTCTAATCTATCCACCCTCACTAAACATTCACAGGAAACCATCCCTTATTTAGAAAGAAAGGAAGAAAGAAATGAAAGGAAGGAAGGAAGGATTTTCAAAAAAAATCAAAAAAGCAGTTAAAAAAAATCTAACCAACATGTCAAAAAAATGCTGGTATTATATGCATAGCCATAATCCCCTATGTATGAATAGAATGGTATATAAAGTCATCTTCCAACACCTCTCTTTTGGAACTGAGCTTAGTCAGTATAATTTCACAGTTCAATTTTAATTGTTTTATTGTTCTTTCCATTTACATCATTGGTAAATTGTCTTCCTATTTCTACTACTCTTTGATTAGTTCATATACATCTTCCCATAGTCTTCTGTATTCATCATGTTTATCACTTCTTAAAATGCAGCAATTTTCCGTTATAATCATGTGACATAGCTTGGATAGCCATTCTCCCATCAATGGGTATCTATTTTGTTTCTAGTTTTTGTTGTTATTACAAAAAAAGTACTGCTAAATATTTTTATGTATATGGGAGTCTTTCTATCATTGAATTTCTTGGTGTACAGTAATACAAATTGCTTTCAGGAATTTGGCAATCCAGAACTCTTGTCAACACATAAATAACATATTTCATTTTACCCTCATAGCAATCCATAGAAGCAGAACAGATATTACTTCCATTTTATATACAAAGAAACTAAGATTCCAAGAAGTTTTGTCTTTTTCTGCGTTATTTTTTCCATCTAAAAAAATGAAAATGATGATGCCAATTTCCATTTCTAAATGAGAGTATCCAAGAAATTAGACCCAAGAATTCTGGATCCAGAAGTACCTGTAAGATCATCCAATCTAACCCTTTCATTTTACAAATGAAGCAACTGAGTCCCAAAAAGTTTAAGTGACTCACCTAAGATCATATAAGTAGTAAGTAAACAGTCAGGATTCTTAGAGTCAGGAACTAAACCCAGGTTCTCTCCCCCAACATCTAATGCTTTCTACTAACCCATTTCTTCTTGGTAGTCTAATATGCTCTGAGTTCCACAAATGAAAGAAACAAAATAAAATTAAAATAAATTAGTATTTACATGTCACCTCTCAATTTAATGATTTGCAATGATAACTTACTAACCCTGTCAACAGTGACACATCATACACAGGTTATGTGAGTTAATCATGAGAACGCAATGAAACATGGGTGGAGTGTGACTAGTCAGTAAGTGTCCAGGAATTCTCTGAGGAAGTAAAATGTAGTTCTGAGTCTCATAAACTATGAGGCACCAGACTTGAGATTTAATCTCAGACCCATCATCATCCATAGCAAATGTGATGAGCTATTGTTGTTCAATCATTTTTTTCAATCATGTCTTATTCTTCATGACCCCATTTGGGGTTTGGTTGGCAAAGATGCTGGAGTAGTTTGCCATTTCCTTCTCCAGATCATTTTACAGATGAAGAAACTGAGGCAAACAGGGTTGAGTGACTTGCCTCGGGTCACATAGCTAGTAAATGTCTGTGGCCAGATTTGAATTCATGAAGGTGAGTCTTCTTGACTCCAAACCTGGCATTCAATCCACTGCACCACCTACCTGCCCTATGATGGGCTAAATCTCTCAATTAAGAGGCCACTATAGTTGGATTCTCTCTTAGCTGGATAGTGGCACCAAGAACACTTTCCAGTTAGACAAGGTGTAAAGACATCCAAAGCTTAGCCTTATGTCTCATTATATTAAGAATTGTAACACTTTACATTTGGAGAGTCATTTACAGGCAGAAAGAAATTTTACAGGAGTTCTCTCATTTGACCCACACAACAACCCTACAAAATACTTGGAGTAGTTTTATCCACCATTTTACAGATTAAGAACCTAATGCCAGGGGCAGGTAAGTGGTGCAGTGGGTGAAACACTGGCCCTGGATTCAGGAGGACCTGAGTTCAAAATCTGGCCTCAGACACTTGACACTTACTAGCTATGTGACCCTGGTCAAGTCACTTAAACCTCATTGCCCTGCAAAAAAAACAAAAACAAAAGAACCTAATGCCAAATGTGACAATCAATGAATTAAAATGCCTACTGTGTGCACTGTATCTCCCTATTATGTCCAAGATCAAATATGAAGTCTGCTTAGCATTTTGAGCTTCTCACCATCTGTATCCTTACTGCTCTTCCAGTCTTCTTTCACTTTTCTCCATAACCCAACAATCCAGCTACACTGATGTACTTGGGACTCCTCACACATGGCATTCCATCTCCTACTTTATGAATTTGCTTTGGCTGTCTTCCATGCCTAACATACTGTCCCTCTTCATTTCCACCTCTTAGTTCTCCTGGCTTCCTTCAATATTCAACTCAAATCCCACTTTCTGCAGGTAGGTGACCTGTCTTGTTCTCCTATCTGCCAGTTCTCTCTGAGATTATCTTCCAATTACTCTTTTTTTGGGGGGTGGCTGGGCATTGAGGGTTAAGTGACTTGCCCAGGGTCACACAGCTAGTAAGTGTTAAGTGTCTGAATCTGGATTTGAACTCAGGTCCTCCTGAATCCAGGGCCAGTGCTTTATCCACTGCCCCACCTTGATGCCCTGCAATTACTCTTTATATAATTTGTATGTACCTAGTTATTTACATGTTGGCTCCCCCATTATACTACAAACTCCATAAAGGTAAGGACTATTTTTGCCTTTCTTTGTATCCATAGTACTTAGCACAGGTCTTGGCACAAAAATGCTTAATAAATGTTTGGCAACTGACTGGGAGAAATAATAAATTTAGATAAGATGGGGTCCCTGCCTTAATGAAGTTTTTAGTTCAATGACTTGAGCTAATAACAGAGCCAGAGCAAGAGTTCAAACCCAGATAACATTCTCTTCAAAAACCTTCTTCTCATAGGAGTCAAAATTAGAAAGTTTCCTCATCATGGAACCTCATCCTAGCTTCTCTCCAAGGGCAAAATCCAGGCTCCTGACCTCTCTTGATCCACTTCCCATTAAACTTTACCTGAGTGAGTGGCTGGGTGACCGCAGAGCAAGTCAGATAAACTACCTTAATTAGAAGATGTTAATGGGTGACACTGACTTATTGCTATAGCTAAAGGAAATATTCTCATTTTAATTGAAGCTTCAATTCCATTTCAGGAGAAAATAATCCAATTTCTGCCACCTTAATTGGGAAGAGGACAGAGAGTGTTTTAGGACCCATCCAATCATAACATTTATGTACTACCAACTCTGTTTTGGGTTAAATTAGGTCTGCCAAGTGCCACTGACCATACCTCTCCATGATTCCAATAAGGGGAAGAGCATGTTCTCTAGGTTGCTACTCTCATGGAATATTATGCAGTCCTCTGAACACGATTGCTGCCCAATATATGTCATCCCCCTCTACGCTGTGAAATCCTTGAAGATGGGGGCCTTCTTTTTCTTATCTTTTTTCCCCAGCACTTACCACAGAATCTGGCATACAGTAGATGCTTACTCTTTATTAACTTACTATATTGACTGACAGATTATGAACTGATGAGACATTTTATCATTTTTAATTTGTTTATGGGGAGGCAGGGAAGTATGGCAATAAGAAGGAAAGAAAACAGATTCATTATCTCCTGGTTTGGTCCCAGAAATTTGGGGATAGGAGGGTAGTACATGAGGTGACAAGAAACAAGGAGTGTCAGTTTGGCTGTTGAAATCTATCCAAGGCACATATATCCTTAGTTAATGGGAGGAAATAATGATAAAAAAGAAAGGGCTGAATTTGGAGTCAGAGGTCCTGAGTTTGAATCCTGCTCTGCGCTCACTACCTATGTGACTTTGGGCAAGTTATCTGATACCTCTAGACCTCAATTTTCTCATCTGTAACATAGGAAGGGTTATTTTTTTCAATCATCTTTTCAGTTGTGTCTGACTCTTTATGACCCCTTTTGGGGTTTTCTTGGTAGAGGTACTGGAGTGGTTTGCCATTTCCTTTTCCAGCTCATTTCACAAACAAGGAAACTGAGGCAAACTGGGTTATATGACTTGTCCAGGGTCACACAGCCAGAAAGTGCCTGAGACCAGATATGAACTTGGGAAGATGAGTCTTCCTGAATCCAAACCTGGCACTCTATCCACTGTACCACCTTAGCTGCCCTGAGGGTTGAAGTAGATTACCTTAAAAAACCCTTGCATCTCCAAATCTAGAACATTCTGTTGATTAAGTAGTAGTCACAAGAAGGGAGGGGAAACCTACTCAACCAGAATGAATTGGACCAGCCCTAGCTTGTGAAGAATGAGGTGAGGGAGCTGTCCCTTCAGTATGTTTGTTCCCTGTGCATGTTTTCTCTCCCATTTCCCTTCCCAGCCATACCCACATACTCTGTGGACATTATTAGTCAAACATAGCACTGTCAAGGGTTATAAGGAGGGTAGATTCTTTTCAGTGGTTTGGAATTCTATTTAACATAGGTTCCAGTTCTTGAGGGTCTGTGATAGGAGGCAATGGAGAGGACTTTTCTAAGAGAAGACCTTGGAGAGTTTTGAGGAGGGGTATCGCCTATTTCCATTCATACCCCTTCTGGCAAAGCATATTTTGAACAATTTCAGGAATAATTATAATCTATGCAATGAAATTGGCATTCCAAACCAGTTTTCTTCTCAATGGGACCAGAACCTGTTATACAAAATTAATTTACCTAGGCTTTATCTTACAAGATGAAAACAAGTGAAGAAAGGAATTAAATGTACTTTGTTGTTTTCTTTTGTTTTTAATTAATTCCTAGAGGCAGTGTATTCTTCATGTCAACATGTGGACAAGCAAAAGCATAGGATTTCCAGGATTATCTATGAGGTTTATAGTAGCAGAGGTCGGGAGCTTTGAGTAAGGCTGTAATCAGTGACAATTTGATAGCATAATTCAGGGCCCCATCAGTAGGAAATGCAAGGACAATCTGTATGCCTTGATCTAATCAGATGCTTCGGGGCATTTTTATTGTTAATACTAAAATTATATTCATTGTTTTCCAAATGTTGACCCATCCTTGCAACCACTATATAAATCCAACTTGGTCACAGAGAATAATATTTTGGAAGATTTTATTTTAAATTTTACAATGTATATGCATTGCCCAGAGAGGTAGCATGTCATGATAGTTGTAGAGCTAACTTTTGAGTCAGTAGACTTGGTCTTTAGTCCTGCTTCTGACATAAATTGATTTTGTGACCCTCAGACCTGACTTAACCTCTCACTGACCTGACCAACTATTTAAGACTGTAAATCGTGAAGGACTTCACAATCTAGTGGGGAAGAGAACTAGCAAATATATACAAATAAGCTATATATAGGGTAAATGAGAAGTAAGAAAGAGGAGTTGGCAAAAGTTTCCTGTAGAACAAGGGGTTTTGGTTGGGACATAAAAGAAACCAAAGAAGACAGGCAACAGCAATGAGAAGGGAGATCATTTCAAGCATGGAGACAACCAGAGAAAATGCCTGAACCCAAGAAATAGAATGTTTTCTTCATGGAACAACCAGGAGGCCACTGTAACTGGATCAAAGATTACTTTGAGAGGAGTAAGGAGGGAGAAAGACTGGCAAGGAAGGAGGAGGTTAGATTGTGAAGGGCTTTGAATGGCAAAGCATTTTGTATCTGCTTCTAGAAGCAATAGGAAGCCATTGGAGTTTATTGAGTAGCAGAGTGACATGGTCAGACCCTTGCTTTAAGAAAATCACTTTGGTGGGCTGATTGGAAGATGGATTGGAGTGGGGAGAGACTTGAGGCAGGCAGACACATTGGCAGGCTATCACGATAGTCCAGGTATGAGATGAGAGAGCCTGCACTTGAGCGGTGGTAGCCTCAGAGGAGAGAAGAGGGCATAACTGAGAGATATTGCAAAAGTAAAATTGACATGCCTTGGCAATAGATTAGATATGGGGGAGATAGTGAGGAGGCAAAGATGACACCAAGGTTTAGAGCCTGAGGGAGTGGGAAGATGGTGTTGTCCTCTTCAGAATAGAGAAGGTAGGAAATTTTGAGGGTTTAAGGAGAAAGATGAGTTCAGTTTTAGAAATGTTGAGTTTAAGATGTCTACCGGACATCCAGTTTGAGATATCTAAAAGGCAGTTGGAGATGCTAAATTGGAGGTTAGAAGAGAGGTTAAGTGCAGAGAATTGTCAGCATAGGGATGGTGATTAAATCTATGGAAACTGGTTAGCCCTCCAATTAGATCTTCAAGTGAAGTGCTGCCATGCCTCTGAGATATTTGGGGTTCAATTCAAAACACCACAATAAAACGAATATCACAATAAAGTGAGTCATACAACGTTTTTGTTTTCCAGTGCACATAAAACTTATGTTTATACTATACTATACTCCACTGAGTGTGCAATGTCTTTTAAAAATGTACATACCTTAATTTAGAAATTCATTGTTCACTTGTGTCCAATTCTTCATGACCCCATTTGGGGTTTTCTTGGCAAAGATACTGGAAGGGTTTTCCACTTCCTTTGCCAGTTCATTTTATACATAAGGAACTGAGACAGAGTTAAGTGATTTTCCCATGATCACACAACTAGTGTCTAAAGCCAGATTTGAACTCATGGAGATGAGTTTTCCTTACTACAAGCCCAGTGTTCTACCCTCTGTACTACCTAGCTGTCCTAGGAAGATTGATTACATCTTTGATATTATGGATCAATGGAAATATAATGTATACTAATTAGGCAATTTAAAAATTTCCCCATATAATGCTTCATTCCTCAAGCCAGTTGTTTTCTCAAATAGGCATACTCGCTAAACATAGGGCACTTGTTTTGGAGACATTTGAATAACTGCTTCACTCTGATATCCATCATACATTTTTTCAAGAATAAGCTGATAGTTTTTATTCTTTTTTTAAAGTAATGAACATTTTTATTTATAGTTTTGAGTTCCAATTTTTATCCCTCCTTCACTTTCTCCCCTCCCTTTGTCCCTGAGGTGGTAAGCAATCAGATATGGGTTATACATGTATGATGATGTAAACCATTACCATATTAGTCATTTTGTACAAGAAAATTTGAATAAAATAAAAGAAAAATGCAAGAAACTGAAAAATAGCATGTTTCAGTCTGTGTTCCATCAATATCAGTTCTTTCTTTGGAGTTGGATAGTATGTTTCATCATTAGTCCTTTGGGATTGTCTTGGATCATTGTGTTGTTAAGAATAGTTAAATCTTTCACAGCTCTTCGAACAATGTTCTGTGTGCACAATGTTCTCTTGGTTCTACTCACTTCACAATACATCATTTCATACAAATCTTTCCAGGCCTTTCTGAAATCTTACTGCTTGTCATTTCTTATAGCACAATAATATTCCATCACCATCATATACCACAGCTCGTTTAGCTATTCCCCAATTGATGGGCATTCCTTTGATTTCCAATTCTTAGCTACCACAAAAAGAGCTGCTATAAATATTTTTGTACAAATAGGTCTCTTTTTTTCTCTTTGGGGTGATGTCTTTAGGATATAAGCCTAGCAGTGGTATTACTGGATCAAAGGGTATGAATAGTTCTATAGCCCTTTGGGCATAGTTCCAAATTGCTCTCCAGAATGGTTGGATCTTTTCACAACTCCACCAACAGTGGATAGTTTTTATTCTTGATCTTAATCCTGCCTGTTCTTGAACAAGGTACAAATATTTTCCCAGAAGATTAAACCCAGCAGTCTCTGACAAACTGTCTCAACAGTTCCCATGTCAGGGTGGCTCCTATTCTCATTCCTTCCTCAAATTACCATGCACCATATGCATTTTTGTACATGTTAGATCTCCCCAATGGAATGCAAACTCCTTGAGAAGAAAGGAGGAAAAATTTCATTTGTTTATTCATACCACCATCACCTAACACAGCATAAAGTAGGTATGTAATAAGTAGTTGATGAGTTGATTGTCATTAGGGGAAAGGAGAAAATCTAACATTGTCTTATTTTGTCATTTTGCATTTTTTTTTACTCTGTACAGGATGAATTTTTAAAAATAGTTATCTTTGAAGTTTAAACCTTTCGATATATTGATGGCTACAATCTGAAATAGCAGAGGAAGTAACTACATCTATTAATTCACAGATCCTTGAAGTACTGAAATATAAAGTTTAACAAAATTTATTACATGTCAACGTTACTGAACTGTTAAAAGCAAGAGATTTTTCTTTTGTTTATTTTATATAACTTGTAGTACCTTCAACAACTATGGAACAAGGGAAAGAGACTGAAACTAAAGCCAAAATACCTGGGTAAAATTCTGGTTCTACCACTTATTAGACAAGTTCCTAAATCTCCCAGAACCTCAATTCCTTCATCTACAAAATGGATATAATAAAACCTGTCTCCCTTAACCCATAGAGTTGTCATGAAGATTAAAAGAGCTAACTTCTTTTAAGCACTTGGTAAATTAAATACATAAATATGTATTTAGAAAGAAATGGCAAATCATTCTAGTATCTTTGCCAAGAAAACCCCATCTGGGGCACAAAGGGTTGAATATTACTGAATGAATGAACAGCAACATAAACATGTAACTACATATCTAAATGTAAATGTATATATGTGTATATGTAGTTTTGCACATTCTTTCCCCTAGCTAGGATTGTCTTCCCTCTATTTTTTGCTGATTCATTTTCTTTATTAATTCTCAACATGTGTTTTAAAGCAATCAAAAAAAGTTTTATTTCCTCAAAAATTAAAAGAAATTCAAAATGTTTCTCACTAATTTATCAATTAGCCCTGAGCCCCCATCTCAGTTTATTAAATAAAACAGAGAAAGCACTTTTCCTCAAACTTACCTTCTATCTTTCTCAAACTCTCTTGTCTCATAGGAGTAAATAGACATAATTTATTGGCTATAAAACAAGACACATTTAAATATTTTGACAATATACTGCTATAAGAAAGATTACAACCAGAGTCACCTGTAACCACCTACTACAATTGCTGACTTCTCCATAAACCAAAGTCCAATTATTCCATTCTTTGGAGTGTTGGTTAAAGTCTCTTTTCAAGGATTCTCTTCATAATGATTTTTTATAAGATAAGCTTTAAATTCAGTTCTCTTGGGAAATGACTCTTCAGAATCCTCTCAGGAAAGAAATTCTTTGTCCTTTCCTCTTAGATTTTATACAGTCTCATGATGAATCTCCAGAAAACAGGTAAACTACCTTTCTACTCTTCCCAATTTTTCTGTTCTCTCTCTTTTTTTTATTTTTTTTTTAAATTTTTTTTAGCGAGGCAATTGGGGTTAAGTGACTTGCCCAGGGTCACACAGCTAGTAAATGTTAAGTGTCAGAGGCCGGATTTGAACTCAGGTACTCCTGACTCCAGGGCCGGTGCTCTATCCACTGCGCCACCTAGCCGCCCCTGTTCTCTCTTAAAGATGTATTAATAGTATCTATTATCTTTGCTTGGGGGGGGGGGTTATTAAATTATGTATACATATACATCTTCATGTTTCTGTCAGTATTGTTATAAGTATCCCAATATACTTATTGAATTGCAATTTGCTAAACTAGAAACATTAGAAAACCAATAATACAACAAAGGGTATTTTCTTATCCTTTCTTCTCAATAGGCATGAGATTACCAGTAATACTTATAATTATAAAATGTTAGAGCTATTCCAATGTCTTTGTTTTATACATGAGGAAATTATGTCTTCCAAAAGTAAGGTTACTTAATGGAAAACTATATTTGAACCCTGGTCTCCTGACTCAGTTCACCACACCTTTTTGGAGTTTTAACCAGAATCTTTTTGAATTTGTAACATTATCATGATTTCCTTAATTATCTGAAACTTCTCTTTCATAAGAGTGCTATGTGGTATATTTTTAAAATATGTTTGAATTAAAATTATTTGGCTTTGACAATTTAATAGTAACATTTAAGATATTGGGATATACAAAAAATATATATTACCATACCACATTTGGGAATCAATGATTGAGATCATGTATGAGTTTGGGTGAGGATCTTCACTACAAGTACTAGAACCTAACTGAAGACAGTTAAGTAAAAGGAAGCCTATTAAGAATTATGTTACTCATGGGGCAGCTAGGTGGAGCAATGGATAAAGCACCAACCTTGGATTCAAATCCAGCCTCAGACACTTGACACTTACTAGCTGTGGGACCCTGGGCAAGTCACAACCCTCATTGCCCCGCAAAAAATTAAAAAAAGAATTATGTTACTCCTAAACCTGACTCTCCAGATTTCTTTCTTTACTGTGATCCCTTTATCAATGCCTTCTCCTCTTCTCTCCCTTTTCACTCTCCCCAACTTTTCAGCTTCCTTTTATACCGTGTCATCCAATTAGGGGTATGATGGTAAATGTTTAACAACCAGATGTCTGGAAAAAAATTTAAGTAACCAACACTTTTAAGTTTAGTTTGCATTTTTAAGATTATTAACATCACTTTAAGTCTAGACAGACAACCAACAAAATGACATGGAACCCTGCAAGCTCACAATGATGTTTTAACACCATTGTTAGAATATAAGCTCTTTGAGGGCAAAGACTGTCTTTTATTTATATACTTAGCACAGAGCCCAGCTCATAGTAAGCCCTTTACAAATACTGGATAACTTTACTTGACTTCTAGTGCACGCCAACCAGCACTTTTGCACAAATTCTTTAAATGATCTACCAATACTCTATGTACCACTGACCAGGTTAATGCACCATCCACCATGTTCATGTTCAAAGAAGCAAGAAGTTGAGGAAATTGAATTGACTTTCCCACAGAAATGATAGAAACTTTTTAGAATTCTGAATAAAGATCAAAGAAAACAAATTCCAGGAACAAAATGATTTTGTAAGAGGCTGCTTCACCTCTTAATGTGTTATAAAAATGAGCTCATTTGAAGCCTATGGGGAAATATTGTTATCACCACTTCAACTTTAAGGAGTTTATTTTAGACAAGGAGGTATGAATTCACTCCCAGAATTCACTCACAATAGCTCCAAGTCCTGGTTAGGAAAATTTTTATCATTTAGGCAGAGATTGAACTCCGATTAACTCAACAATTAAGTCTATCTCATCCCCCAAAAGAGAAAAAGACCTTTTTGTACAAAAATATTTATAGCAGCTCTTTTTGTGGTAGCTAAGAATTGGACATCAAAGGAATGCTCGTCAGTTGGGAAATGGCTAAACAAGGTATGGTATATGATGGTGATGGAATATTATTGTACTATAAGAAATGACAGGCAGGATGATTTCAGAAAAGCCTGAAAAGACTTGTTGTATGAACTAATGTATAGTGAAGTGAGCAGAGCCAAGAGAATGTTGTGCACAGAGACAGCAATATTGTTTGATGAAGAACTGTGAATGACAACAATTCTCAGCAATACAATGATCCAAGACAATCCCAAAGGACTAATGATGAAACATACTATCCACCTCCAAAGAAAGAACTGATATTGATGGAACAGACTGAAACATGCTATTTTTCAGTTTCATCTTTTTTTTCTTTTATTCAAGTTGTCTTGTACAAAATGACTAATATGGTAATGTTTTGCATAATCATACATGTATAACCCATATCTGATTGCTAACCACCTCAGGGATGGGGGAAGGGAGGGAGGGAAGAAGGAATAAAAATTAGAACTCAAAACTATAAATAAAAATCTTTATTATTAAAAAAAGTCTCTTTCTAGTCAATCCCTGGCCTCTTTCTGGTTGAAGCCAAATTCAGTTTATTAGAAACACTTGGATAACAGAGTAAACTATTATATTATACTGGCTTTGTACAGACCTGGAGGGGAAATTGCTTGCCATTTTTATTTACTTTTCTCAGGCCAAGTCTTCTGCTGCAAGATTCCTGTAGTGCCAATGCCTGTCCTCAGTATCTCCCTTCTCCACCACAGCTCAGTTCAATTTTTGTTTCTCAGAAGTATGCTAGAATGCTACACTTGCTCCATCTCTTCCACAACCAGACCTTTGATTCTGTCCTTTTCGGACAGGCTGTTCCTTTTATAGGAACTCCTTTGAATTTGGCCAAGTCTCACACAATGTCTTTGATTGACTTAAGGAGGTACTTAGGTCCTATTTACAGCTGGTTTTGATTGGTTAATTCAATCAAGAAAATTGAAGCTTTGCTTGATTTTACCTAACAAAAGTTAATTACTTTTAAGTGTATGGGATAATCAATGGACCCCCATCTTTATATGTGTATGTGTGTGTGTGTGTGTGTATATATATATATATATGTATATATATATGTATATATATATATATACATACACACACACACACACATATGTATGTGTGTATATACTGTGGAAATTTATTTTGATTTGGGGACCCTACCTTTAGGCTGAGATTAGAAAGCCTTAGGCTCTCAGGGTCTCTTCTGTGTGGGAGGTGCTGCTGCCCCTCCCCCTCTGCTTCAGCTGAGCCAAAAAGCCCCGTGGGCTGTACAAGACGCCAGATCAGACAGCTGGGGGGAAAAAGCCCCCAGCTCCCTCTGACTTGAGTGGAGCTATCCGAGATCCTGGGCCTGTCCAGGCTGGGCTCTGGTGAGGCACGTGATGCTGGAGCATTCCCCCAGCCACAGCCATAGCCCTGACTGGTGGATTAGCTTGGTGTGTGGGTGCAAAAAGCCCCAAGATTTGAGTGGGGATAAAAAAGGTGTATATAGACCTGGGAGTTAGATTAGAAGAGGGACAAGACGAACAGTAACGCAGGACTAGGAGCAAGGAGGAAAGGCCAGCGGACAAGATTGAGAGAGGCGCAGCAAAGGCAGCAGAGGGCAGACTGATCAGGAGGCAGCGGAGAGCACAGAAGCAGTCAGCACAGGGGACAGGTTGGAGAAAGTGAAGATTAAGAGGAGTTAGAAGAAAGTAGCTGAGCAAGGAAAGTATAACATACCCTGAGGCGAGAGTCGGCTAAGGCCCTTATTGTATTGAAAAAATTCCAGGGGCAGCAGGTGAAAGCACCCAGGAACGCAGTTGGGTTGTACGTGTTATTTCCCTGTATTCTTTTTTAAATAGTATCTCATAAATAAACTCTGCTTTGATTATTTAGTTAAGAGGCTTCTTAATATTTTGCTTATCAATTTTGGGAGTGGAGCAGTGTGGTGGAACTTTATAAAACAGCCAACATTAAATTAATAGCAGTCAGATAGCCAAATAGTCAAAAGTCCGAAGATTAGTCACCCCAGTCAGATTAGCCCCCAAATTAGTCCTAGTCATTCAAAATATTTCTACAATACACACATATATACATATGTATATACATGTATATGTGTGCACATGTATGTGTATATACACATGTATGTATGTGTATATGTACATATACATACATTTAACTCACTTTTGTGTAAGTATAAGCATGATACAATGAGGAAAGTGCTGCACTTGGAAGTATGTGTAGCAAGTGTATAACTTATACTTGTATATGTATAAATATACATATGTGTATATTATATTTCATTATATAGAATAATGAAATTTATACAAAGGCAGCTCTTTGAACTACTCAGGAGTTGGATTTTATTCTTAACACCAAAAAAAAAAGGCAGATGAAAAATAAACTCTATCAGGTATTTATATAGAACGTGTCATCAGAAAAAATACAAAATCATCGAAGTCACTAAAATTGACATCTATAAAATGACTTGACAACTGTTGTTAAAAGTTAAAACAAGTTTTTCCAAGAAAAAAAGTTTTCTTCATCCTCTTTTTCTTATTACTTCACTCCTTCTCTCTCCACAATGGCAACTGACAGTTTGCAGCAAAATGACCATAGAAAAATAGTTAAACTATAAGTTTTAAGATTCCTCTGAAAGAGACAGTAGAGGCTATCAAAGTTGGTAATAAAACAGATTTAGCCCAGTCAGTCACCTGAATTGACAACTATAAATTAATAATTGCTGTTTGTAGTAGTAAGGAACTGGAGCTCCATTGCATTATAGGAGTTAGAGACGAAGTGTAAGAGTTTATCCACCACTGCAATGCTGTCATTTTTAAGATTTTAAAGATTGAGGAAACTTGGGCCCAGAGAAATTAACTTGTCTCTGCTCACATAATGGCAGAGTTGAGATTTTAATTCAATGGAACAGACTCAGAAATCATGTAGTCCAGTCGCTTCCTACAGAGGAAAAATCTGAGGCCCAGAGTGGTTAAGGAATTTGTACAAGGTCACACAGGTAGTAAGCAGCCAAGTTGAGAATGGAACTTGGGGTCCTCTTGTGGCAGGAATGTAGTGGGACCCCAAGAAACCTAAAGATTCCCAACTGCTAAGGAATCCTTAAAACTTTTTCAAGGAAAAGTACCTCAAGAATAAGGTGTAGCAGAGCATAACCCTGGTATGCTGATACGCAATATCAAGGTCTTCAAGATTTTATATATGGATGGATGCTGTATGTGCTATTGATACCCCATTATCAAAGACCCCCACTTTTTGCATTTCCCCTTGCTTTGTAACTCCATTCCCTTTCTTTGTTTTGAAAAGATACAAAAGACCATATCTTCTCTTACTCCAGTGGGACAATCACCATGGTAATCTGTTCCCCAGCCATATATTCCTCTCTCCTAATAAATCTCTTTATTTCACAGGATTTGTGATGAGCTTATAGTTCTTTGGGTGAACTAGTCCCTCCCCCCCCCATTCAGGTCACAAGTCCCCCCCAACACTGACTCAAAGTTTAGCACTTTTCTCACTATACCATGATGCATCATACCTGTCCTTCAAGACCCTGACATGCCTTCTGAGGCAGCCAAAGATTAAATTATGTGTGATATAATTTTTGGTGCTAAGTGTATTTTATTAAAATTTAGTAATTTGACACTTAAAAGCCATGCATACTATTACAAATAAGAATACATCAAAATTCCTAAACTTCCAGGTAGATTTGGACTACAAGATGTGGATCCAGGCAGCAATCTCCCCTGTTTTTGCTTTTGTTTTTTTAACAGAATCTTCATGGACAAGATTGACTGTAATGAAATAGGTCAGCCCCTTAAAGGGAAAGCTTTGTGTTTGGGAAAACTCTAGTAAGGCTCCAAATCTCTATCTTGATTAACTTTCACCTTCCACTACCTAAAAAGAAAAGGGGTACAGGAGAGATTTCTTTTTCAAAGAATTTTCCCCAACTTTCTCATTTTCTATATGGATATTCTTCCCCCATAATCTCTGCTATAGCTCCACAGTCATTTGGGGGAGGAAATAATAGATTGAGTTTGAAGCAACCTCAGAGGTGATCTATTCTGGGTGTTCTTAGTCCTTTTTGTGTGTTTTGTGGATCCCTCTAGCAGTCCAGTGAAACCTGTGAACCCCTTCTCAGGATAATGTTCTTAGATGCATTAAATAAAATATATGGGATTGCAAAGGAAATCAATTATACTAAAATACCATTATTGAAATACTTTTTTTTAACATAAGTAAATGCATCCTATGTTCAGAATCCCTGATCCAACCCCCTCATTTTACAGAAGAGGAAAGTGAGGTTCAGAGAAAAGTGAATTGCCCAAAGTCACAACCAAGATTGGAAGGGGGTGGGGGAATTCCTCTTCCAGATCATACTCAAATTTCTCTGTCCTCCTGTCAGATGTCTGCCTACAAATACTTTATATCCTAGGAGCACTCATACTATGGTAAAATAGATTTAAATGGCTGACTGAGAGTGTAATGCATTGTGTAGGGGAACATTTTATTGTATTCTTCAGGAAACATTATTTATTAATATTGTTTGAAATTAGCTTGATGTGACTATATATTGACTGACCCCAAAGACTTCCCAGGGAAGTCAGATGGCTGCAGGGAATGCTTGGAATTCACCCAGGTCTAGAGTCCTCCCACTGCTTGTGTTTTGGGTTCCTCAAATGTGAATGTTTATATTTATATCTCAATCAACCTTAATTTGAATGTTAATATTTAGATACACATTTCAATGGAACTTGCCTGGGAAGTGCAATCTCTAGAAAATAGCTTAACTGCTTCTGTACCTGGCTGGTGTGCTGATAGTCTTTTCTGTAATCCTACATAATAAAAACTTTCTGAGACTCAAAAGGGAACCTTCTTCTGGCTTACATCTTCTACAAAATGACCAAATGAATTTCTAAAACTATTTCAGATTTGGGGGTAAGGTCTCATGATCTGTTACAATTGGATGACTCTCGCTAGAGATAATAGAAATATCAATAGTTTATTTATAGAGTGCTTTAAGGTTTGCAAAGCACTTTACATAGATGGGAGAGAAATGAAGGAATAAATGGTGCTCAAATGATCAAGACTAAGGAGTAGAACTATATTTTTATTCTGTGGGTATAACCATGAATAGAAGACCAGACAATCTCTTTGTCAGTGTCTATTTTTTTAAGTATTTTATTATTTTCCAGTTACATATAAAGATAGTTTTCAACATTTGTTTTCACTAGATTTTTAGTTCCAAATTTTTTTCTCCCACCCTTCCTTCCCTCCCTCCTCCCCAAGATGGAAAGCATTCTGATATAGGTTGTATATGTACAATCACATTAAACATATTTCTACATTAATCATCTTGTGAAAGAAGAATCAGAGCACAAGGGAAAAACCTCAAAAAAGAAGGAAAAAAACAGTCCAAAAGAAGAAACAGCATGGTTCAATCTACATTCATAATCCACAGTTCTTTTTTCTGGATGTTGAGAACATTTTCTATCATGAATTCTTTGAAACTGTTTTGGTTCTTTGCGCTGCTGAGAAGAGCCAAGTCTAACACCATTGTTCATCACACAATGTTGCTGTTACTATGTACATTGTTCTCCTGGTTCTGCTCCTCTCATTCAGCATCAGTTCATGTAAGTCCTTCCAGGTTTCTCTGAAATCTGCTTGCTCATCGTTTCTTATAGCACAATAGTATTCCATTACATTCATATAGCACAACTTGTTTAGCCATTCCCCAATTGATGGGCATTCCCTCCATTTCCAATTCTTTGCCAGGCAGTGTCTATTTTTTTGTCCCATATCACTCTAGCTGGCAGATGTGGGGCCCAACTTACCCCTTTAGTGGCCAGAGTATGGTGAATATTCATCAGGGTGGCATCTGGTTTCCTTGGTTTGGGATTATTAAAAATTAAATATAGTTTAATCTGCCTGTCTCCTACAAACAGAATTAATAAACAGATCAGAGAATATGGCTAAAACCAGATCAGAGAACACAATTTCTCCTACAAGATAAACCAGGGGGCAGCTAGGTGGTACAGTGGATAAAGCACCAGCCCTGGATTCAGGAGGACCTGAATTCAAATCCGGCCTCAGACACTTGACACTTACTAGGTGTGTGACCCTGGGCAAGTCACTTAACCCCCATTGCCCCACAAAAAAAAGCAAAAACAAACAAAAAATAAAAGATAAACCAGATCAGAGCCAGACAGAAAAAAAAAAACATAAAACCAATTTAATTTTGTCCCAAGAAGAAATATAACATGATTATGTTGGAGATCCCCCTCCTCCAAAGGGAGCTCAGAGACCTCCTCTTTCTAAGGGTTTTTAAGGTTTCTTTGCTCACAGGTTACAGAATAACTTCATTAGCATGATATAAATCAACCCAAGGAAAATACTACAAATGTAAATCAGTTAAACAATACAAATCAGGGGGGCAGCAAGATGGTATAGTGGATAAAGCACCGGCCCTGGATTCAGGAAGACCTGAGTTCAAATCTGACCTCAGACATTTGACACTAGCTGTATGACCCTGGGCAAGTCACTTAACCCTCATTGCCCCGCAAAAAAAAGAAAAAAGAAAAAAAAATACAAATCAGTTTAATATCTCAACTTAAAGCAGATGCTTTGGTTAGATTGTGTAGTGACAGGAAGAGTACTATCAAAAACAAAGAGGTCTAGTTAGTTGATCAGGAGAACAATAATATCTATTTACTTTCTTGGGAAAGAAGAGAGTGAATAAGAATTTCAGAGGGGCATTTAAATTTGCTTATTCTCTTCGGGAAAGTAAATAGGGACTATCTGGTTTCAGTTTGAAGTTTCTGAGCAAAAGGCATTTTGCTCCTATTAATCCAGGGTCTGAAAATCCATTTGGATGACAAGGCAGCTCCATCAAATCTAGGTGATCTATATATTCATATTAATAGGATATAGGATAGGCATATCACAGTCTGCTGGAATCAGGGGATGAAAGTGGCAAAGGTGACAAACCTTAAAGGGAGACCTAAAACTACCAGGGAAAAAATTATTTTTTATTCTTTCTGGTTGAAATACTGGTTGAATTAGACAACGTTTTAGATGTCCCTTATAACTCTGAGATTCTTTCATTCATTATTCTGCTACCTGACATGACTCAATAAAAGGCTGTGATCAGTTTAAAGCCACATGCCATGTGCTGCAATACAAACATCAATACATCTATTGTCCATCTCTAAAATTTTAAAATAAAAAATGCAGGCCAGCAACTCTCGAGATTTTTCTAGTGGGAAATAAACTGACAAAAGTGACAGCTTGTCACTGTGCCCTGACTTTATTTATGTTATTTGCAGGAAGTACATATCTTGCAAATCATATTAAACGTACCTTAAACATCTGGGCAAAAAGACTTGATCCAAAAGATTCCCAAATTCTCAGATGCTCTTTAAGCCCATTTATAGAAGCAGATAACATTAGAGATAAAAGGAAATGTAGACAAACTTTTGTTTAATTTTTTTTTTAATTTTGAAGAAAAGGAAACTGAGACCTACAGAAGTGAAATGTTTTCTTCAAGTTAACACAGCTGATATGGGAAAGAAGCAAGATTTCAACTCAGTGTCTCTGTTCTACTACATCTAATCCAATCAGGGTGTCCAGGGAGGACCAGAACCTCTGGCATAAGAGCTTGCTGAGCCCTTTTCAGGGCTCTCCACTTTGGTATCCACCCTTCACCTAATTCTCACCTGTGGCTCCAGGAAGCTGTAGTGTGTGCAGTGGACACACCCCAACAAAAGAAACAAACAGCTAAACCAGGTTGAGGGTAACCAACAAACCTCAAACCCATTGGTGAGTTAGAGAATTTTCTACCCCAAGCACATGAAGATGTTCCCCAACAAAACAAGCAGATTAGAATAATTTGTTCCACCTGTCAGGAAGGTGGTGGAAGCAAAGGCTGAAGAGTGCTTAGAGCTTGGTCAGTCAGTAAAGACACCAAGGTGATCCAGTGTATCCCTGCCCATGGCCAGTCACCTTGATTTTTGTCTTGCCACTGGCCTTTGATGACTCTGGAATAGAGTGAGACTGAAGACTTTTTGCATCTCTGCCTCGCTTAAATCCAATTCATACATCAGTCAAGACATCACCCTGTGATTTTATTGGTCCTCTTCAAAAATGAAGGACAACAACTATGTACCAGGCACCATACTAAGCATTGTAGATATAATTAATAAAGTATCTCCCCTGAAGGAGCTTACATTCTAATGGGAAAAGACAGCACACAAAAGGAGGCAGGAAAGGGGCAGGACTAAAAGTCCAATCTTTTCCCTCTATAAAGGAAGGCATTAAGAGGAACTTGGTACTCCACCCTTCAGCCCTCCAATCAGAGAGGAAAGGAAGTTGAGGGAGGTGGTATCAGTTAAAGCTTGAACTAGTGAAATGATGATGAGCTTAACCTGGGAGGAGCATCTTGTTCTGTGGAGTTGAAACCAGGCAAAGCAGCAGATGTGGAGTGGAATGGGCTGAAAAGTTCAGTGTCTGCTACCTACAAAGGAAAGCATTGGGAAGTGTCGAGTATTTGGAGAGAATAGGGATATATCCATCCATACCAAAGCATATGTCCTGTGTCATTTGAAATTAGATGGGGGTGCTTGTCTCTGTTCTAGGTTTTAGGAAACTTATCTGGACTTTCTAATATATTGCTACTTATCAATTGGAGGCTTTAGCACCAGTCTTTGGCTTAAGCATTTATTAAAGCATATTAAATGTTTGTAAAGAGAAAGCACATGGCTCCAAAAGTTCAAAAGCCCTACATACCTAGGATAGAGAGCAAGTGCCGAGAGAGAGAGAGAGAGAGAGAGAGAGAGAGAGAGAGAGAGAGAGAGAGAGAGAGAGAGAGAGAGAGAGAGGCCATGTGACTGCCTCCTTCAGCGTTCAAGGCCAAGTGAGAGCATGAGAGAGTGTAACCTCCCTGAAGTCCAGAAGAGAGGTGGCCCTTACACACTGCTCCAAGCTAGTTGGCTAGCATCATTCAAATCTATTGATTGGCATGACTTGAGGGTGGTACATGAGCAGTATGTGCTGAGGTTAGAGTCCAGAGGACAGACCCTGGGGGAAAAGGCTTTCAGGTAGGTGTGGTTTTAATCTCTATTGTCTCTACCCAGAGTCCAACTTTACTGACTCTGGGAGAGCCCTGCAAAACCAGCCAGAGTTCCTGTGTGTGTGTGTGTGTGTGTGTGTGTGTGTGTGTGTGTGTGTGTGTGTTGGGGGGTGGTCTCTGAGTCCCCAAAACATCCCATTATTAATAATTTTCTCACAGTCCTTTTGACAATTGGTTCAGAGTGTCATCTTTCTACACCAAAGATGGATAGCTTGGGGCAGCTATGGTGGCGCAGTGGATAAAGCACTGGCCCTAGACTCAGGAGTACCTGAGTTCAAATCCGGCCTCAGACACTTGACACTTACTAGCTGTGTGACCCTGGGCAAGTCACTTAACCCCCATTGCCCTGCAAAAAAACCAAAAAACCAAAAACAAACAAACAAACAAAATAATAATAATAATAATAATAATAATAATAATAATAATAAACAAAGATGGATAGCTCATATATTCCTGACTTCACTTTTAAAATCAAAAGGCTTCTAGTATTTGAGGATAGAACCTCATTGACTCTGCTGCCCTCTGGTGGTATTCCCCCCACGCACATTATAGAAAATAAATCTAAAAATAAATAATTACTTTTATCATGAGTGTGGGTGGAAATGGAACAAATCCATCTGGTCATCTCACAAAGGTCCTCTTTTAATCCTCATTCCCTTATATCTAAATTCAATACAAGCCATACCTCATAACTCCTCTACAATTTCATTTTCAATATTGGTCCAACATTGATCCAAAAAGGAAAATAGGTGTCAGTTAGTGCAGCTTATTTTGCAAACAAGGAAATTGAAGTCCTCAGCAGTTAAGTGACATGCTCAATGCCTTTTCTTTTCTTTCTGTTTCATTGTGAGCCCAGCTCAACATCCATATTCAGTCTATCCAACTGCATATCAAAGCCTGAACAATAGTCGTTATATTCACCCACTAAGTCTTTCTTGTATGGATAGCTAAGCCAAATTCTTTTAAGTGGCTACGAATCTGATTAATGTTTCGGGGACTTGGCATGATTAATACTAAGTGTCCACAAGCAGGATCATTTGCAGGATTTCACTATCTATAGATAATCTCTCTTCCATTTGAACTTTGCCTTAGACATCCTAACACCAGTGGCAAACATATTGAACATGTGTCTGTCTATTTTATGCCTTGCTCAATATTAACAAAGAATCATGGAATAGTTATCTATGTCTCCAGGAGTCTTATATGATTTTAACATATGTGTGGAGGAAAGCCTGCAAGGCTGAATTCTACTCTACTGATTCAAATACTTTTTTATAGTTGATAAACAATATATACAGTGAAAACTTGTATTCTCTTCACCTCTCAGCTAATCGTGCAAGTAGAAAGATATGGTCTATTACAGAACATAGTAGAATGTGCAAAATATTTATCTAACATACTCTTGATACATGCGTAGCTCATTCTCATAAACACATTTTAGTGATGAGAGCACAAGCATATAAGTCAGAAGTTAATGAGGGCCTCTCCTTTGCTTTTTCCTATAGTCTTCCCTCTTGAAAATCAGGCCCTCGATGCCTTCAAAATTGTGTTGCCTCCAGAAAAACCTTATTGTATATATTTGATCTGACCTTCAGTGCCTATCTTCATTGTCTCTATTGCCATTTATCAACTTCTTCATGCAGCACATCCCAGCCTGAGATATTAGAATCTAAAGGTGATATCTCTGCTGTCATTGATTAAAATTTTTTAAAAGTCTACTATAGAAATGATAAAAGATCTCTTCCATTTTTTTCATCTTTTTATTCCTGCTTCACCTTTAAGTAATCTCTTGATCATGTGGATTAATTGAGCCTCATCTCAAGCAAATCCTTTCTTTGTTTCTTCAAGAAAATCTGCTGAGGGCCATCCTTCTACTTAGTGGCAATGTCAGTTACCACATCATTCATTTCAAGTTTTAATTTGTTACGATGAGAGAAATAACATTTTTGGTTGAGAAGGGTGACAAATCACATGCAAAAAAAATTGATAGTACTTATTGTTCCATGTGTACTGAATATCATTTTACACTTATTGACCTATTGTTTCTAATGTCTATTTCCTCTCTCTAAATAAATTGTAATTTCCTTGAGAATAGAGAAAAGGTATTTTACTTCCTCTGTATCTCACAATGTCTAGTTTGGAGTTACACACACACACACACTGAATGACCAAGAAATGATTGCTTCCCAAAAAACTTATCCTTAGATTTCATTATGTGGCAAGCTGATAAGAAACTACACAACAATTTGACAAAAACTGCTGGGAAAACTGGAAGATAGTATGGCAGAAACTAGGCATAGACCAACATCTTACACCTTATACAAAAATAAGGTCAAAATGGGTTCAAGATTTAGACATAAAGAGAGATACCATAGATAAATTAGGAGAGGAAGGAATAGTTTACCTCTCGGATCTATGGAGAGGAAAATAATTTATGTCCAAACAAGAGACAGAAAATACTATGAAATGCAAGATGGAAGACTTTGATTACATTAAATTAAAATGTTTTTGTAGAAACAGAAACAATGCAGCCAAAATTAGAAGGGAGGCAGAAAACTGGGAAGCAATTTTTACAGCCAGCATTTCTGACAAAGGCCTCATTTCTAAAATATATAGGGAACTAAATCAAATTTGTAAGAATTCAAGTCATTCCCAATTGAGAAATGGTGAAAGGATATGAAGAGGCAGTTTTCTGATGAAAAAAACCAAAGCTATCTATTGCCATATGAAAAAATGCTTGAAATCACTATTGATTAGTGAAATGCAAATTAAAACAACTCTGTGGTTCCACCTGATATCTATCAGATTGGCTTAATATGACAAGAAAGGAAAATAATAAATGTTGGAGAAGCTGTGGAAAAATTGAAACACTAATGCATTGTTGGTGGAGATGTGAACTGATCCAACCATTCTGCAGAGCAATTTGGAACTATACCCAAAGGGCTATGGGACTGTTCATACCCTTTGACCCAGTGGTATCACTACTAGGTCTGTACCCCAAAGAGATTATAGAGGAGTGAAAAGGACCTGCATTCCATTTTTGAAGAGCTTGAAGCTTTTTCTTATATTAGGCCTAAATCTTCCTCTTTGCCGTTCCCACTCATTGTTGTTCAAAGTTTTGCCCTTTGAAATCAAGTCAGACAAGTCAAATCCCTCTTCCCCATGAAAAACTAAGCTTCCCCTGAGTGTTCCTTTCTCCAAAATCTCCAATTCCCTTGATTAAATCCTTGTGGCATGAGTTCAGCCAAGCACCTTCACTATCATGGTCATTCTCCTCTGAAAACTGTACAGCTTATACATGTCATGGCTAAAATATGGTACTGCTATTGGTGGTAATGGAGGTCTTTAGGTATTCGTCTTTAAAGAATTATACCCTCTCTAACACAAATCCAATTAGAATAAAATAATCTTTCATTTAGGTACTAGAGAAAGAAGACCATAGAAAAATCCTTGGACTTCTCTCAAGAAGAGATGACACAGGTACATGATTCTCTGAGATACCCATCTCCTGGAACAGGAGAAAGGACATAGTTTTTATAGATAGTGGATGGGGAATCACCTGAGTCCTTATTGGGGGTGGGTTGGGAGAAGTCGGGTGAGGGACATTTGTTCTGATTTCTGGAGCTATCTCTGTCCCCTTGGAGTCACTCGGGCATCAGCCACACCTAATAGGCTTATCTCTCTTCCTTCTCAAGGTGTGTCTGTCCTTCAGTTTAGCTGGCCAGTTTAAACTTTAATCTTAACCCCATAACAGTACCCAAAATTGAACAAAATATTCCAGATATGGTCTGACTAGGATCATCCTATCTAGTTCTATACTTTCCTTCTCTTTTTGTTTTTGTTTTTTTGTGGGGCAATGAGGGTTAAGTGACTTGCCCACTAGCAAGTGACTTGACAGCTAGCAAGTGTCAAGTGTCTGAGATAGGATTTGAACTCAGGTCCTCCTGAATCCAAGGCTAGTGCTTTATCCACTGCTCCAGCAAGCTGTCCCCCACTTTCCTTCTCTTAAGGTAATCTCAGATTACTTTGATGTTTTTTGGCTACTGTGGTAAAAAATGAAAGCTTTTAACTAACATTTAAGATTTGGCTAAACAATAACTGAAGGACACCAGTTTTTGATGGACCACCCTTTCAGGGAGGAGACCGTGAGGAACAGCCGTGCTCCTGCTGATACTTGGGAGAGTTTGACCGAGCACTCCACTTGCGGGGTGCGAGCTTAAAAGCAAGGAGAGAATGGAAGTGGTCTCTCTCTCTCTCTCTCTCTCTTTCTCTCTCACTCTCTCCCTCTTGCTCTTGCTCTGCACACACACGCTGACTTAGGTTTGACGGCATGCTCTGGTGATCGGCCCTGGTCCTCAGTAACAGCACGTGCTTGACTCTGTTCTCAGCCTCAGAGATGGCCTTGGGATTTGGTGAGTTTTATAAGGAATATAGACTAAGCTTAGATCTAAGACTATTTATTTGTATTTCTACTTTCCTATTTCCCTAATCACTTAATCACCTTGTTTGTTGGCTAATTAATTCCCAAACAATAAAAGCTAAGTAATCCATCTCTAACTAAAGCTAAGAGGCTTCTTTCTCTTACTGGTCTGGGAGATATATAAGGGAAAGGTTAAAGGGGAGTTTAATGCTCTTATATCCAATTTTAAATCTCACACTACTATCCCATTGTTGACTCATTGAACTTAACATCCACTAACACCCCAAGATCTTTTTCAGATGAATTGTATCTCTAACCATACTTCCAGATCTTATTCAATTGACTATACTAAAACCTGTATTTTCTATTTTTCTTTTTCTTTTTGAATGGTGTGTCTTTGAATGCGCTGAATATCTTCTTCCCATCTCCCTAGACCAGATGTAAATGGATATGCCAACAAGGACACATTCTTTTCTTCATAACATCTTTTTAGCCATGGGTATAAGGTTTAAAATTCTAATTGTGATGTCTAAAATCTAATGATTGGTTGCCTTAAATTAGAAGCTTTAAGCAAGAGTTTAGCCTTTTAAATATTTATTAAAGTGTGTTAGAAGTTAGTGAAGAGAATGAGAGAGGAAAACAGATTCCTTATAGCATGGATAATCCTAGCTTAGATCTATTTGGTATAGCCAGAGAGAAAAAAAACCCTTCCTTTCCTAGCAGCCCACGTGAAGTCCCTCCTATTTTGCCTCCCCTGCCACCAAGTCGAAGTCCAGAAATGAAAAGACCTTGCTTCCCCACAGTTTCTCCCAGAAGCCCTCTGTGAAACCAGAAACAGGGCTGTCTACACACACAACTCCAAGCTCATTGGCTGGTAACTTTGATAGACAAGACCCACAGGTGGTAGACATGATTTCCTGATGACAATCTGACCTTTGAAACCTCAGAAAGGTCACTTCTGGACACTAAGTCACTAAGTTTCTTTTCAGGCCAGAGCTCACAATGTACCTCCCAGCAGGGAATGCCATTCCAATTCTCACATTGGGGAAGTCTCAAATACCCCACTCCTGTTTTTCCATTGAAAATAGCCAGGGCAGAACTGCTTTTCCATTTTCAAGACTTCACAAGAAATCTCTTCTATCAAGTTCTTTGCTTATAGCCAGTCCTGCTTCTACTCCTTCCCCCACCCCCATTTATTCAAACAAAATGAACCTAGATTTGAAAAGTAACTCCTGTGGTCCAAGAATATGCTTCAAAGATTCTCAGTGTCTTCTTCTGGTACGTTTTTCTCTGAATTTCAAATGGGTTGACATTGAATTTGAACTTCATGTACTGTGGTTCACATTTTGTCATTCTTTCTTTGGCCACGGATTTGGATTTATAGTGACAGGTGGTCTGCTTTCTCTTTATTTTAGAGATTTTTCTCCCTTCATATTTCCATAATAACAACAATTTCTTGGGCTAATTCAACTGTCAGGCTCCAGACTTGACCTCTGAGTGACTGTTGCCAAGTTGTGTTTGGTAAAAGACTCTCTTTGCTTTTATTATTCAGCAGTCCAAATTATTGAGCCTTCATAGGCTAAGTAAGTCCAGGACTTGTCTGTTTAATCAAGCTCTTGAGAGAATTTTCAGGGTCCTTACTAGCCACTGCCTAAATAAGCCAACAAAAGACTGAACTGCAGTTTATTCAATCATCAGCAGGTGATGGAAATGTGTGTGCATCTCACAGTTTCACAGATGACATATGTACACATGTATTAAGGGTGTCCTGGATGAATATTTTTCACAAACAATATTTTATAGCAGACCATATCTTTATAGCTACATAGTTGGCTTATAGAAAAAATATGGCTAAAAATAAGCATTCTACTGAACCCATAGTTTGGGTTGTGAATGCAGGAGCCCCACTATAGGTTGATGACTAATTAGAATAAATTATACTCTGAAAGGGAACCTTGGTGAAGGGGTCATTAGATAAACTAAATGAATTCTCCTTGAAAGTTTGTAATAAGAGTTGCTTCAACCCAAGGACCTGTTCCCTAAGTGAGATGGTTAAATACAGCAGTTTTTAGGCGACCATAGAAGCTATGGTTAAGGGGAAGGATGTTGTAAATCTAGTTCTTCTTCAAACCATAACTATAGGGGCAGCTAGGTGGCTCAGTGGATAGAGCACTGGCTCTGGAGTCAGGAGTACCTGAGTTCAAATCTGGCCTCAGACACTTAACATTTACTAGCTGTGTGACCCTGGGCAAGTCACTTAACCCCAATTGCCTCACTAAAAAAAAAAAAACAAAAAAAAAAACCCATAACTATAAAGCACAAAGATATTGTTAGAGATGAATAGGAGAAAAATATGTTGGCCGAACACTTTAGGCACCTATTTATCTCAAGAAGTAGAGTATTCCTCAAAGTTAACATGAGCATGAGGGGACTGGTGTTGAAAGCCAAGAAAAAAAAAAAAAGGACTCAAGGCAGTAAAAACAGGAAACCTTAAAATGGGCATTGCAGTTGTAGTGATTCCATGGGCACTTGACTATGTTGGTGAGAAGAATGATCTGAGCATATGTTGATAATGACTAGATTGAGCTGGAAAGAGTAAATTGAATGGAGTATGTAGAAAAATCTGTCCCATAATCTTTTTTTTTTTTTTTGCAGGGTAGTGGGGGTTAAATGACTTGCCCAAGGTCACACCAACTAGTAAGTGTCAAGTGTCTGAGGCCGGATTTGAACTCAGGTCCTTCTGAATCCAGGGCCAGTGCTTTATCCGCTGCGCCACCTAGCTGTACTCCCATAATCTTTTTTTAATAAAGATTTAGATTTTTTTTTCTTCCTCATATTCTTTTTATAAAATTCAAATAGTCATGTTGATATCTTTCACTTTCTCATCACCTGAATCAATACATTAAAAAAAATATCTGATGTTATTTGCTATCTTTCATGCAAATAGAGCCTCACTTCTACAAAGGATTGGGAAGAAGTCTTATTGCTTCTTTGAGGGCAAATTTGTTCATTATAATTTCTTTATACTGACTTTTATTATTTCACATTTGTTATTTTCACCTACATTGTTGTAGTGGTTGTATATATTATTTTCTTTTCCCTGCTCACTCAGTTCATTTAAGTCCTTCCAAGATTCTTGGTATTTGTTATGGGGTTTGGAACTAGTAAAGTTTAAACTGGCTAGCTAAACTAAAGGACATATGTCCGTATAACTGTGCTTGAGAAGCTAAACTATCTGGGCAGACATACTTAGCAAGTAAGGGAGATAAGCATATAGGTGTGGCTGCTACCTGATTGGTGCCAGGGGACAGAGATAACTCCAGAAGTCCTGACCACCACCTCTCATTCAAGCCTTCCCCCACCCCCAAAGGGAATGTTCCATTGTTTTGGGGGGTTTTTTGCAGGGCAATGGGGGTTAAGTGACTTGCCCAAGGTCACACAGCTGGTAAGTGTCTGAGGCCAGATTTGAACCCAGGTACTCCTGAATCCAGGGCCGGCACTCTATCCACTGTGCCACCTAGCTGCCCCAGAATGTTCCATTGTTAGGTGGTGATTACCCCATGTACTATCTATAAAAGCTTTTGCCTTTCTTTGTTTGAGGAGTAATGCATTTCAGAGAATCATGTCTAAACCATTTTCTCCCTTGCAGAGTCTATCTCTCTTGGTCACTTTCTCTAGCACCTAAATAAAAATTATTTTATTCTAATTGGATTTGTGTGTAATTCTTTAAAGAGGACCGCCTAAGGACACCCCCACATCACCAATTTCCCCTGTATGGTATTCATGTTCATTGTTTCTTATAGCACAGTAATATTCTGTTACATTAATGTGCCACAGTTCATTTCACCATCCCATAGTCGATGAACATATTCTTTGGTTCCAGTCCTTTGCTACTACAAATAATGTTGCTATAAATATCTTGGGGTATCTAGAGCCTTTCTATTTGTCAAAAAAAAAGAAGAAGCAGTGGAATGGCTGTGCCACGGGGTATGGATATTTGTTTAGGCATCTTATTTGTGTAATTCCAAGTTTCTTTTCAATAGATAGACCAATTCACAGTTTCATCAACAATGCATTAGTGTGCCTGTCTTTGCACAGCCCTTCCAACATCGATTATTTCCAGCTCTTACTGTCTTTTGAATTTCTATTAGTGGATAGAAACATTATTTCATGTGGTTGTTAATAGTTTACAGGTTTTTTTTTTTTTATAAACTGTTTTTCTTGATATTCATTGACCACTTCTTTACTGGGGAATGGCTTTTGGTCTGTTACAGATCTGTATATCTTGGATGTTAAAACATTATCAGAGATATTTGATACAAAGATTTTTTTTCTCCCAAATATTTCCCTTCTTGTCCTAGATAGGCTCATTTTGTTTGTGTAAAGGTTTTTCAATTTCATGTAATCAGAATTAGCTATTATATATTTTGTAATTGTCTGTACTTGTTTGATTAAGAATCCATCCCTTGGGGGCAGCTAGATGGCCCTGGATTCAGGAGTACCTGAGTTCAAATCCAGCCTCAGACAATTAACACTTTACTAGCTATGTGACCCTGGGCAAGTCACTTAACCCCCATTGCCCCACAAAAAAAAAAAAGAATCCATCCCTTGCCCATAACTCTGAAAAGTATAGCAACTGCTTCTATTCTAATTTTTTATGGTATGATCTTTAATATTCAGGTCATATATCCATTTTGAATTTATTATGTAATATGGTATAAGAAATTGGTCTATTCCTAATTTCTTCCAGAATGCTTTTGTTCTTATCAAATAAGAAGTTCTTTCCTTCTGCTATTTCCTTTGATAATTTGTGTTTGGGGATTTACCAAATATCAGATTATTGAGTTCAATTATTTCTGATTCTTTCTATTAATCAACTTTTCTATTTTTTAGCTAGTACCAAATAATTCTGATGATGACTGTTTTATAATTTAATTTGAGGTCTGGAAATGCTAGTTCCCTTTCATTCCTATGTTTTTTCATTGTTTCCCTGATACCCCAAATTTTGTTATTATTTTGTCCCTTAGTACTTTTTTTTGGTATTGCACTAAATCTTCTTTTATTGATCATTTGTTTTTCCATTACCCTCATTTCTAAATTTCTTATTTCCCTCTATGGAGCTGGTCATCCATGGTAACAAACATTTTAAAACAAAGAGAAGAAAAGTTCAGCAAAACCTATCAATATATTTATAGTGTTTGACCAATATGTGCAATATTCCACAGCAATAGTTCTTCAACTTTGCAAAGAGGAGAGAGAGGTGCATTTTCTCAACTCTCCTCCAAGGCCCATGCTTAGTCATTGTAATTACACAGTGTTTTGTTTCATTTTTTTCTTTCCAGGTACATTGTTATTGTAGTGATTGCATATGATGCTCCCTGGTTCTGCTTACTTTACTTTTCATCAGTTCATATAAGTCACCCTGTAATTCTCTCAGTTCATCATATTTATGGTTTTATAGTAATATGCCATTTTATTACCATACTTTATTTAGACATTACCTGATATCTACTTTTTTCTAGTTCTTTGTTATCACAAAAATTCTGCTATGAATTTTTTCTATGTCTTTAACCTCCTTGAGTTACATGACTAACAGTAGAAGCTCTTGGTCAAATGGTATGAATATTTTGGTTACTTTTTAGTGTAATTTCAAATTAATTTCCAGAATGTTTGAACTAATTAATACATTCAGTAGTGTTAGTGTACTTCTATTTTTACAGTCCCTCCAATCTTGTTTTCATCTTTTATTATCTTTGCCAATTTCATGGGTATGAGGTAAAACTTCACAATTGTTCTGATTTATATTTTTCTCAATGTTGGTGATTTGGAGTAGTCTTCTTTATAGTTATTAATAGTTTACAAGTCTTCTCTTGAGAACTAATTTTTTCATATTCATTGACCACTTATCCAATGAGGAATGGCTCCTAGGATGCAACTTTTTATATTTTATTAACACCCCTTTAGAGTTTATTGTGGTATGTAGTATAAAATATTGGTCTAAACCTATTTTCTGCCAAACTGCTTTTTTATAAAATATTGAATATAAAATATTTTTTATAAAATATTGAGAAACTGGATTTGATTATTTCTGTGTCATGTGTCTCTAATTCATTCTACTGTTTTACATTTCTTTTTTTCATCTAGTACAAATTTGAGGGTAATGATATGCTCCTCTCATTCTTACCTTTTTCATGATTTCTCTTGAAAATCTAGACCTTTTTTTCTCCAAATGAATTTTATAGCATATTTGCTGATCTTAATTCTTCTTATTTCTCTTTGTTATCTCATTGCTATAGCTAGCATTTCCACGTTAAGTAATAATGGTAAGAATTCATGGCAATATGACAGAAGTGATAAAACATCACCAAATGTGGAATAGATGCCATCCCAAAAAGTTGGCTTCAAAATTGAATCCTGCATATTGAAACACTAAACTTCCAATATGAAATTGAAAATTTATACCAGGATAGCAGTGTTGATGGTAATAGAAGGGAGGTATTAAGTAAGAAAGGGACCAGCTTCTGTAATTCAAACATTGGCACAATTCATCCCTCACCTATTTATGCCTCTTCTATTTTAAAAACAGTAGGACGTTACCCTCCTATTATCTGAGGAAATTCAACTTAGAGAAGCTGTTCAAGCCTAAAAATTGAGAATATTGAGCTAGTGGTTGCCCCTTGCTGCATCTTGAAGAATTCAATAGATAAAAGTTATGAACATCTGAGGTAGTCTGGTAATACCAGGCCCTCTACTACAGAGGAAGGAGGAGGATCATGTAGAAAAAATAGCTAGATTAACTAATTGAACCCTTAGGTGTAGCCACCAAAGAGTTTTATCCCCTGGTACATACATCATTATCTTGCTATGGTTGGCGATATTCAGAAGTGGTTGCAGGGGCAGCTAGATGGTGCAGTGGATACACTTGGCACTTACTAGCTGTGTGACCCTGGGCAAGTCACTTAACCTCCATTGCCCTACCAAAAAAAAAAAGTGGTTGCAATCAGGCTTACCCTTCTCTTTGCATTTGTAAAGAGAATTTGAGTATAAAATAGTCCCACTGTTCCAGAGATACTCAATTTCTGTAGGCCTGGTAGACCTGGTTATTTACATGTGTTTTAATATGCCCCAAACCAAGACAAAAGATACCCAAGGAACTATATCAAATGGTATCAATAAATTATAACCAGGAAAACTCCCAGTGAATATCAATTGTGTGCCTTAAATCCTGAATTTGACTGAAACAACCTACTCAAAAGATTATGAAGTTTTTCAATTAATGAGACTCTGCCTAAAGTGGCAATCATGCCATTTCTCTGGGCCTCAGTATTTTTTTTCTTTCATTCTTTTTTTTTGCAGGGCAATGGGGATTAAGTGACTTGCTCAGGGTCACACAGCTAGTAAGTGTCAAGTGGCTGAGGCTGGATTTGAACTCAGGTCCTCCTGAATCTAGTGTCAGTGCTTTATCCACTGTGCCATCTAGCTGCTCCCTGAGCAGTATTTTCAACTGTAAACTACAGGAGTTGAACAAAGTGCCCTCTCTTCCAACTCTAAATCCTTAAAACATGGGGGTAAAAGACTATTAAAGAGGAATATGGCAATATTTTTATTCCTGTTTTGGTATTTAGAGTTGATCAGGTCCAAATGGAGTTATTTCTATTTGCATATGGTGTTCTATATAACATGTAATGAAAAAAGCATTGGCTTGGAGTCAGTATAGAACTAAGTTCCAATGACTGCTTCTAACACTGATATAATTTAAATTTTCCAAAACTCAGTTTCCTCATGTATAAAATGGGATTAATAATACTGGTGAGAAATTAAGTGACTAGCCCAAGGCCACACAAATCAGCATGTATCACAGGAGGACTTGAACCTAGTTCTCCATGAACAAGGTAGTAATCCTAGGTAAGTCACTTGATCCCTCCTTCCCCCCCTCCCTGGATAGCTCTTTAAGACTCTAAGTTATTAACAAGTTGCCCATCTGCATTGATAAAGGGAGATTATTGACTGGAAGTTCCCTATATCAGGGAAATCATAGGTTTGGCCCAATACTTCTAGGATTTACTTCTCATCATTTTTGTAAGGATGAAATGATATTATATGAAGTACTTGGGGAGGGTGGATTTAAAGCTATATAAATGTCAGCTATTATTACATTTGCTATCATCTCAACTGATTTTAATATAGAGGAAAGTGATAATAATTTTAATCTCTTTCTTAAGTGATTGCTCTAGAGACTGGCTGTACACCCTTTTTAAACTCACTTATCTTGGCACTGAAAGTTCAGATAACAGAATAACACTAGTAGACACTGTAGTATTCTTGATCCAGAGGAAAGAGAAGTCCCAGAGTGGTTGTCAGAGGTCTTGATTTGCCTGCAATCACTTCCCCTATATCCCTGATAACAGTGACAAGAAAATTTCTCTGCCATTACTTCCAAGTCTGAATCAGATGGTTGTCCTTTCACAACAAATTCTCCATCATCTGAGACCTCAATCTGGCAGCTTTCAGGGTTCAGGTGAAGGTAATCTGCCTCTTTCCAGACTTTTCTTACACATCTCCCGTTATTTCTACACAGGTGTCTGCTGCATACTTCCGTTGCTTTGGTCACATTAACAATGTAGCTCCCTAGATCAGACATAACAAAATGTTTCACCTTTGTACAGTTGCCCTGGAAATAGAGAACACATAAGGGTTCCATTATTCCCACAAATAACAGCATGGTTACTGTTTCTAGCCCAACACTGAAAGTCTTTAGATGGGATTGAAACCAGTGTTCTTGGTTTTAATTAGTGGACCCTTGGGCTCCACAAACAATCATCCCTACTGCCCACATGTGCTCTATGGCACAAAGGTTTTAAGGTTGAAGGGGAGGCTCACAGAATAGGAAAGTATCGAAGGTGACCAATAAATGGCCAGCCATGACTACTATAGTGACTGACTCTGGAGGGAGTCTATCAGCCCCTGTGTTTAGCCTCACCTGACCTATTCAAAGCACTTTCCATTCCCTTCAATTAACTTAGTATAAAAATTCACAGCCCATATAATCTCTGCACCTTCACCTGGTTCAGCTATTATCATCTGGATGACAATGATAACTGACATTTCCCAGCACCTTGCATAGTGCCTGGCATCTCATAGTTGCTTAATAAAAGCTGCTTGATATGGGACTTTACTTGAGTAATTACTTGATATAAGACTTTAAAGTTCATGTATACTTTCTCTAACTTTCCAGGATCACTGATGAGGTACAGCCTGATTTCTTCCAGCCAAACAAAGATGGGGACCCAGTGATGGTAATAAAGCAGAGAGACACATGCCTTGTCACCTTCTCTATGAGTGAGCATGAATACAGGGTTTTGATATGAACAAAACCTATTAATAGTTTAGACTAACTTAGTGGGAGACTTTATCTTTATTCTTTGAAATTGTCATACTTGATTAATACAGTAATGAGAATGGAATTGTGTCCAGAAAGAACATCAGGTGCCTATTATTTTAGCCCCAACCCAAAAAAGTTACTGCTTACTACTTCCCCTAAAAGCATATCTTTGACTAATATTTTCCAGAGTTTCTCTGATGCAGCTTCTTCCCCCACCTTTCCCTGTCCCCAGGACACAAATTTATTAAGTCTCTCCATCTTTCTTTTCCTGCTCCCAATCTCACAGGAAGGAGGGCTGTGTAATTTGAAATTATGTCACAGCTGAGCTCATCCCCCCAACAAGACTGCTCTTCATTGTATTGGTAGAACTTACATTTGGGCATACTCGTCAGACTTATTGCCACACACAATCTATTTGGAGACTTTCCAAGGTTCTAGGTAAGTGCTCACGCTGAAGCCTCCCTAGGTCATACCCTGCTAGACTTACTTCCAAATACACACCACAGAGATCACCACAAAACACCTAGAGTGGACAGGCTCCTTTTTTTATGTGAAGTTCCAAAAAGGTCATAAGATCTATCTTCATAACCTTCTAAAGTGATCTTCAGGGGCCAGTTAGGTGGCACAGTGGATAAAGCACAGGCCCTGGATTCAGGAAGACCTGAGTTCAAATCTGACCTCAAACACTTGACACTTACTAGCTGTATGACCCTGGGCAAGTCCCTTAACTGTCATTGCCTCATTAAAAAAAAAAGTGATCTTTAGCAGACCCATATAAGCTGAAATCAAACATGGTCATAGATTGCTTCCATTTGTCATAACCTGAAAATCTTCTTGCCTGAGCTCTCTGGTGCCATGCTTGTTTCTATCCTTTCCCTGACTTTCCCTGTCTTACTTTAGAGGTGTCATTCCAGGTCCTTGTGGGAGGTGAGGATCAGTGGGTGACCCTAGCTTTGAAGGAGGTATGTGTGGAGGGGGTAAATCCTACCTAAGTACCCTTCCTGTGATGTTCCTCTTTCCTTAGTGCCCCCTTGGATATCTAAGCTAGCTAAACTACATGGCCATCTCTTAAAGGTACCAAAGAATAGAGCTTCTTGCTTTTAGCATTGACCTGTTCATCTCATTCTTCTGACAATCCCCGGAAGCCCGGGAATGGACCTCCAAAAATTAAAAAAAAAAAAAAACTAAAAATTCTAACAGGGCATACACTTGGATCTCAGAGAGAAGCCTGCTATGATATGATCCTCCTGGCTCTTTTATAAGGACAGAGGGAGGTTTTAACAGCATGCTAGCAGGAATAGTTTCATGAAACAGTCTAATTGAAAGTCCAGAAAAAAAAAAAGTCAATTTTTCCAGTGAAAGCCATGGTAACATCATTTGAGTATAGCTTCTTGGAGCTTTGGAAGAAATGCACAACTCATTTTTAAAACTGCTATTTTTAAACTGATTTTTTCCAGAGACAATGTATGCTAAATACAGAAAGAAAGTGACATCTTCTCCCTTGAATCTTCAAAAGCCAATACCACTCACTCTATCTATACTACTGTACTATGGAGACCATAGGGACTTGGAAGAAAGTGGGACACTTAGAAAAGGAAGGGAAAATACATTTCCTTTCATAAAATGTGCCACTAAGGCACTGACTTACCTCAGATGAAGTTAAATTCATGTCTCCCCAAATAACAATGCCTGCGGCTCCCAAGGCAGCACTTTCTCCTATGGTACTAATTAGGTCTTGCTATAATGAAAAGAGATATCATTGTCAATCTGAATATAAAATACCCCACCAAAAATTTTAAAAATAAAATAAAAACAGAAGATGCTTTCAAGTTAGTAGGGATAAGTTTGAATTCACATACCATTAAAAAATGGATTTCCTCCCTTTCTAGAACAGAATAAATTTTGAATAGATAAATAAATTTTATAGAATGTGAAAGGCTATGTGATCTTGAGAACAGAGAAATCAGTTATTTTTTTAAAGTTTTTAATTAAAACAAAAATGTAGGTATTTTTAATACCATCAACTAATAAGCAAATACAAATATCTCATTTCATTAAACTCAATAGAGTGGTTTGCACTGTGTTGTTGCCCAAATACCCCACTGCTGCCCCACCAAAAAAACAAAACAAAACAAAACAAAAAAACCCTACTTGAGCACATGGCTCATGAAACAAAATCCAGATGTTCCCTGTCTTTCCCCAAATGCCATAGCGACTCCTTTCACTCCCATTTTCCCATTTCATTTTTCAATATTCCATTTGGTAATTCACTCACTCTCTGCAATGATTTTGACTGATGTGAGTCATGCATGATCAAAGTTCAAGGCAAAGGATCGCTCTAGCTAGACTCAAATTTGCTCAAGCCTCCAGAGCTCCTTTGCAGAACCCCAGAAATCATCTGTTTTATTTCAAAGAAAATACTTTGATGTACTTCATTCTTAACTCAACACCATCATGCTAAGTAGCTCTTCTTATCCACAGAAGTGAATATAAAAGATAAATGAAAGAAATGTCAGAGGAAGAAATTTGTGCTTCAAAATTTTTGAGGGAAGATGATAGGTTAGAGGCAATAACCCAGAAGAACTCTCAATATTTCCCTCCAAATAATTTTAAAATAACGCTTCAAATCCAATTTTGGAGCAGCAGAGCCAATGAAAGGTCAAGGTGAGACATATTTCCATCCTAAGAAAACTTAGGGAGTTTGTGACACTAGAGTAGAAGCTTGTCTAGAGTACATACAGGTGGTGGCAGGCACAACAGCAGCAGCAGCTTTTGGAGCTCCCAGCCCAAAGACAACATATGATACATTGTATACAAAATAAATCCAATGTGACTATATTTGGTAAGAACTACTAGTAGCCTTAAGGCTGACATTATGGGGCAGAGAATCAAGACTAAAAATTATCGGTCATTTACATCTTAGTTAGAATGTGTTTTATATAATTTCTTTGTCTGGTTTTTTGAAAGAGGATGATGAAAAGAAGGAAAAAAATTATTACAGAGCAAGTAAAACTTGGGGAGGAGGGTCCCCAAGGCATACTTCCTATCTTTCAATCTGGCTATCATAACCTCCCTCCAGACCACATGAAAATGAATGTTCTAGCATGTTCTAGCAATCTTGAGTTAATCCACTGAAATGAACACTTTGTACCCCTAGAGTTTATTATTAACTCCCAGGGAAATAAATGTATTATCACATGGGGAAAGGCTCTTCTTAAGCTACAAATAGAATAGGAAATCTATCTTTGTATAATTAGAGATGTAAGCCATGAATATTTTGAGCTTGTAGGGAATAAAGAATTGGCAATTCCCAATGATTTCAAATACTGTTACATGTTTCTTTCACTGGTTTCAACTGTATCCTCTGAAAAGCTGCAATGAATTGCTTGGTTTTCCTGGTAATTTATTGATTTAAATATTAACATTCAAAAAAGGCAATTGTTCATCAGTCATTTAACCAACATTGTCAAATACCAAACATTTACCCTCCTTTTCAGAAACAAAGGTAGTAAATAGGCATGGCATTTCTTTCCATGCATGATTCAGTTTTAGGTCATAGATTGACAACTGGAAAGGACCTTCAAGGTAGTGTAGTCCAACTCTTTCATGTTATAAATGAGGAAATTGGGGCCCTCTTTTGAACATCAGCATTTAAGCCAATAAACTCCCAGAAAAAACAAGGCATTCACTGCAGATTGGCAGAGGATTCAGTTGAAACCAGTGAAAGAAAAGTATAAATGACTTTTCCAAGTTCACAAAGTAGTAAGTCAAGATTTCTAAGTAAGTGAATTTGTAATAGGTGAGTAATTGAAGGACTGAACCCAAGCCTGATGACTCCAAATCCAGGATTCTTGACACTGGTAAGTTCAAAGTTGTATACTTGGCCTGGTAGACACTGAGTCTCAAACTCAAGATGTATTCTGGGAACGGTCTTTGTTCTTTGTATGTTAATGAATTACAGAGAGCTAAGCCCCAGAACAATGGAATGGGGAATGAGGAAATGTTCCATTTCATGTGCCTGACATCCTTTGGTTCTTACTAACCCCTTCAATGGCCACCACATAATAAAGGTGAAGGGTTGGATAAACACTCAAAACCAAGGCTTCAGTATCATGTGCTTTCTCCACATGTTTCACTTTGGATTGGAGTAGGGGGAGTGGAGGCACTTGATTGAAAGATGGTGTAAGGGGCAGCTAGATGGCGCAGTGGATAGAGCACCGGCCCTGGAGTCAGGAGTACCTGAGTTCAAATCCGGCCTCAGACACTTAACACTTACTAGCTGTGTGACCCTGGGCAAGTCACTTAACCCCAATTGCCTCACTAAAAAAAAAAAAGAAAAAGAAAATGGGTCCACTCTTACAGACAATGTATAATAAAAGAAAAAAGAGTCGCACCCGAAAGATGGTGTAGGGCAACTACAAGTTGTATTACTGTTTGAGGAATTCTGTATGTCAAGTATGTGTGTGTGTGTCTGTATGTGTATGTGTATGTGTATGTATGTGTGTGTGTTGATTATATAATGAGAATACAGAGACAGAGAAGATATAGAAACACAGAGACAGAGACACAGAGAAATTACTTGGCGAATGACCTTTAGGCCTATAAAACTCTCTAAAAGACTTTTCCATGCTGAATTCCAGAGGTGGTGTCTCTATTACTAGCAGTGTATCCAACTAACTTTTAATTATGACCACAGGTGCAAGGACAACATGAATAACTGAAACAAAAGTTCATTTTAGGAAAGAGTTGCAATTTCCTCCATCACCTTTAACCAACAGTTGAACACTGCCCAGTTTAAGATTCATCTTCTACTTTATCCACCACAATATCTGAAATGATAGAGACACTCTGAGAGACCCCAGTGAGACAGGAAAGTGATTTAGATTCCATATTTAGAAACAGGAGCAAACCTTTCCAGAACATTCTTTATTACTTTCTAGTATAGCCTTCATTTATTTTTTAAAATGGTAATCAATCAATTGGAACATATTTAAGTATTTTATATGTATCAGACACTGTCCTAAGTACTGGGGATACTGAAAAAGAAAAAAAAAGTTTAAACACCTTAATCCTTGCCCTCAAATACCTAAGTGTCATGGTAGAATGCTGTTCATAGAATCAAGAAGGCTTGAGTTCAAATTCTGCCTTAAGCTTTATTAGCTGTGTCATCCTGGGAAGTCATTTAACCACTTTCAGCCTTAGTTTCTTCATCTGTAAAATGAGTGTAGTGATAACAACTACTTCAAAGGATTGCTATCAAGATCAAATGAGATGATAAATGGAAAGTGTTTTGCAAAACTTAAAGCACTATAGAAATGCAATCTGTTAATGATACCCAAGTAACTTATATTCTATTTATATACTATCTTTTTTTTCCTTCTTCTTCTTCTTCTTCTTCTTTTTTTTTTTGAGGCAATTAGAGTTAATCAACTTGCTCAGGGTCACAGTATGTTCCTAAGGTCAGGTTCTTCTGATTCCAAGACTTAGGCTCTATCCACTGCCCCTACTACCTTTTTTTTTTTTAAACAATACCTAAATGTACAGAATGGATATGGGAACTTCCCTTCTCCCATTTGTTCTCTGAGTGGCTGCCAAAATAATGTTCCCAATGTGCAAATCTGACCTTGTCCCTCCCTCAAGAAGTTTGAGTGGTTCCCTATTGCTTCTAAAATAAAATTCAAACTCCTTTGTCATGTAAAGGCTTCACAATCTGCTTCCAGCCTGTCTCTGCAGGGTTAATTTCAAATCATTCTTTTTCATATACTCTACATTCTGGTCAAACTAGTCCACTTCCTTGCTATTCCCAATATAGGGCATCCCACGTCCTACTCTGTGCCTTTGCATGGCTGTGTCCCATGCCTGGACTTCTCTCCCTCCTTGACAGAGGCAGACCTCTTGGAAAACCCAGCTTCATTCAGGCCCTAATTCAAGTATCACCTTCTAGAGGAGGCCATCCCTGATTTCCCCATTTGTTGATGCTCTCTTCTACCCCAAATTATTTTAGGTATAGTCCTATGTACTTTGAATTTACCTATCACCCCACTCCAGGAAAATGTAAGCTCTTTAACTATTTCACTTTTGTATTTTTGAATTCTTAACACCTATCATATATTCATGAATTTAATAAATATGTTGGATCAAATTGAGAATCAATATTTTGTTAACAGAATAGTCCCAATACTTTTTTGTTGTTGGGGCAATGAGGGTTAAGTGATTTGCCCAGGGTCACACAGCTAGTAAGTGTCAAGTGTCTGAGACTGGATTTGAACTCAGGTCCTCCTGAATCCAGGTCCAGTGCTTTCTCCACTGTGCCACCTAGCTGAACCACTACCACCACCCCCGGCCAATGCTTTTTTGTACCATTTCACATCCTTCCACTATTTGATTTCTTGTGGCATACATTGTGATCAATGAACTAGCCCAAAAATTAGGTCACAGAAAAGAAGGGGTTCAAAATATTCAGATGATCCTCAAAATGCATAATTAGCCATGAGTTAACTCCATCTCCCCGTTTCACTGTGGATTCTTCAAAGGGAACACTTACCAACTGGAAGTTTAGTGGGAATAGGAGAGAAAACTTCCCCTCAAACAAGGAAACCAAATAATAGAATTTAGAAATCATTTAGCCTCAAAGTCCTCATTTGATAAATTCTTACCTTGGAAAGAAAATATAATGGCTCATCTCTGTATCCTAACCTTGTATAGACAAATACAGGCAGAGCATAATCATGGGATGTCATGGTGGAAATCCTCATTGATTCATTTACCCTAAATCGAGAGAAACGTAATATGTTTTCACTGTTCCCAAAGAATTTCTTGACTCCAATGGAAGGATATAAAGCAGCACTACTGTTCCAAAGCCAGGAAAGCTCATTATTCCTCAAAACTTCATCCTCTGGGCATGAGCCAGTGTAATTTTGGTCGTAAATGTTGTAATTGTGACAATCAGGATATAAATAGTAACCCCAAAGGCCTCTGGGGCGGTTCCTAAGTCCCAGCTGGATGGTTTCTTTCATGAAAGCCTTTGCACTTTCTTCAAAAGAGATTCTGGCTAAATTTTCAATATCACCGGCTGACATATTCACTTTTACTTCAGAAATCAGCTTTCTTGACTTCTGCCTGTACACATCTTTTGTGTTCCAGTTCCGTGCCCATTGAGGCCTCCAATATTCCCAGTCTATAACAGCAAGTCCACTAAAATCCTCAGCTGGAATATAATAATTGATGTCTTGGCCAGCTTTTTCTAGATGGGTTTGCAAACTAATGTTCTGGGGAAGTCCCCCATTAATAGGAACTCCTTGTGATGTATACCAGGGATAATATCCCAATCTATTGACATAAAATATGGTAACATTTTGCCCTCTTGCCTTGGCCAGTGGACTACCAATGACATGAAACATTTTTAAATTCAGCATTATATTATACTTTGTTGAACACTGATCTGTTGGTGCATTCCAAGCAGCTATAAAAGGTTTCCTTTGATAAATTGGAAGTCGGGCAGGTTTTAAAGAGGCAATAGGTTTCAAAATAAATGACACAAGTAGCCATGATATGAGATGTAATGGTTCCACAACATGTAGTATTAATCTTCTCTCAAATAATGTTTTCATGTTAAGAGAAAATATGGTATCTTCTAGTTTAATGAAGCCTGAAAGACATAAATTGACATGTGACTTCATAGAGGTGATGCCTTTAAGAAGACATGCTAAAAGAGTAAATGGTTATATTATATAGTAGCTGTTTATGAAGTACCTTTTATTCAAAGTCTGCAAAGAGCATTCAGTTAAAATATAGGTGTAAATACCAATTCTATGATATAAACAAAGGAACACAATCTAAGGGAAAATATCCAAATCAAGTGATCTAAGCTCTGGTATGTTAGCAAATATTTATGTCTGGGGGAGCACAAGCTGTGGTGAAGTACCTTGATATCCTCACATAAAAGAATCAGTAGAAGGAGGAAGAGATGTTTAACAAGTAGCAGAAAAGATACACATGCAAGAGACATTATAGCTATTTTTTGTGTGATTGAAGGGCTGTGGTTTAGAAGAATTGGATTTATTCTGTTCTTCAGGAGAACTAAATAGGAGCAATAAATGGAAGTTGTGGAGAGGCAGATGTAGGCTTACAGTAAGAAAAAAAAAATCTTTATTAAAAACCAGATCCATGCCAAAGTGAAATGGACTATCTTGGGAAGTAGTAGACTTCCTTGGAAAGGTATAAGTTGGATTAGATGGCTTAAAAGGTTCCTTCCATTTCAGATTTTATGTTTTATTAGTAAATAGCTATTAACTGCCCTTTATCCTTTTACTTCTTCTCTTATTTGATTGTGTACTATTTTCTTTCATTTAATTTATTGGTCAAATGATGGTGGTTGTTGTTGTTGTTGTTGTTGAGTGGTTTCAGTTGTGTCCAACTCTTTGTAGCCCCACTTGGGGTTTTCTTCTCCAGCTCATTTTAAAGATGAGGAAAGTGAGATAAGCAAGGTTAAGTGACTTGCTCAGGGTCACACAGCTTGTGAGTGTCTGAGGCTGGATTTGAACTCAGGCCTTCCTGACTCCAGGCCCAGTGCACTATCCCCTGTACCACCCAGCTGTCCATGGTTATCCTGGTCAAAGGGTAACATTTATCAAATTTTTCTTCTGAGTTTTTCCATGCCTTCCCTAAGGCTGTGTTTCTCCTCACCCCTTAACATTAAAGAGAAAGGGCACTCTAGATAGTTAATTGCTTCATGTGTTGGTTCATTGATGCTGATATCTTTCCAATGCCTGACTCATGAGAAGTGTAGCTTGGGAATGTTCAAACTACTTCACGGAAACTGGCTAAGTATGTGCTTTGAGTTCTTTAAGGTAGTATGTAATGATGGCTCATTACCACTAGGTGTCATCAACACAACCTCAAAGACTTTTAGGAATACTAGGACTTTAAAATTGGAAGAGACAAAGCCATAGGATCATAGATTTACAAATGTTAGGGACCTTTGGCATCATCTAGCCCAACTCCTACACTTTACAGGTGAAGCAACTGGGGCCCAAAGAGGTTAAGTTAACTACAAAAGGTCAGATAGGTAGTATGTGACAGATTCAAAATTTGAACACAAGTTTCTTTCTCTCTCTCTCTCCATATATATATATATATATATATATATATACATGACATCTAGATGGTGCAATGGATAAAGTGCCAAACCTGGAGTAAGGAAGGTCTGAATCTTCCTGGTGATAGACCTTAGGAGAATTTTTTTTAAGTCACTGGTATTCTTATTCATATCAATTTTTTTAAAAAAATTTTTAATAAAATAAATTTAAGTTACATCAAAAATATAAGTTATGGTTGAAAGAGAACAATGTTTTCCACAAAGCCTGTCCTTCTGAGTCCTGAAGGATAAAAGGGTTTTTAGAACTGCCACTTGTCTCTGATTATCAGTTACAGTCCACTTCAGGGTGAGAGACTTATAATTAAATATAAGCCATCTTAAGCTCCCAAAGAATGCTTCTATTGCATCGCTAGTTCTGCCTGTGTGGAGGAATTTCCCATTTCACAATTTACCATGCATATATTTTTTTGTTTTTTTTGTTGTGTTTTTTTTTTCCAGGGCAATGGGGGTTAAGTGACTTGCCCGGGGTCACACAGCTAGTAAGTGTCAAGTGTCGGAGGCTGGATTTGAACTCAGGTACTCCTGAATCCAAGGCCAGTGCTTTATCCACTGTGCCACCTAGCTGCCCCCCATGAATATATTTTTAAAATACAGAATATGAAGAAATTTTTTAAATGATTAATCAACAACCATTTATTAAACATTACTATGTACAAAACGCTCTTCTAGCTAGGCCCCGAGAGAACTATAAGGTTTAGATATATATGGTTCTCTCCCTAAAAGAAAGAATTTACCATCTAATAGGGGGTGGTAAGGCAACAAAGCACAGATACTTTTTTTTTTTTGGTGGGGCTTTGGGGGGTTAAGTGACTTGCCCAGGGTCACAGCTAGTAAGTGTTAAGTATCTGAGGCTGGATTTGAACTCAGGTACTCCTGAATCCAGGGCTGGTGCTTTATCCACTGCACCACCTAGCTGCCCCACAGATACTTTTAATATACAATATTACATAAGTATCTTAATTCAAGGTACAGGTGAAATATCAGTTGATGATTTATTATTAACTGCCTCCTATATGACAGGCTATGTACTAGGTGCTGGTGATGGGAAAATAAGTACAAAAAATGAAATAATTCTTACTCCCAAATTGCTTATATTCCATTGGGAGAGACAAGTACACATAAATACATAAAGAATGCATAAAGAAAATAAATACTAAATAGTTATATAAGAAGTAGTTTGAGAGGGAGGGCACTAGCATTTGAAGGACTCAGGAAAGGCTTTACATAGGAGGTAGGAATGGGCTGAAGCTGCTCCTTGAAAGAAAAGATGAGGAAGAGATAAGAAGGAAAAGAATTCCATGAATAAGGGATGGTCCCTGAATATAGGAGGTGTAAGGTCCTAGCTGAAGAACAGAAGAAAAAGACCAGTTTGCCTGGATTCTGGATTATGTGTGCGAAGAAGGGTGTGATGTGTAAATCTAGAAAGACAGATGGCATTAGGTGGTGAAGGGATTTAAAAGCTAGACAGAGGAATTTCTATTTTAACCTAGAGGCAAGGAGCCACTAGAAATGATTGATTGGGGTAATGACATAGATATTGGGTAAGGGATAATTACTTTGATTATGCTGTGGAGGATGGACCAAGAAGGGAAGAAATTTAAGGCAGAGAAAATAATTAGAAGTCCATTTCAATAATCTCAGTAAGAAGTAATGAGGGCCTACATTTAGGTAATGGCTGTCTGATTAGTGAAGGGACTGGATGCCAGAGATCCTGTGGAGGTTGAAACTGTAAGATGTGGCAATTGATTAAAAATGAGTCATGAAGGAAAGTGAGAAGTCAAGAACAATGCCAAGGTTATGATCCTGGGAAACTGGAAGGATAGCAAAGCTTTCAACAGAGAGAGGGAAGTTTGGAAGAAGGAAGAATCTGGAGGCAAGTAGATAATGAGCTCCGTTTTGGACATGTTGAGTTTGAGGTGTCTCTGCAACATTCAGCTGGAAATGTTTGATAGGCAATTGGTCATGTGGATTTGAAACTCAGGGGAAACACTGAGGCCAGATATAGAGATTTGGGACCCATCTACAGAAATAGAAATGACAGTTAAAACCAAGCAACTAAATGTGGAGAGGGAAGAGAAAATGATCTAGGATGTACTTTAAGGAACACTCATATTTGGGGAAAGGGCAGAGGGGAGAGTAGAGTGATAGAGATGATGAGCCAGTAAAGGAAACAGTGAAGAAACAATCAGACAGGTACCCAGAAAGGAGCGACTATCTAGGAGGAAAGGAGAGAAGTTAAATATAACAGATAAGGGCAGATAGGTGGTACAATGGATAAGGCATCGCCCTTGGAAGACCTGAGTTCAAATCCAGCCTCTGACACTTACTATGTAACCCTGAGCAAGTCACTTAATCTTGATTGCCTCTCCCCCCCCCCAAAAAAAATAATATTACAGATAGATCAAGAAGATGATGAATGAGAAAAGACCATCTGATTCAGCAGTCAGGAGATCATTGGTGCCTTTGGAGAGAGTAGTTGAATTGAACGATCATTATAAAAAGTTGAGGAGTTATGAGATAGGAGGAAGAAGTAGTGTGTGGGAAGTTTTTTCTAGGAGTTTGGCTAAAAAAGGGAGGAAAGCTTTGAGACTCACTTAAAAGGATGAGAGGGTCCAACAAAAGATTTTTTAAGAACTTGGCAGCTAGGGAGAAGTTAAATATTAGTGAAAGGGAGGGGACATTAGGCATTGTGACCTGTTGGAGAAAAGGGGAGAGGAAAGGATCAAGCATGCATGTTGAGGGGTTTTATGGAAAATAGCAGGGATATCTCTTTGTCAGAGACTAGGAGAAAGGAAATGGAATTAAGGGAAAATGGGAGAAGAGGAAGTTCACTTCTAATTGATTCAATGGATGGCTAGGTCACAACAGTGGATAGAATGCCAAGCCTGGGGTCAGGAAGACTCATCTTCCTGAGTTCAAATCTGGTCTCAAATGCTTATTAGCTGTGTGACCCTGAATAAGTCCCTTAACTTTGCTTGCCTCAGTTTCTTTGTCTGTAAAATGAGTTGGAGAAGGAAATGGTAAATGACTTGGGTATCTCTACCAAGAAAACCCCAAATGGGGTCATGAAGAGCTGGACAAAACAGAAAAGTGGCTGAACAATCTTTATTAGTTTTCTCAGTAAATAGGCAAGATCCTTAGCTGAGAAAAAGAGGGAAATAAAGGGGAAAGGGGAGGAGAGAGGGAGGGGAAGGGAGAAATAGGAAGACTAAGGAGGAAAGAGAACATTTGAAATAATTTCTGTGGGCAGTAAGATAGGGAATCAAGTAAAGAGGAAGAAAAAGGCTGCTTTGTTGCAGTGAGAGCCCAGTTAAAATTAGAAAACATTAATTTATAATGTACTCAATCCAGATCGTGTGACTTCTTCTAGCTCCATTAAGCAGTCCATTAGGAGGAGTGGAGGAAGCAAGTGTTGGGAGTAATACCAGAAGAAGGCTTGGCAAGAGAAAAGCAGCCAAAAGACAAGGGAATAGGAATTTGAGAGCAGAGGACAAGGTAGATTTGAAAAGGCTAACTACAGGGTTGATATTAGAAAGTGAAGTCAGAGCAAGGCTAATGGCCTGAGAAAATACTGAGGGGTTTGCAGCTCTCATAGATAGCAAAGAATAGGGCAAGGAGGGATGAGGCATAGGGAGAGATGGGAGAAATTTATGGTCAGATAGAGGAATATCAGTTTCTAATTAAGAACATTGATGACTTGTGAGTAATGGTTAGATCCAGTGCATGACTATTTATACTGTGAGTGAGGCAGAGTGAAGGAGCAGGTCATGAGATTTAAGGCAGCTGAGGAACTAGAAGATTACCAAGTTTGATGGAGCATCCATGTGAAGGTTGAAATGCCCTAGTGTAAGAGAAGGACTCAGGTCAGCTAGGTGGCGCAGTGGATAAAGCACTGGCCCTGGATTCAGGAGTACCTGAGTTCAAATCCAGCCTCAGACACTTGACACTTACTGGCTGTGTGACCCTGGGCAAGTCACTTAACCCCCATTGCCCCACAAAAAAAAAAAAAAAAAGAGAAGGACTCCAGTAGGAAGGGAATATAGTTGGGTGCTTAACTACTTGAGAAAGGAGGGAGAATGAGCTAGGGCACAATATATATAAGCCACCATGATGTGGACTGAGTGGAAATTTTGTAGACTTCAGAGGAGGAGAGGTCACTGAGAAATAGTGGTATAAGGAGAGTCTGGAAGTGGCAGACTCTGGAAGAGTATCACAACTCTTCCTCCAGGATCTTTGTGTCAGGAGGTATGAATGAAGATATAGTCCATGCTGGAGAAGACGGCCAGAAATGCAGTGTCATCGGGGGTAAATTAGGCTGCAGTGAAGCTAGGAGATGGAAGGAATGAAAGAAAAAAAGTCTAAAATGAAAGAGAATTTGTTCACTATATAATGAGAATTCCAGAAGGCACATTGGAAAAGGGTGCAAGGGATTGGAACAAGACATGGATAGGATAGTATTGAGGAGGATGGGAATGAAAGAAGAGGAAGTAGGGGGCAGTTTATACCTAAATGTCTGATTATTGATTAATAAAGGCAGTAGATACTATTATAACCCCCATTTTACAGATGAGGAAACTGAGGCTCACCTGGAAAATGAGGATCATAGCATCTACCTTCCAGGGTTGCTGTGAGGCTCAGATAACATAATACATGTAAAGCACTTTGAAAACCTCAAAAGCTATTATTATTTTAAACCTAGCTCTTACAAGGAATAGGAAAAGAGAGTTTATCTTTCCCTTATCCACATCCCAATCTCCTTTCTTTCCTTCCACTATTTAAGGAACAGACTATCCTACTTTTTGTTTTCTCTTTGCTTTTCAGTCAAAGAGTCAAGCCTCAGTCACTATCAGTGAAGTAATAAATAAATAAATGAATGATTGAGTGAGTGAATGAATGAATTTATATATATATATATATATATAATTATGCTTTCAACAAACATAGTTGAAATTTATTTCATTATTATATTCAAGTCTTTATACTTTGTTACTCTGGTATTTGTAGATGACTTAACATTAAAGGAACCAGTGTTTCTGGATAGAGACTCCTTTTATAATATAAATGGAAGATATACATTTTGAAAGCCTAGAACTCTTTTAATTCTTCTTTGACATGGAAGTTGTGTTCCCTCATTTATCTCTTTCTTTCTTTTCCTTTCTTTTCCTTCCTTCCTTTCTTTTCCTTCCTTCCTTTCTTTCCTTCCTTCCTTCTTTCCTTCTTTCCTTCCTTCTTTCCTTCCTTCCTTCCTTCCTTCCTTCCTTCCTTCCTTCCTTCCTTCCTTCCTTCCTTCCTTCCTTCCTTCCTTCCTTCCTTCCTTCCTTCCTTCCTTCCTTCCTTTCTTTTTTTTACCAGATCTGTGATTCTTTGCTAGAGCAAACTCCCAAAGAAGGAATTCCCTCTACCAATGTAGGTCAGTACCTGCTCTCCAATTTATGGTCTTAAAGAGTTTGCTGGGGCACTAAGAGTTTAAAGGACTTGCTCAAAGTCATAAAACTAATATGCATCAGAGCCAGGTCCTGAAAGCCAGGTATTTCTAGTCCCAAGGCCAATTCTTTAGGTCAATATGCCACACTGCCTATCAAATTCTCAATATTTAAATGAAGAAAATTGCAAAATGAAAATAACATGCCCACCAAACCTAGACCTCACAAATGCTTTATGAACAATCACTCATGGCCAAGAAACTAAGGTGACATTCAGCAGAAGTGAAACTATATTTCTAAACTACCATCAGAAAAAAAAATTCTCCCTCATTCCTAAATCAACTAGTTCAATGATCTTTTTGCTGCTTGGTAAATGGCAAATAGGTGCATCAACATTTATCAGAATGAGAGGCAAGATGGAGCCAAGAAATTTAACATTAGCCAATTTATTCTGCAGCACTATTTCATTCTGAATGACTTTACTTCGTCCTCATCAGGCAATTTCCAAACTGCCCTCCAAGAAGAGCCTATAACCAGCATATAAAGGACATACATTGTTTTTCTCTGATAGATGTTGCTTTCATAGTACAATCTTTGATCAGTGTTACTCAGGTAGGAAAAAACTGGTTCTTTTCCAGGTGTCCTATGCTTTCTTCATATTTCATCCCAAACACAAAATTGCTTTATTCAGGAAAAGAATCAATGTGAGATGGAATTTTGTAGCCTCTTTATCTTTACTCACTCAACTTCTACTCCTTCAATGCCCCCTTTCACCTAAGGTTATTACCCATTGATGGTCATTCATCTATATCCTTCAAGACCCAAATGCTTCTACCATTGAGTATTCCCAGATCCCCCAGACATCACTTATATTTTCTCTTTCTTAGAACTTTCATAGAATTTGTTTTGTGCTTTTGTGCCCTAGCAATGACTTATTTTGTATTTTAGCTATTTGACTATATCTTGTTTCCTTTTGCATTTGCAGACTCCTTGAGGGATGGAAGCCTATTTTATTTCTCTTCCTATCTTGTTTATTCCATAACAGGGTTCTATATATGACATATATGATACATATAGTACATATAGATTAATAAATGCAATTTACTAATAAATCCTCATTAATATATTAAATAAACCATCCTACAGTGGTTCTTTTCCCTGAGTAAAACAGTTTTGTGTTTGAGATGAAATATGAAGGAAGTATAGGATACCTGGAAAAGAATCAGTTTTTCCTGAGCAAAAATTGTGCAATGAAAGCAACATCCATCAGAGAAAACCAAGGGTGCCCTTTATATGCTGGTTATGGGTTTTTCTTGGAGAGCAATTTGGAAATTGCCTGATTAGGTTGAAGTAAATGGGAATTGATAGATGAAGTGAGGCCCGATCAAATCACACACACACACACACACACCCTTAATAATATTAAGAACGTAAGGGGGGGTGCAGCTAGGTGGCACAGTGGGGCAGCTAGTTGGCACAGTGGATAGAGCACCGGCCCTGGAGTCAGGAGTACCTGAGTTCAAATTCGGCCTCAGACACTTAACACTTACCAGCTGTGTGACCCTGGTCAAGTCACTTAACCCCAGTAGCCTCACTAGAAAGAAAGAAAGAAAGAAAGAAAGAAAGAAAGAAAGAAAGAAAGAAAGAAAGAAAGAAAGAAAGAAAGAAAGAAAGAAAGAAAGAAAGAAAGAAAGAAAGAAAGAAAGAAAGGAAGAAAGGAAGAAAGAAAAAGAATGTAAGGGGCAAGTCTCCAAGGCAGAGTGGTATTAAGGAGGTCTCTCTTTCAGACTTGGAGTCATTTCATGTATTCCCTTTTAGATTTTGAGTGGGTCAGTTTGCACCTTGCAGGATTTGGAGTCAAGTCCCACAGTAAGAATTGTGAAACCTTGTAGTCTCACACTCTAATGTCCTTTTCTCAGAATGTAAATTGTACAGAATTGAGAGTGGCCAAATGGTTGTTTGTAAAAGGAAGTTATAGTGAGTTTTGGCCAGGACCTGCTGTAATCCCACTGAGACCTAATTGCTGTACATAAATAAATACCTGAGGGTGTAGGCCTAATAAGAATTTAACTAGGTGGGAACAAGGAAAAAAAAAAAAAAACAAGGTCATAAAGCAGAAAGGAGAGGAAGGAGAGACTGGAGAACAAGGGTATATAAAACGTAAAATACACATGTCCCAAGTCATGTAGACCAGTTTGACAAAAGCCTAAGCAACCCTGAGGAGCATCCAGAATTTATGAATAAAAGAAATAGAAGGGAGAGGTGCCACCCAGCTGGGCCTCACCCTCAGGATGCTGTTGAGATTGAGACCTACTGTGAGGCTCAGGGCAGGTGAACAACACAAGGCACAAGAAGGCCATCCACTGGAGAGGACTGTTAGTGCCTCTGATATTGCATTATGTATCTTTGCCCTATACTTGGCAGCTTTATCCTTACAAGCGAAGTAAATAGATTATACAGGTATTTGCAAATATATATGTATATATACATATATATGCGCATCTGAATATATATGTGTGCATATATGTAGATACACACATATACAGAGGCAGCTAGATAGTGCAGTGGTTAGATTTCTGGGACTTGGAGTCAAGAAAATATGAATTTGAATCCTGCCCCAGACACTTACTATCTGTGTGACCCTGGGCAAGTCACTTAACCTCTGTTTGCCTCAGTTTTCTCATTTGTAAGATAGGGATAATAATAGCACCTACCTCCCTGGATCATTGTGAGGATCAAATGAGTTAACATGTAAAGCACTTTGCAAACCTTAAGGTGCCATGTAAATACTAGCTGTTACTATTAACTATATATGTATGTATATATATACACAGATGTGTATACATGTGTATATTTGTTGAATTGAGTCATCATCTTGATACCTAAGATTGAAAAGAAGTAGCTTCTTATTAGCAAATTGTTTTATTTTTTTAAAGTATATTTAGTTGTTCATTTAGGAGGTATTTGATGACATCATAGGGTGGCTAGCTGTTTTCTGATTGAAGGATAAGCCAAATCCCAAGGGCTTTTAAAAAGCAAGTTATCATTTTTTAACAGAATAGGTTTTAAAGGTTATAAGTAGGATTTTTTTCTCAAAGGAAGAAATCCAAGTAATCGACATCCATATTTTTTAAAATATACCAAATCACTAATAAAGAAATGTAAATTAAAACAACTCTAGGTTCTACCTTTTATTGATCAAATTAACAAAGATGACCAAAAAATGGAAAATTACAATTGTTGGAGGGACTAGCAAAGTCAGTCACACTGATGAATTGTTGGTGGAGCTGTGAATTGGTCCAGCCATCTGGAAAGCAATTTGGAAATATGCTCCAAAAGTCAATAATAAGCTAGGTTTATATTTTGACCCTTTGGCACTACTATAAGGCCTATAACACAAAGAGATTTTTTTTAAAAAAAGAAAAAGACTCATATATACAAAACAATAATCTCCATCTTCCTAGTGGCAAAGAACTGGAAACGGTGTCCATCAGCTGTGTAATGGCTAAACAAATTATAGGATATACATGGAATGTAATATAGTGTAAACCAAGGCAAACCTCTCTTAAATGGAATTTAGATCTCTCATTCCCCAACGGGGAAGACTGTAGAATGCAAAGGCCAGTTCTTGAGATTTAAATCCCATTCTTCCCAAAAGGGAAGGAAAACCAGAGAAAGACAATGCCTGTAAAATTAAAGAAAGGTTTTTATTAAGCAGGGAAGAAAAGAAAAATTTAACATGCTGCATGGTACTATCCAACCTATTCTGAATAGGAAACCAGGTAATAGATTGTGTGAGTTTATATACATTTTTTTTTTGGCTGGGCGACAGGTTAAGTGACTTGCCCAGGGTCACACAGCTATTAAGTGTCAAGTGTCTGAGGCCAGATTTGAACTCAGGTCCTCCTGAATGCAAGGCCCATGCTTTATCTGGTTTATATACATTTTTTTTTTTTGCGGGGCAATGGGGGTTAAGTGACTTGCCCAGGGTCACACAGCTGGTAAGTGTCAAGAAGTGTCTGAGGCCGGATTTGAACTCAGGTACTCCTGAATCCAGGGCCGGTGCTTTATCCACTGCGCCACCTAGCCACCCCCCTTATATACATTTTAAACAAAGACAGTTTAGGAATTTTGGAGGGAAAAGTGGGCTTAATGGGTTCTATTTTTAAGGGGAATTCTCAAGGGAAGTTAGGAATTCCAGGGGTAAAGTAGGTGGCCTTTGATACACAAATCAGAAAGCATCTTTGGTGATAAGCAGTTCACAGAGATGTCTTGATAAGGAGATCTCTTGAAAAATAGGATCATCTGAGAGTCCCATGAGCAGAGTTGGGGGAGAGCTGTAGACAACAAAACCATAAACGGGATATGTTTATAGCCTCATAATTTGCAGTCTGGCAAGACAGGAATGTCTCTTGAAGGTCTATAAACCACCATCACCAAATAGTTCGGGATCTGCTTCAATCCTGGTATGAGTTTAATTGGCTTCAGAGTTACTAATTTTCCAGCTAGGTTGTGTAACGATTGGAATAATGCCACCTGCTGAAGACTTACTGTAGAAGAGTTCTGCCCATGAAGTGAAGGTCTTTGAGGGCAAGACCAGGAGTTTTTTCTTTGGAAAAGGAAGTGACGCGGGCTAGTGGGAGGAGGAAGGAAGAGACGCTCGCTCTGACTCTCTTTCCTGAGGACTCTGGTAGAGAGTGGAGCTAGAAATGTGCTCTCCCTTTAATAGATAGGAATCTAGGCCTTTCTCTCTCTTTACCAAATTCTTATTCTCCTTAATAAATGCTTAAAAGTCTAACTCTTGCTAAAGCTTATAATTTATTGGCGACCATTCATTAGATATTTTAGACAGTTTAGCTAGAATTTTAACCCTTAACAGTTGATTTTGATCACTGCAAAGGATGGTTGGTGTGTTAGCCAATGCAACCAGTCCTCATAAGTTGTTCTGATTACCTGAATAAGTGGGAAACTGAAGCAAATCAAGGTATCTATTTTCACAATAGCATGTATATATATATATATATACACACATATATATACATATATATGTGTGTGTATACATACACATATATGTATATATGTATGTAATTGTGCCATAAGACCCTATTTCAGATAAACCTGTGCAGACTTGTATAAACTAATATAGCCTGGAGTGAGTAAAACCAGTTGAACAGTTTGTACAGAAATAATAACATTATAAAGAAAAACAACTTTGAAAGACTTAAGAACTCCAATCAATGCAATGACCAACCATGACACCCCAAGGTATCATGAAACATGCTACTCACAGAAGGATGATGGACTCAAGATGCATAAAGAGACATATTTTCAGACATGTATGGATTTGTTTTTGTTGATTATGCTTTTTTGTTATTAAGATCATGTTTTTGTTTTGGGGGGAAGGGGACTTTTGTGGAGGAGTATGGATTTATAGATAAGAGTATTTAAAAAAAATTTTTATAAGTGTATTTTTTAAAAAAGGGCCACTGAAGCATTTTTAAAACTCACAGAAGAGAACAGAAGGAAATTCAAAAGGAAACATAGATAAGTAGGACAGCTCTGAAAATAACATGCTGAATTTTTTACATCCTTTTTTTTTAAAGGGAAGCTCTCTATAATAGTGTAACATCTCCCTTGGGATTCACTGGCAAAAGGCACACAACGCCTGGTAAGGTGGGTCCCCAGAGATGTAGTTATTATCTCATCTCGGGTTCAAGGGTAGCCCTATAGTGAATATCTTCTTAGATGCTAGTTCACAATTCACAAGCCTCCATTGGAGTGCTTCCCCTTGAACAGACAGTAGCCTTAGTTCTTTGACAAATACCTTTACTTAAATGGCATATCAAGACTACATTCTGCCATAAACAGACCCAAAGTCCAAGAGGGAGTAAAGAGTAATGCAGTGGTAGTAAGATCCACATGTGGGAACACATGACCCAGGCAATCCACAACTCCATTATTGCAGGGCCTCAATGTTCTTTCTTTCTCGAAAGAGTCTTCATGAAGTTCACTACACATCACTATATTGTTCAGCTGGTTCTTTACAGGGCATGGTTTCTCTGACACTCCAGCAGCCTGGCTGGGATTTTCATTCTAGTGTATAGTGTCTCAGCTAAAAACAGGCCAATCTGCTGCTGAGCTGGGTCAAGCAGGTCACTCAGTGGCTGTGCTGGCACCTCAACAAACTCCACCGATGCTGAACTAAGCTGAACTGACTGCTCAGCCACTCTGCTCCTGTGAGGGCACAGCATCTCTGCGGGACAGGTCAATCCCATAGTCTCCTGAACTTGCTCTTCAGTGGGGAGCAAAAGCTTAGTAGTCTTTTTCCCACCTTCAGCCCCTGGGTGGGCGAACCTGGGGGGTTCTGGGCTCTCATCAGTAGTAGTGTTACTGAGATATTATAGCTACAACAAACCTTAGCTTTTTTAATGAATTCTTTTTATCTTAAAAAGTCCCATCCCTCATTAAGCTATTTTATGTTGCTTTGGGGTATCATTTCAATCTAGTCCTTTCACCTCTCCCCTGCTTTTGGTAATCTTAGGTAGAGGAGTGGCTAGGTGTGAATGACATCAGGAGGCACATTCATTTTCCTGCTGGCTATTTGATAAGCAATTAAGAAACACCTTCCTCCTCACATCCTTTAGCCTACTTTTTCAACCCCCTAGCTGCTCTAACTAGTTGTTGTAAAAAAAAGGGGGGGGGGCACTCCTTAGGCAGCTGGTGTGAGAAATTCCTTAATCCTCTCCACATTCAGGACCTCCCTGCCTCTTCATCTGGGCTAGGGTGAGGGATTTTCTTTTATTTTCTTCCCCATCTCAAGGGCTGGCACTATGCCTCACCACACTGTCCTCACTTCACCTCTGTGGTTTTCTAAGGCTGGGGATAAACACATGCTTGCCTCTTTGTTGCACCTTCAATTCCCCTTTCTAGGATAAGGAATGCATCTGAAGGTTTTCTGTTTTACCAGTCAATGTCCCTTTTATCCTTTTCAGACCTTCATTTTTACGGGTCTCCTTGGGGCAGAAGTGTCAAACTCACAACTTTGACTACTTGAACTCAAGTGCTGCCTGAACTACACTAAAATGTAATTGGGATACTATATAAATGTAGTTTACTATTTTTAAAAAATGATGAGTAGGATGCTATCAGAAAAACCTGGAAAGACCTACATGAGCTGATGCAAAGAGAAATGTGCTGTATACAAAATAACAGCAATATTGTAAGATGATCTGCTATGAATGACTTGGTTATTTTCAGCAATACGATGATCCAAGATAACTCTGAAAGACTTGTGAAAAATGCAATCCATCTACAGAGAAAGAACTGATGGTATCTGAAGACAAATTGAAGGATAAAAAACCATAAATAAATAAATAGATGTGCAAACGAATGAATGAGTAAATAAAATTTCTAAATGTAACTGGGAAATATTTAACAAAATAAATAAAAATACAATACAACATAGTGTTAATTTGTGATTGCACACTCTCCTAAATACTCTCTCTCCTCTCTAGGTTTTCGGGACGGCACTCTCCCCTGGTTTTCCTCTTACCTAACCTTCCTTCTCTGTCTCCTTTGCTAGATCCTCCTCCAGATCACTGACCTCTAACTGTAGGTTCTGTCCTGTGCCCTCTTCTCTTCTCCCTCTATACTCCTTCACTTGGTGATTGAATCAATTCCCAGGGATTTAATTATCATCTCAATGCTGATGATTCTGGAATCTACCTTTCCTGCCCCAACCTCTCCACTGACCTTCAATTTGGCATCTCCAACCGCCTTTCAGACATCTTAAACTAGATGTCCAGATCTGAAACTCAATTTGTTCAAAACAGTACTCATTATCTTTTCCCCTAACCCCCTCCCTGCCTTCCTACCTTCTCTATTACTGTAGTGAGCAGTATGTATGGGAGTGTTTAAGGAAGACTGGCACCACTGGTATGGGGGCTTGTTGAGCCCTTTTCAGAGGTGTTTATCCACTTTTGGTGTCCACCTGTCACCCAATTCTCACCTGTAATTCTATGAAGCTATAGCACACACGGCAGCCACAAACTGTCTCAGCAGACAGACCAAACCAGGTTGAGGGTAACTGACAGGTCTCATACCTGTCAGTGAGTTAGGTCGATGTCTACCCAAGCATGTGAAGATTTTCCCGATCCGAATAGGCAGATGAGAACAATTTGTTCCAACCAGGAATGTGGCTGAAGCCGCACTATGGAGTGCTTAGAGCTTGGTCACACCTCAAAGAAGCCAAAGGTTATCCACTGCATCCTGGCCAAGGCCAGTCATCTTGATTTTTGTCTTGCCACTGGCCTTTGATGACTCTGGAAGAGAGACTAAGGATGACAATATTGTTCAATTCTGCCTCACTTAAATCCAACTCATGAGCAAGTCAAGACATCACCCTCACCTTCAGAAAAAGGACAAACAACAAGAGAGGGCAACCATGCTCCCAATCCCTCAGGCTGGAAACCTAGCAGTCATCCTGTATTCCTCACTATCTCTCACCCTCCTTATCCAAACTGCTGTCCATTTCACCAAGTCAATTTCACTTCTCTCCTATTTGTCCCCTTCTCTCCTCTGACACTGCTACCAACCACTCTGGTGTAAGCCCTTATCACCTTGCACCTGAATGCTTGCAATAGCCTGTGTGGTAAAAAAATATGAAAGTTTTTAACAGTCGGTTAGGATAACTGAAAGACGCCAGTTTTTGAAGGACCACCCTTTTGGGGAGGAGACGAACAGTCCGCCTGCTGCGCACGTCAGACTGCCTGTGGGGCACTCGACTTCCGGGGTGGAGAGAACGGAAGTGGGGCTTTTTCCTGCTTGGCTGGGCTCCTGACGGCGCAGCACAGACGGTCTCTCTCCAAAGGTGGCCTTTTCGGTTTGGTGAGTTTTTATAAGGAATATAGACTAAGCTTAGACTTAAGACGATTTGTATTGTGTTTCTACTTTCTTATCCTTTTAATCAACATCACCTTGTGACTACCATAACAATAAATAAAAGGTCTATCTAGAAAACCAAAAGCTTCTTCCATTTACTAGTCTGGGAGATAAATTAAGGGAAAGGTTAAGTAGGGGAGATTTATGATCTAATATCCAATTTTAAATCTCACACCTGCTAGTGGGTCTGCCTGCCTCAAGTCTCCAACCACTTCAATCCTTCCTCCATTTAGTCACTAAAGTGATTTTCCTGAAGTGCAGGTTCAACTGTCAACTCTTCCTCACCCCCACCTTTCATTCAATAAACTCCAGTGACTCCCTATTGTCACACACACACACACACACACACACACACACACACACACACTCCATAAAGTCCAGTAGCTTCCTATTGCTTCCAAAAGCAAATACAAAATGTTCTGTTTGGCATTCAAAGCCCTTCATAACCTAGCTGCTTCCTACCTTTCCAGTCTTCTTACATTTTACAACACATAATCTTCAATCCAGCAAAACTGGCCTCCTGGATGTTCTAGGAACAAGATGCTTCATCTCTCAGTTCCTAGCATTCTCTCTGACTGTCTCCATGCCTGGAAAGCTCTTTCTGACTGCTGACCTCCCTGGTTTCCTTTAGGTGAAACTAAAACTCTACCTTCTACTGGAAGCCTTTCCCCAAACCCTTTTAATTCCAGTGCCTTCCTTCTATGGATTATTTCTCACTTATCCTGTATATAGCTTGTTTTGTATATATTTGCATGTTGTCTCCACTATTAAGGTGTAAGCTTGCTTACTTTTGTATCCCCAGCACTTAGCACAGTACCTAGCACATAGTAGACTTAATAAATGTTTATTGATTGTTTTGGTTGGTTTTCCAAGTCAATATGGGCTTCAGTGATCTTTTTTTTTCCTTTTTTTTTTTTGACAACACTGAATTAGAGCACTACCCTTCTTTACAGTAAAGATTCATTACTTCACAAGTAATCTTCTTTTTCTGTGAAAAAATGTTTTAAAAGAGTGATATTTTTAAACAAGCTGGTCGGCTTTGAATAAACTCTGAACTCTGTGGAAATCATCTCCAGTAGTCAGCTTTATGCGTCATTGCTGGCAGTTGAGAAGCGATCTAACTGTTGAGGAAGAACCCAGCTTTTGAGAGAAAATTACTCTGCCTTTTCCCTTGCACCTTTTCCAGAGTAGCAATGTTATCTTCCAGCAAAGTAACTCCCCCATAAGGAAACACCAAGCACAACAGAGAGGAAGCCTAAAAGTCCATCCAAAGAGTTAAGTAGAGCTTTGGAGAGGAACAGACCCGATGAGACCAACAGAGTGACTTGCCCAGCAGATATACTGCACCCAGGGGAATGTCATAAAGACACAAAAAAGACAATGGGGATCTGTAGTACCAGAGGTATCTGTTGCCTTGACCATTTTCCTCTCTATTGGTTAGTCAACAGTCAATTAGCATGTAAGGGTTTGCTACAAGTTACTCTGTTTATGCTCACTCCACTGTTTTGTGAAGTTGTGGAAATGTATACCCCAAGTTTAAGAGGGTATACTTTTTGATCAATTGAATCTATTCTATTGTGGAAAATGGAGAATGTTTTATAGGTACTAATTTTATTGCCCATTTCCATAAATGCCTCTTTGGTTGTTGCTGTTGTTGTTCAGTCATGTCCAACTCTTCCTGACCCTATTTGAGGTTTTCTTGGCAAAAAAACTGAAGTAGTTTGCCATTTTCTTCTCCAGAGGAGGAAACTGATGCAAACAGGTGTAAGTGACTTGCCCAAGGTCATACATCTAGTAGGTGTCTGGAGCCAGATTTATACTCAGGAAGATGAGTTCTCCTGACTCCATGCTTAGCACTCTACTTCACCACCAGCTCTCCCATAAATGCCTTTGCTTTGAGATAATTGCATCAACTGATTGACTATATAATGCAAAGTCATAGGTGAGAGCTTAAGACCTATAGTTTTAGGAATACAAATCAGCAAAGAACCTTAAATCTGAAATAGTCATCCCATAGAACACCCAACCTATGAACATGAATAGGGAAGAAGAAGCAGCATAGAAGAGAGAGCTGCATAAATAAAAGTTGGGGAAGGAAATTAAGTGCTAGAAAATACTTTAGAGATTAACTAGTCCTTCTCCCTAAGAGGGATAAAAATGTTTTGTTTTGGTTTTGTGGCTGAGGAAGGCACATTCTCTCTCTACCCCCTCCACTCCCAAATATTCTGGTATCTCAGCTGAAGCATATCAAAGCTTTAAGAGTGTTTGCATGAAAGTACATATTGGGAATTTGAAGGTTCAAGAAGCATGCACATATTTATCCTCCAGTCTCAGTAAACCACAGAGGTGAGATTAGGGTAATGTGATGAGGCATACTGCCTGCCCCTGAAATAGGGAAGAAGTAAAAGCAAATCCCTCACTCTAGCTGACATAAGAGTCAGGGCTTAATGTCCTTTGTGAAGTGGAGTAAGAAAGTATCTCACATCAGCTGCCTAAAGCCCCATTTTTTTTTCAACAATTAGAGTTTTAAGACAGGTGAAAAAGCAGTATAAAGAATCTATTGAATAACTCCTAGGTATGTAGTCCTAAAATTGCATGGAACCCAGATGAATAGCTTTCTGAAAAAAGAACATAATGTTTCATCAAAGCACTGTGTCCTTGGCATCTGTTGTTTGCAAACTATGATTCTTAATTTTTCCATTACCAAATATATATGATTTTCTTGTAGGTTCCAATTACCAATCACAACACTAGTACCCCTTAGGGGAGAGGAAAGAGGGAATAATACTTTAAAGTTCCTACTTTGTACCAGACACTGCACTAAGCACTTTACAAATATCTCATTTGTCTCTTTGGACAGCTTGATGTCAGAGTGGATAGGGTACTCTGCCTGGAGTCAGGAAGACTCATCTTCTTAAATCCAAATCTGACATCAGACACTAACTGTGTGATTCTGGGCAAGTCACTTAACCTTGTTTGCCTCCGTTTCCTCATTCTTAAAATGAGCTGGAAAAGAAAATGGCAAATCACGCCAGTATCTTTGTCAAGAAAAGCCCAAAAAGGATCACAAAGATTTAGACATTGCTTAAAAAAAAAAAAAAAAAAGACTCAGGGGCAGCTAGGTGATACAGTGGATAAAGCACTGGCCCTGGATTCAGGAGGACCTGAGTTCAAATCCAGCCTCAGACACTTGACACTTACTAGCTGTGTGACCCTGGGCAAGTCACTTAACCCTCATTGCCCCACAAAAAAAAAGGAAAAGAAAAAAAAGACTCAGCATTCAGATAATCTTTATGAATCCCTTTCCCCAAAACACAACACATCACAAGATCTTAACCAACTGTTGACAAGTCTCAACAAAGTAAATTAGGTTGGTCCTTGTATAATCAACATACTTAGATGCTGAGAACACACAGGAAACTTCCCCAGATTGTTTGAACTTGTCAGTATCTGCAGATGGAATAGTCATTGACAGCGCGTCACCTCCATATCATGATAAGGTATCTGCAAAAGACTTAGTGGTTTTCTAACTAAAATCTTAAATGATAAAGTTATTCTAAGGGTCTCTTAGAAGTTACATAAAACAATCTACTTCTTTTTAGCCAGGGAAATAATTTAAATTATCCACAGGAAAGGTCACACTCATAGACTATTCAAATATAAGAACCTTGGGAGCAAGGATTGTTTCATTCTTTGTATTTATGTCTCCAGTACCTAGCATAGTGAACAGTACATAGTACTTTGAAAATGCTTGTTGATCCATTGAATCTATTCTATTTTCAAAAATAGAGAAGAGGGGGGCAGCTAGGTGGTGCAGTGGATAAAGCACAGGTCCTTGATTCAGAAGGACCTGAGTTCAAATCCAGCCTCAGACACTTGACACTTACTAGCTGTGTGACCCTGGCAAGTCACTTAACCCTCATTGCTCTTAAGAAAAAAAAAGACACTTAACCCTCATTGCCCTGCAAAAAAAGAAAAAAGAAAGAAAAAAAGAGCAAGCAAAAATAGAGAAGAAAATTTTTCAGTCTCCTCTTCCATCATCTAACAATTTCTATTCTTACACAAAGGGTACCTTTATGAGAGCAGCAAGTCTGGTAGTACTTACATATTAACTGCCCTGATTTGTACAGACATTTTCTTTCAGGAGCCTTAAAAGTAAAAAGTTACACAGAAACACAATGAATGAATTGAACAAGTGTTCTTTTCCTACTAAAGATATTAACTAAAGTTTGGTTTTAAACTATAACCTATCTATGTGACAAATAGCTAACAAACCTACATTAGCCAAAAAGAATTGTTGATTAGATTTTTTTTTGGAAAAGAACCCTATCTACAAAGGTTGTATATATCTCAAAATTATGGCCCATAAGTTGCTTATATCCTTAACATTTTCCCATTAAATGATTTTTAAGTCACCAAAACAAATTAAGTGGCTTATTTAGAGAGTATAGATATATAGAGATTGTTGTTAAGAAAATCACTGACCTGAGACATAGGTTATGAAAATGGCGTCTTGGATTGCTTTCTAGATCTTAGCATTCTTTCTCTGAAATTATAAAGCATACCTAGGATGCCAACCTTTAATTTTCACTATTTTGAGTTATCGTCAGAGATTCTCTAACTTTAAAAAAAACCCTATCATTAAACACTGACTGCTGATCAAGTTGGTTGACTGTATCTTATCATTCAAAATAACTTTTTTTTTTTTTTTGCAGGCAATGGAGGTAAAGTGACTTGCCCACGGTCACACAGCTAGTAAGTGTCAAGTGTCTGAGGCCGGATTTGAACTCAGGTACTCCTGAATCCAGGGCCGGTGCTTAACCACTGCGCCATCTAGCTGCCCCCCAAAATAACTTTTAACAACTCAATTTCTTAAGAAAGCCTCCTAGGATTGATCAGGTGAAAAAAAAAAAGCCAACAGGTACCCTTGCTTTGATATAGAACTCCTACTTTTGTTTCCCCAAACTTTCTCACATCCACCTCTTTCTCCTTCCCAATTTGCACCCTGCCTTCTACTCAAAATTACTATACATTTTTGTTTCTGACCTATATCAATATTGTTGTTATTGAGTCATTTCAGTAATTTCTGACTCTCCATGACCCATGTGGGGTCTTCTTGGCAAAGATACTGGACTGGTTTGCCATTTCTTTCTCCAGCTCATTGTACAGATAAGGAAACCAAGGCAAACAGGGCTAAGTGATTTGCCCAGAGTCACACAGGTAGTTAAGTCTCTGAAGTCAGATTTGAACTTAGGTTCTCCTGAGGCTAGGGCCAGAGCTCTATCCACTCCACCACCCAGCTATTCATATTAATATTAGGATCATAGTTATATCATTAGAGCTATAGAGGACCCTAGAAATGTCCAATCTTACAGCCAAGAGAAACCATGGGTTTGAATCATGGCTCTATTACTGACACTGTGACTTTGGTCAAGTCACTTAACCTCTGAGAGCTTCAGTTTCCTTATGTGTAAAATGGAAATAAGAATATGTATACTAGCTACATTACAGTCATGAAGGAAACACAATGTAAATCTTAAAGCATCATATGAATGTGAATTACCATCATTATGGAGTCAAATCCCTTAATTTACACATCAGAATTACTCAAGTATTTTATAGTACTTGTGTGTTATTTTCACTTTCTTATATGTGTGTCCTTTTACCTCTGCGTGCATTCAACGTGGCTTGCCCATTGATCATCTACTTCCAGAAAGCAAGGACCATGTCAGGGAAATTCTCCCTTTATCATGCCAAGTTCAGCATTATTTAATATAGAATAAAATATTTTGGTTATTTGACTAAAACCTCCACTAAAGACCTAGGGTTATCAAATTTACCAGGGTTAGTTCAAAGGCCACCCCAGCTGCATAAATACTCTGGGAGACTTCAAGTATGGGTCCAGCAATAGATTAGATACCTTTTGTCCAAAAACCAACCTAGTTAAATCTTAAGAGGCTCTCCACCAAAATCTCTCCCTTCACCAGATGATGGGTTGGTTTTTTGTTTTTTTTCCAGCTGCAGCAATTCATAGATAGGAGTATTCACAATAATGGCATCACAGATTCCTGAAATAATTTTAAGTACATTATAATGAAGAAGAAATTCAGTCACAGTATCCTAGCCAAGTTTTCTGAGTCAGAAGTAGTGTCATCCATGTGGTTGTTCAGCCATTTTAGTCATGTCTAATTCTTCATGGTCTCTTTTGGGGTTGGTTTTCTTGGCAAGGATACTGGAGTGGTTTGCCATTTCCTTCTCCAGATCATTTTACATATGAGGAATGGAGGCAAACAGGTTTAAGTGACTAGCCCAGGGTCACACATCTAGTAAGTGTCAGGGGCCAGATTTGAACTCAGGTCTTCCTGACTCCAGACCCAGTGCTCTATCTACTATGCCACCCAGCTGCCCATTGTCATCCATATCAGGTGCCATTCTAGATTCACTGAATCAGAAATGCACCTGTCATCTCAAGTGTTAATCTCTGGTCATAATTTAATGATACTATTTTGTCATATTTGGATTGATAAGATTTTTAATATGCTTTTTACTAAGGCTCCAGGAAAGGATTAGAAGAACTGAACATTTATTAAGTTGCCAATCACTGTAATGTTAAGATGAAATATTTTACTAATTCATTGGCAAGGCTGCTTTAAATCCTCAATGCTGAACCTGTGTCTAAAAAAAAACTATATTTTTTCAACTCATTCTAAAGTCTTTGCAAATAATATGGCATTTCAGAGTAAGAGCAAAAAAGAAAAAAGAAAAGAGAACTTTATCTCCCACAAGGGTGATACAGTGGAGCCAGTTAATGATACTACCTCACAGGGGACTCTGGAGATGAAAGTATTTGGGGCATCCTGGTAAGAAGCTGGGTGTAGTCTCCTGGGAGAGGGAATGTGAACATATTCTTGCAGAAGAAGAAAATGGCAGCAGTCTCTTGAACTCAAGGAGCATGCCTGGACCTGGATGATGACTGGGTGACACATTCCTCTCCAGGCTACACTCTTGACTTCTACCATACCCCAGAAACCACTTCTTCCTCAAGCTCACTTCAGCCCTGGAATTCACACATTGGAAGTGCCATTTACCCCTTGGGCCTCTGCCTCTGATTGGATAACTGCTTCCAGAACTTCCATTTAAAGAGGGTGGTCAAGCCAGCCAAGTCTCATTCCTCTCTAGGCTGTCACTAGGTTTCCCTTAACATGTTTCCCATCGGCTACCCTTCCTCTCCTTGTCCCACTCCCCTTTTCAGCTTCTTTGTATGTGCTGTCTTCCCCCATTAGATATAAACTCCTTGAAAATAAGGACTTCTGGGCAGCTAGGTGGTGTAGTGGATAGAGCACCGGCCCTGGATTCAGGAGAGCCTGAGTTCAAATCCAGCCTCAGACACCTGACACTTACTAGCTGTGTGAACCTGGGCAAGTCACTTAACCCCAATTGCCTCACCCCCCCCCAAAAAAGGGAAAAAATAAGGACTCTATTTCTGCTTGTATTTGTATTCCCAGTGCCTGTTAAATAGGAAAAACTGCATAAGTGTTTCTTGACTGACCACCTGACTGATGGTGAAAAGCAGAACTTCTGGGACTTCCCCAAGATTTCAGTGACTGTCCACTTGCCACAAGTCAGCATTCCCCCAAGATTTATGCTGTTATACAAACCTGGCCAGAGGTATCCAGGGAGAAAGACTATACTCCAGGCTGATGTGTAACACCTGGCCTCTGCTGTATGGTAGAAATGGATGATGAAAAGCCTGCTGCTTGGTTTTAGTTCCTTGTTATTTACTTTGCATCCTGCTTTAAGTAAATGTCGTTTTACATTACTGGGATGTCATATGATTGATCCTGGCTGGTCTGGGAGTACGGAAGGATTCAGAGAAAAAAAATATGGGCATGAGCAGTGATTAAATAGATAGCAAGCCCACAATGTTTCTAGTAACCTCTATGTAACATTGATAGCCTTGTCTAACTCATATAACAATAGAAATATAAATAATAGAAATTAAATAAATTAGAACATAACTGGTTTTAGGCTCTAAAGTTGAAAAAGATCTTAAGAGGCCATCTAATCCATTATTTTTTACTGATAAGGAAGTTTCAGGTCATAAATATTGTGAATTCTCAAGTTCACACAGTTGATTAGTAGCAGAAACAGGACTAAAAGCTCAATCTTTTGATTCCTGGCTCAGTGTCTTTCCAACATGCCTTGCTGATGTAGAATAATGACTCAGTTTAATATACATAATTATTCCCATTAAGATATTCTAAGAAATTTAAGTCAAGTTAAAAAGCATTTTTAAACTTCTATTGGGCACTGTTCCAAATGCTGTGATACAAAGAGACAAAAAAACAGTCCCATGATCTTGGGGAGCTCACAGTATAATGAGATTTGCTACAAAAGTGTATGTAGCAAATTAATTGTGGATTTTTTTTTAATTTTCTCATAGAACTATAACATATTGGGCCCTAGCACCTTTGGGGGATAGAATATTTACAGAGTGTAGTCAAGGCTGTTGGTGGAAATGGTAAAGAAGTGGGAAGAGCCCTAGAGAATTTTCATACATTGTTTTCCTTAAATACAACATTAAATTTACATTTTAGTACTCTTTTTCATATACAAAATTATGTTAATTCATATTGCATATAACACTTTAAGTTGCTTTTCCAGTAATGAATGAATAAATAAGGTTCTACTAGTGAGTCTCAAACATGTTAAAAAAAAAAAAGTACCACATCAGTCGCAGCAATTTGGCAGAATCTTTCAGAGAGCAAAAGTACAGTAGCAATCATAAATTTCAAACACAGACATTTCTCCAGACATCAGAAGGAATAGAAGATGGAGTAGGAGTGAGAACTCACCTGAAGTCTCCCAGATTCCCATCCAAACAACTTTAAAACAACATCTCACATTTTATTCTGAAGCAGCAGAGCCAACAAAAAACAAGGGTGAAATAATTTTCCATCCCAAGACTACTTAGGAAGTTGGTACTGGGACCTTGCAGGCAGCTGCAGCAGGGCAATTTGGAACTATGCTGAAAAGGCTATAAAACCATGTATACCCTTTGATCCAGCCATGCCACTGCTAGGTCTGCACTCAAAGAGATCAAAGAAAAAGGAAAAGCCTCTATGTATACAAAGACATTTATATTATAGCAGCTCTTTTTGTGGTAGCAAAGAATTAGAAATTGAAGGGATGCCTATCAACTGGGGAATGGCTGAACATATTATGGTATATGCTGGAATGGAATACTATTGTGCTATAAGAAATAATGATCAGGGGTCAGCTAGGTGGCACAGTGGATAGAGCACTGGCCCAGGATTCAGGAGTCCCTGAGTTCAAGTTCAGCTTCAGACACTTGACACTTACTAGCTATGTGACCCTGGGCAAGTCACTTAACCCCAATTGCCTCACCAAAAAAAAAAAAAGAAAGAAAGAAAAAGAAATAATGATCAGGATGATTTCAGAAAAACTGGGAAGATTTATAAGAACTGATACAAAATGATGTGAGTAGAACAAGGAAAACGCTGTGCATAGTAGTAGCAATATTGTAGGATAATCAACTGTGAACGACCCAGCTATTCCCAGCAATACAATGATCCAAGACAATTCTGAAGGACTTGTGATGAAAAACTTTATCCACCTCCAGAAGAAGAACTGATAGAGTCTGAATACAGAACAAAACATACTTTTAAAACTTTAAAAATTTTTCTTAGGTTGGGGGTGGTGTCTGTGTTTTCTTTTGCAATATGGCTAATGTAGAATTATATTTTTGCATGACTCTACATTTATAATCTATATCAAATTCTTTGCTTTCTCAACAAGGGTGGGAGAAGGGAGGGAGAGAATTTGGAACTTAAGATTTTTTAAAACAAATGTTAAAAAATCATATGTAATTGAGGGGAAATTTTTATATTAATACATAAGTAAGAGAAATCAGAAGGAATAAAATATATTAATGTTAGAGTCCAACTTCTCTCTGTATATAAACTATTGTCAGTAGGAGGACAACAACTTTATTTTCTGTTCATTGGTTTGGATTTCATATCTCACTCTTGAACCCCTAGATGGAATGAATGCACAGGGAAGGCCTCTGTGTATTTAGGTGGAGGTAGGAGAATTTGCTTCCCCCTCCAAAGAGCTTACACAGAGAGTTTTCTCTCCCACACAACTTTAAGGAGTAGTGTTATTATGTCCTCAAGTTCTGGAATGGAATTATCTACCTATTAAAAACAATTACATACCGGCTTCTAATTTATTAAATGCTTAATGTGATGAAAGTCAGTTGTCCATGGCCTAAAATCCAGGCTTGGGCTCTTCTATCCGGGCCATGTCCTTTATGGATATAAACTGTTATCCAGTGGAGTGACTCAGATGACTCTCAGTGAACATTTTTATTAATAATAACCTAGAAGAAAGCATAAACAGCAAATTAATTGAGGTTACAGATAATGGCAGCTGGTGAGATGCCAAAAAGATCACAGAAACTACAGGCAGGTCAAGCTAAATTAGAAATTCCTTTTTAAAGTAAATTAGGAGAATGGTGTAAACTCAAATCATGGAGGCAACTTTATCCCATAGAAAACTAGTAGGTAGGCAATACTTAGAAATAAGGAATGGGGAGGGGGTGCAGCTAGGTGGCATAATGGATAGAGCAACGGCCCTGGAGTCAGGAGGACCTGAGTTCAGATCCGGCCTCAGACGCTTAGCACTTGCTAGTTGTGTGACCCCGTGCAAGTCACTTAACCCCAATTGATGCACCAAAAAAAAAATTTAAAAGAAAGAAAAGAAATAAGGAATGCTAAGTGAAGGGATGATATGAGTAAGAAGAAATATACTTAATAAATGCTGTTTATAAGGTATTAAAGCAAAAGCAGTAAAGGCCAAGATGTCTCAGAAAAGAACATAAGGGTTTGTTTCACTATTATATTGACTATATTACAACAGCTAGATTCCTTGATTTTATGTTGTAAATAAACCAGATCAATTGGACAGAACTGAACAAAAACAACTAAGTTGGTTGTTAACCAACTTTAGATTAACTTTGGGGCAGAGATGTAAATAACTCACTCCCCAGACTTCTTTTCACAGCCAACTGGCTTGCTACCCTTGGGAAACTTCCATCCCAATTAAAATGTAAGGTCCTTGAGAACAAGGACTATTTTGCTTCCTTGTATTTATATCCCCATCACTTAGCATAGTGCTTGGCATATAGTAAGTGCTTCATACGCTCTATCAATACATCTATCCATCTTTCTGTCTAACTATCCATCTATCTAGAAATTCTTGTGCTTGGAACAAATTCAGTTGAGTGGGGTGAGAGGGTTAGGATCAGGGGTGATCTGAGGGACTTCTTTCCAGCCCATTACTCATCTCAAGACTTGTAGCTATTACTCTCTCTGGAAATGTATCCTTCATCAGGGAATAGCTGAACCCCTGTCTCCCTGAGAGTTAAAGACCCTGAAATGTCATCCTTTCTCCCTAGGAGTTTAGGAGATTGCTTCCCAGCCCAGTGCTTGTCCCCAGGAGCTATCATGCTTCTACCCTTATGCGTAGGAAGCATTATCCTTACCTGGATATTGCTTCCCCTCTCTCTGGAGGGCATGGAATGCTAAAATGCCCCTACCAATGCAAAGTTTGTGATTAGAACATTGCTTCCCAATCCAGTGTTTTTCCCTGGGAATCTCAAATAAAAGGAGATTCAGATAAACGTGTGTGTGTGTGTGTGTGTGTGTGTGTGTGTGTGTGTGTGTGTGTGTGTGTGTGTGAGACAGACAGAGACAGAGACAGAGACAGAGAATGTCCCCTGTATGAGTACATTTATAAATGAGTACACTAACTACCTTTGACTTTGTTAAGGGCTAAAATTCTAGCTAAACTGTCTAAAATATCTAATGAGTGGTCACCAATAAATTATAAGCTTTAGCAAGAGTTAGACTTTTAAGCATTTATTAAGGAGAATAAGAATTTGGTAAAGAGAGAGAAAAGCCTAGATTCCTATCTATTAAAGGGAGAGCACATTTCTAGCTCCGCTCTCCACCAGAGTCCAGAGGAAAAAACCCGAGACTGAGCGCCAGTCTCTTCCTTCCTCCTCCCACTAGCCCACGTCACTTCCTGACGCCAAAGAAAAGACTCCTGGTCTTGCCCTCAAAGACCTTCGCTTCATGGGTGGAACTCTTCTACAGTAAGTCTCCAGCAGGTGGCGTCATTCCAATCGTTACAATTTGCTTGAGCTCCTAATTATCCAAGTAACTGAGTAGAGCTGTATGAGGACTGGTTGTATTGACTAAGGAACATAATTGCTTGACCATCCTTTAAAGTGATTGAGAATAAACCTAGCTGGACATGCAGAAAATTGGTAACTGAAGCCAATTAAGCTCATACCAGCTTTGAAGTAGATCCTGAGCCACTGGGTTGTGGTGGTTTATGGACTTTCAAGAGACTATCTTCAAAGACTTGCCCGACTGCAGATTATGAAACTATGAATATATCCTGTTTATGATCTTCTGGGAGTCAACTTTATCTTCAGTGACTCCTTTAACTTTGCTTATGGGGCTCCCAGAATTATCCTGGGTTTTGAGAGATTTTATCGACACATCTCCTAATCAAACCTCAAACTGTGAACTGCTTATCACCAAGGATGCCTTTTGGTTTTTGTATCGAAGGCCATATCTTTGACCCCTGAAATTCATTCCTCACTCCCCCTCTCCTTGGGAATGGGACCCATTGACTCATTCCTTTCTAAGCCCACTTCTCCCTCCAAAATTCCTTACCTGCCTTTGTTTAAAATGTATACAAGTCTACACAATCTATTACCTGATAACCTATTCAGCATAGACTGGATAGTACCCATGGGCATGTTAAACTTTTCTTTTCTTCCCTGCTTAATAAAACGTTTCTTTAATTTCACAAGCGTTGTCTCTCTGGTTTCCTTCCCTTTTAGGGAAAAGGGGATTTAAATCTCAAGATCTAACCCTTGCATTCTCTGGAAAGCATTTGTCTCGGTTTACACCCCTACATAAAAAAATCCATCTTTCCTCCCTTTATAAATGCTTTCAGACTTTTCTAGCTAACTTCATTTACCATCAGTTTCTCTGCTTGGTTTTGAGTTAACAAACCTCATGGCCTAGCACCAGGTACCCTCTGGTACCGCTTAGTCCTTTTCAGCTTCTTTTTGTGTATTGTCTTCCCAGATTAGACTGTTAGCTCCTTGAGGGCATGGACTGCCTTTTCTTTTTCTTATTTGCATCCCTGGGGTTTAAGTGTTTATTTACTAACTGCCTAGTACTCCCTGTTCTAAGCCACACTTGATCTGGCAAATCTTTCCATCTGATCTTATCCCTATGAATATCCTATCTTTGGACTGTCCCTCTGGAGATGTTAGAGTCTCTTGGGGATCTTTGAGAAGAGTACAGCTATCTGAGGAGGAAGAGTGCTACCCCAGATGCCACTGCTCTGGGGCAAATCCGAGGGTTCCACCTCAGTTATGGATATGATTGGGGGAAAGAACAAATAGGAACAAAAACTGTACTACTGCCATCAAATGCTTGTGAGTCTTAAAATTCATGTGACAACATTACATAATGAATAAGGCCCTGAACTTAGAGTCAGAAAGACTGAGATGCAAATCTTGCCTTAGATACTTACTAGCTGCATGGTTCCATTTAATATAAAAAGTCAAGTCGCTTATCTTCTCTGTGTCTCAGTTTCTTCACCTGTAAAATATAAAGGTTGGACTAGGTTATCCTTAAGGTCCCATCCAACTGAGAATTTATGATAATCTAAGATAATATACTGATGATAGAGATTTGGATAAGTTTTTAATTTCCATCAAAAAGACTTAACTGGAAATAGGATAGGAATAAGGACAGGGACTGGAACTGTGATTTCATTGGTATGGAGAACTCCCAGTTGAGGCAACTCCCTCTACAAATGCAGGCCAGCATCCTCTGCAATTTATAGTCTTAAAGAGTTGCCAAAAAAAAACAGAGTTGCATAAAAAACTGAGAGAATAATAAAAATTTAAAACTTAAGGCAAGGGGCAGCTAGGTGGTACAGTGGAGAACACACTGGCCCTAGATTCAGGAGGACCTAAGTTCAAATCCAGCCTCAGACACTTGACACTTACTAGGTCTGTGACCCTGGGCAAATCACTTAACCCTCATTGCCCTGCAAAAAAGCAAAATACAAACAAACAAAAAAAAAACTTAAGGCAAGAAAAAAATCAAGTTGAAGAGTTCAAGAAAAAAAAGGACAAGATTTTTTTTTAAAAAACCCTCAAAATTGAAATCACCTTTCTTCTTTCAGTAGAGAGACTGAGACTAGAATACAGATGTGGAATACGGTCTATAAAATTTCAGATGTATCAGTATATCACTTGGTTTTGTCTAAATGTCATTTACCCTTTGTACAAAGAAGGGGGTGGTTTGGGGGAAACTACTGCAGGCAATGATAAAAGGAGATGATTAAACTTTTTAAAAATAAACCTATAAAATTATCTCCTAAGAGAACTGAAGGAATCACTTCCAGGAGAATTTATAAGTCTGTTGGATAAATAACCAAAGAATAGCATCTTGTGAAAGAAATGAGACAGTGCTTAAAAATGTATTTTTCAAACCTGACTTCTCTGGTTTTAGCATTAATTTTCCTACTAAGACTGGAGTTTTGCCATGCTTATAATTAAGTTGGACATATTTAGTTACACTACATATTTTTTCATTTGTAATAAATCGTGTGTTGATGCCACATGCTGCAATTTGCTTCTAATAACACTAATCACTTTTTTTCCAAGCCAGTCTTCTGGATGGCTGCTAAAAAACTATTGAACTCTTAGGCACCCTTTGCTTTTCCTTTCCAGTAGTAATTAACAAACCCATCATTAGTTGCTAATGGCCACCTGTCAGAAGGCAGAATCAACTTAAAGCCATGGTTCATGGGGTTCTCCATCTCCTACAAAGTTGTTTTGTGGTTTTTTTTTTACTTAAATAAAGCTCTTTCTTACCAAAGGAACAGACAAGATCAAATTCCAAGCACTATTCAAAATATTCATAAGAATTTTAGACAGGATTAGTTCATCATTCTCATTTTACATATGAGTAAAGTAAAGCTCAGAAAAATTATGACTTGCCCAAGGTCACACAATGCCCTCTTTCATCATATTATAATCTGGGGGTTTACATGGCTAATCCTATGTCTGTGATTTATAGTGTTTCATAGGCACTAGGTCCTCAATTCAGGAAGTTGTCCTGGCTTATGACTTATGCACAAGTGAAAACCATTTTTAGTTCATCAGGTATTTCTCAGTTCACATCTAGTTCTGTTTTGCTCAAATGAAGTATGTAACATGACAGTACATGACTTTATCAATCTTTGTAGAAACCGTAGGTGACCCACATAAGGTCTAAGGATCCTTGTCCCAGTTCTCACTCTCACAGATAAGTCTTGAATCATAGAGTTAGGCTACATTTCTCCCCCAGGTCCTAGGAGTATCCCTGAAGCATCAAGAAATATTCTTTAATGCTATCAGTTCATGTCTCCTCTAGTGTACAATCTCTAGTGTATAATCCATTAAGATTATCAGTTGAGAATCATTTTAGTCAGCTGGACTTAAATAGCTTTCACACAGAAGTTCTGGTCAAGGTAATACAGTTAAAAATAAAACATCCTCCCAAAATTCCATAACATACCCTCCTACAAATACAAACAGTCCAGAGAAAAGTGGATTCAAACTTAAGAGAGCACATGTGGCAAAGCAGTAACTCAAATCCTGGTTCCTCAAAGTCCATTCATGAGATGCTCAAAAAAGTTCTTTTTATATTTCCTCATAGAGCTGCATAGACTCTGTCCTTGGCTCCCAATACAGACACTGTCATTAGCTGATCCAAGGATGTTACTAGGACACTGATGAAAGAACAGAAAGTCCAACATCCTCAAGACTTTTCTTAGCTCACAATGTCCTCTTCACAAAGTGGAAGGAGGAAAGAGGACCCAAGCCAAGGTGGGAGCTGAAGCTTCTCTTTCCCACCCTTATCCCCTGGTTCCTCTTCAGGAGTTTGCTGGAACACTCTCTCACAGAGATAGAATTGGATGCATGTGGTGAGAACCAAATACTTTAATAGAAACTCAGATGAAAATGACCATGTCCAAGCTATTCTTTCAAAATATCCTTTCTTTCCAGAAGAATAATGTTTAAAATCACATACTTGCTAAAGAGAAGGCAATAATGTCATGTTACAGCCTGGAAAAATACTCTCAAGAATATTAATTTTGGCATATTTTTAGAATCCATGAAAAGATAGCTAACCAACTCAGTAGAGCATATAATCAGAACCTCACAGGATGATCGTGTAATTTTAATCCATCAAAATAAAAGGCAAAGATCTGACTCTTCTGCTGACTCATTTCTTGAATTCTCAAATCCCATAATATAACTTAAAAAGACAGAGGACATAGTGATTTAGAGCTCGAAGGGGCCTTAGTTCCATCTAGTCCAATTTCTTCATGTTTCAGCACCAGGGTATATATAGGACTATATAAAATTAAAACAGAAAAGACAGTCATTTTAAAAAATATATTTTACTGATGCTTCCACAGGTAGCAGAGGCTCTGGAGCTACTCTACTAACCTCTACTTCCATTGGCAGACTGAATTAGAATTCAGCTGCTATTTGTCCCCTCAGGGTTCTAGAAGTAGCCTTAAGGAGTGGGGGGGGGGAGGGCGGGCAGGGAGAGGGAGGAAGGAATCTTTCTAGTGCTGGACACCCTTCTAGGATGCACCTCCCACTGTGATTATCGGTTGTTGTCTGTTGATCTGTATGACTTAATTTGGTTTTAGAAACAGGTATATTTGGCACAAAGTATCCCCTCAAAAGTATATAACACTCCCTTCCTCTCCCATTTTACAAATGAGTTAAATGAGGCTCAGAGTGGTAAAGTGACTTGCTTAGTCACACATCTAAAAAGTATCTGAGGAAAAATTCAACAATAGGTCTTCCTGATTCCAAATTCCAACTGAATACCTGCCGACATAAGAACTACTGCTTAAGGACATCTTTCCCCAGCAGATTAATTTGATATGAGCTACAAGTATCATTCTTTAACAATCCCAACAAAATTATAACACTTATTCTAGTGCACTGGAGAGGAAATGATATAGTCTCACCACTTTTTGTAGAAATTAGTTTATATCTCTAATCCTATCGACCACAGTCACTGTGAGAGAATACATATTAAGGCACCCATCTATGCAATAATGCACACCGTCCATTAACAAACATGATGTCCTGAAAGAAACTGATTGTCTTCTAGGACAGGGCTTCTTAAACTTTTTCCACTCTCAACCCCTTTTCGCCACAGAAATGTTTATATGACCCTGGGTATAAAGGTATATAAAATAGATATACAAATCAAACATTGACTGCCAAATTTTTGCAACCCCCACATTCAGTTAAATGACCCCATATGGGTCATTTAAGAAGCTTTGTTCTGGGATACAACTCTGGTCAGACCACTTCTAGAATATTTTGGCAAACTCATTACCTCTAACCTTATCATCATGCTGCTAATTCAAGCTTTAACTGATTGCATCTCCCTCAGCCTCCTCTCTCCTCTGATTGGAGGGCTGGATGGTGGAGTACCAATCTTCTCCAAGTGCCTTTCTTTATAAAGGGCAGAAACTGGATTTATGGGTTCATTGCACTCTGCACCTGCTGTTTTGCCTGGTTTCACCTCCAGGGAACAAAATGCCCCTGTACCAGGTACCCCATGGTATCCCCCTATCCCATTCCATCCATGCTTTCCTGATTCCTTTTATGTTTTGTCTCTCCCTTTTAGATTATAAACTCCTTGAGGGCAAGAATTATCTATCTTTTCATTAATTTTATCACAAGTTCTTAGCACAGTGCCTAGTACATAGTAGGTACCTAATAAATATTTATCAGATTGAATTGACCAGACACCATGAAAGTTAACAGACCCAGGACACTAAAAGCCCAGGAAAACATGCCAGTTGAAAGTGAGGATAGGTAGACTGGAGACAAGAAGTCTGGGTGAACATGATAATTATCCTCACATATATGCAAGAATATCTCATGGAAGAAGAATTATACTCATTCTGTATGGGTCCAAAAATCAGAACTAGCAGCAGTGGTTGGAAGAAAGGTAGAGTAGTACAGAGAAAGGAACAATAGACTTCGACTCAGAGGATCTGGATTCAAAAACTATCGCTGCTAATTAATACCTCTGTGACCTTGAACCTCTCTGGACTTTAGTGTCCTCTACATCAGTGCTTCTTAAACTTTTTCTACTTGAGACCTTTTTTAACCTGAACATTTTTTTTTTTTGGTGAGGCAATTGGGGTTAAGTGACTTGCCCAGGGTCACACAGCTAGTAAGTGTCAAGTGTCTGAGGCCAGATTTGAACTCAGGTCCTCCTGAATCCAGGGCCAGTGCTCTATCCACTGCGCCACCTAGCTACAAACTCGGGTAAATAGGTATATAAAATATACCTATATAATATAACTTTTTACTGTTCCCAAATTGTTCATGACCCCCACATTCAGTTACATGACCCTAGATGGGATTGAGACCTATAGTTTAAGAATCTTTGCTCTAGATACTAAAGGGTCTAGACAAACTAATCTCTAACTCCTCTACAACTCAAAATCCTTTCATATTGAATTAGAGAGGAAGATTTAGATTTAATGTAAGGAAAAATTCCCTAACATTTAGAACAGTCCAAAAGCAAGATGAGCTTCCTCAGGGAAGCGGTGAGTTTCCCAGCACTGGAGGTCTTCAAAGTGGAGGTTAGAGAATTCCTTGTCCATGGATCTTGTAGAGGGGATTGCTATTCAGGTCCTATTTGACCTAGATGGTCCCTTCCAGGTCTGAAGTTCTTTCATTCTGTTCCTCGAGACTGCTATTCTTTAGACTTTCTACACTATCATTTTGATCTTATTTTAAGGATGACCTGTTTGTGATACCCACTTTACTCAGTATAGTTTAGAACCCAAGAAGTCAGTGCTTTTTCTGACTGAAAATAGCTAGAAAAAAAAAACTTATTCTCTTCAAGTTTACAAAAAAATTTCATAGGAGCTCTACCTACTCTCTTGGAGATGGAGATGTTGATGTTGAGATTTTGGCACACTAGGATAAAATAAAGTTTGGTAGCTTCTTTTTAAGCACAGCTTGAGTGCCAGCTCTTAGGATCTTCAGTTTTTCATGCTCTCTCTCTTAAAAAAAACAACAACATTGTATTCCTTTGGGTCTACTTTATATTTACTTGTGCATATAGAGGTTATATTTCTCCTACTAGAATAAACTCATTGAGGGCAGGCACTTTTTTTTTTGTCTTGTATATCCAGTGCCTTGCTCAAGGTAGACACTTTTTTTTTTTAGTGAGGCAATTGGGGTTAAGTGACTTGCCCAGGGTCACACAGCTAGTGAGTGTTAAGTGTCTGAGGCCGGATTTGAACTCAGGTACTCCTGAATCCAGGGTCGGTGCTCTATCCACTGTGTCATCTAGCTGCCCCCATGGTAGACACTTAACAAATAATTATTAAATTCCATGGAATTGAACGTAGCATATAATTAGGTATAACAGAACTCATGGGGCCAGAGTAAAGAATGGACATGTAGACAGATATGAAGATGTCCCACCTCACATATCTAAAAAGATTGAAATTCCACCTTTGTAGAAATTCTACCTTTGTAGAGACTACAAAGACAGCAATAGGTAGGACATTACTTCCTTTTTCTCTTTTTAAAAGGTATTAGAATGCAGATTGAGATATATTTTTGGGAGGGGGGAGGGGACATGGCTAATGTAGGAATTTGTTTCCCTTGACTATACATTTGTAACAGGTTTTATTTTCATTGCTTTCACAGTGTGGGAGAGGGGCAAGTGGGAGAAAGAATTTGGAGCAGAAAATGAAAAAAAAATTGAATTTAAAAAATAAAAATGTATTGGACTTGAAATTATGCCTATCTATTACACATCAATATTTTAAAGTCTAAAAATATGACTCATTGGGGAGATTCAAGATAAAAGCCAGTTTTCCTGGTCAACAGGAATTGGGAAAACCATATAGATTAGTTTATAGGTGAAAGAATATATGAGAGTTAGGAAGTCTGACACTCAACCAGGGAGAGAACAATCTCACCTGAGATTCTTAGGGGTCTTTGGAGGCAAAGGAGCTAGGGATCAAGGAATATATTGGGATTTCTGCTTTCCCTCCCATTCTTCAATTCCAAGAATCTCTCATTTGCCATTCAAAGTTTGTTCCTTGCTTCCTCTTGCCTTCTCCCTCTCTCTTTTTCCATTTCTCTCTCTGAATTGTCTCAGCCAATTCAGAGGGCTGCCCTTCAGGGGATTACCAAGCCTACCTGGGCATGATGGCATTACATAAGAATCAGATCACATGTCCTCAAGTCTAAACCTCTTATATAAGCAATTTTCTGAATTTTAGTCATTGGACAAAATTCCTCACACTATAATAGCAGACAAGGTGGAAAGATTAAAGTTAGATGACAGTACAGAAGAGAATAGATTTAGAATCGTTTTAATGATTGGAACCACAAAATGATTTATTTAGTATCTGATACTGGAGCCATGAGGTGAACGTCTCTGAGGGTAAGACCATGGGTCTTTTCTTTGGCGTCAGGAAGTGACATTTGCTGGTAGGAGGAAGAAGGGGGAGCCAGGTGCTCTGACTTGCTCTCTTTCCTGAGGATGCTGGTGGAGAAGGGAGCTAGAAATGCGCTCTCCCTTTAATAGATAGATGAATGTAGGCCTTTCTCTCTCTCTTTACCAAATTCTTATTCTCTTTAATAAATGCTTGAAAGTCTAACTCTTGCTAAAGCTTATAATTTATTGGCGACCGCTCATTAGATATTTTAGACAGTTTATTTTTTTATTTTATTTTATTTTTTGTGGGGCAATGGGGGTTAAGTGACTTGCCCAGGGTCACACAGCCAGTAAGAGTCAAGTGTCTGAGGCCAGATTTGAACTCAGGAACTCCTGAATCCAGGGCCAGTGCTTTATCCACTGCACCACCTAGCCGCCCCCTATTTTAGATGGTTTAGATAGAATTTTAGCCCTTAACAATTTCTTGGTGTGGACAAATTAACTTCTTATCCTTGGTTTCCTCATATATAAAATAGAAATAATAATACTTGTACTACCTAATTCACAAGGTTGCTGTGAAGAAAGCTTTATTTATCTTAAAATAACAAACCAGTATGAGCTATTAATGAGCAGCTATGTGGCTCAGTGGATAGAGTGGTGGACCTGCAGTCAGGAAGACTTGTCTTCTTGAGTTCAAATCCAACCTCAGATACTTACTAGCTGTGTCATCCTAGGCAAGTCATTTAACCTTGTTTGTCTCAGTTTCCTCATCTATAAAATGAGCTGGAGAAAGAAATGGTAAACTACTCTAGTATCTTTGCTAAGAAAACCCCAAATGGAGTCATGAAGAGTCAGACATGACTTGGACAACAAAACAACATGAGTTATTATTATGAGTAAAAGTATTAATAGTAGTATCCTGGCAAGGGGTCACTGAGATCTGTCCTTGGCCTCGTGTTGATCTCCAATTTTTTAATGATGCAGATGGAAGCATAAATAGAATGCATATGATATTTTCAGATGACACACAGTAGGAGGAAGAGCTAATAAGTTTGATATTCAAATTGTAATTGAAAGATTTCTCAACAAGCTAGAATGTTGGACTGGATTTAATGAGAAGATCTATATGTAAGAGGAAGATGTGTAAAATCCTACAGTTGAATTCTAAGACTTAACTGCTAAAGGATTGGATGAGGTGAGCACAGCAAGACCAGGAAGCATAGGAAGCTAGGTAATGTTAGGCTGCATTGACAGAGGAATGGTGTCCAGGAAAAGGGGGGTTGTAGTCTTGCTAAACTCTTTCTTATTTAGACCACGTTTAGAGTGCTGTGCTTGGTGCCAGGTACCACAATCTAGGAACAAAATTTGACGAGCTTGACTGTCTCCAAAAGAAAGTGACCAGGATGAAAAGGGGACTGGAGACCACACCATACACAGATGAGTTGAAAAAACTAAAGATGTATATAACCTAGAGAAGAGAAGACTTGGGTACAGGTCCAATAGCTGTCTTCAATTGTTTTTGAAGAGCAGTCACATGGCAAAAAGGATTTGTGTGAATGGCCCCAGAAGAAAGAATCAGGAGTAAAGGGCAGAGGCTGCAGTCAGATTTCAGATCAACATAAAGAAAATCTTACCAACAAGTAGAACTGTCCAAAAGGGGGGCAGCTAGGTGGCACAGTGGATAAAACATCAGCCCTGGATTCAGGAGGACCTGAGTTCAAATCTAGCCTCAGACACTTGACACTTACTAGCTGTGTGACCCAGGGCAAGTCACTTAATCCTCATTGCCCCGCAGCAAAAAAAAAAAAAAAAAAGAACTGTCAAAAAGTAAGTAAAGTTGATTCATTTAAAAAGAACATAAATTTTTGGAGTTGGGAAGGACCTTTAAAATCTTCTTGTCCAACCTACTTATGTATAGCCAAAGAAACAAAAGCCTAAAGGGGTTAGTAAAAGCTCTAGTCTTCCTGATTCCAAATCTATAGCTCCATTCTTACACACAACTGCCTAATTTTATAGCAGGAAACCAGGTCAGCTTCCTTATCTTAAAACAAAGAAAGGGAGAGGCATTCTCAGAATTCCTCCCTTGGAGTCTGATTCAATTGCACCACAAAATAAGCAAAACTTATCTTTACATAGCACTTAAGACTTACAAAACACTCTTCTCACCATAACCTGTAAAATACCATTGACTATATAAACAAATGATTACAACAATTTAAATGGAAGGAATGATACACTAAAAATTTTAAAGCAAATGTAATGAAATTATAAAAATCAAGTGGGATCAAATAAAGAGTTTTGAGAAGACACCCCTCTATAGCAGTAGTTATGGTGGCCATAAGCCATGGAACCAAGAGCTACTGCTTTTTTGTTTGTTTGTTTTTTAGCTTTTTAGGGAGAAGCAAACAGGGGCAAATGGCTTTTCCAGGGTCATAAAGCTAGTAAGTATTGGAGGCTAGATTTGAACTCCGGTTCTCTTGATTCTGGGGCTGGTGCTCTATCCATTGTGCCACCCTAGCCGCCGAGAACAACTGCTTTCTTAAGTGAGCCTGAGATGGGACATCAGGTATTTGGCTACCTTTTTTGCTTTGTGTTCCTTTCCCCAAGCACAGATAACAAAATTGGAATTCTGACAAATGGATATTTCCAGCCTTGGCAGTTACCCTGCCAAAGTTAGGGCTAGGAGTCCCAGAGTTTGGAGCTGACTGCCCTGTGGCAGGTAATTCTTGCAATTATTCTGTTTCTTAGAAGAAAAGGAAGAGATGACAAATAACAGCATTTTCCTATGGCTGAAAGGCTGATTAGAAGATCTGGACTTTTAGTTATTGCTTGAAGAGTAAAGACTGAGAAGAAAGTTAAATGTAGTACTACAAGTAGTACCACAAGTTTCCTGAGAGTTTTTGTTTATGAATTTTGTTTATAAATCTTTTGTGATTTGTTTTGTGTGTGTGTGTGTGTAAGTTTTGGAGGAAATAAATAGCTTTCTTATACCTGAAATCTCCTACTTTGTACATTGAGTAACTTTTTTTGAAGGGATCTTGTTAATAATACCTTTTGGAGAGACCTTACACATGAACACTGTCTCAGCTTTAAGAACTTTTCCCTAGAAATATGCTTAACATAATTGTACCACAGCTGAGATGGGCCTCCTAGCTCTGTAGGAAGAAAAATGAATGAGACGCAGGAACCTACGGGCAACAGAGAGCGCAGTTTTCTGATGTCCTCATTGTGGCAGGAGCTGCGGCTCCAGTATGGGACTGAACAGCCACACTGTGGCCTGTGGCTCTTCAAGGTGTTGATCCATGGTCGTCCACGACTGGCGGAAGCCTACTACCATATAACCTATATCAGATTGCTTCTGTCTTGGGGGCATTGGGGAGAGGAAAGGAAGGAGCAGAGAAAACTTTGTAATTCAAAATCTTACAAAAAATGAATGTTAAAAACTATATGTCGGGCAGCCAGATGGTGCAGTGGATAGAGCACTGGCCCTGGAGTCAGGAGTACCTGAGTTCAAATCTGGCCTCAGACACTCAACACTTACTGGCTGTGTGACCCTGGGCAAGTCACTTAACCCCAATTGCCTCACACACACACAAAAAAACCAACTATATGTACATGTAATTGTAAAAGAAAATACTATTAAGTTGCTGGGGTTTTTTAAAGAACTTATTTTTGGAACTCTAAGGTAAAGGCAAAATCAAGCAGAATATAAGGAAAGGGGTTTGTTTGTTGTTGGTTTTTCCTGGACAAATTTGAAGACATTATCATGAGTTAAAAAATCTGACCTCAGACACTAACTAGCTGTGTCACCCTGGGCAAGTCACTTGACCCTGTTTGTTTCAGTTTCCTCATCTGTAAAATGAACTGGAGAAAGGAAATGACAAACCACTCCAGTATCTTTGTCAAGAAAACCCCAAATGGAGTCACGAAGAGTTGGATATGACTGTAACGACTCAACAAAAAGCTCCAATTGGGAACAATGAGCCAGAGAGTGAGAAGAGTCTGATCTCCTCTCTTTGGGATCAAGCACTCCTAGGATTGCACCTGGCCCATATGAGTATAGAGCAGAGACCCACTTTTGGGAAAAGGACCCTAGTCCCCTGTATATGTGTGACACTTCTAATTATTTCCAAGGTATTGGACCTTATGTGACCTGTTCACAAAGTTTGTCTAAGTCCTTTCATTTCAAGATTCCTTCTTAATGACTTATCATTAATCTGTTGGTTCCCTTAGGCTCAAACTCGGTCTGAAGTCTGGACTAGACTAAAATCTGAACTGAATCTGGCTGTCTTCAACTGGATAGAACTAGTGTTCAAAAACACAAAGAATGATATGAAATCTTAACCATATCCCCAGAGTTCTGTCTCAGCACTGTCCAAGAACTGCCATCTTTCTCTCTTTTCTTTCATTGATTTGTTACCTGCCTTCACAAAGTTTGAAATAGCTGATGTTTCCTATTTCTCTGTTCATAAGGTCAAGGGCAACAGCTGGCCAGAGAAGACTCAAGGGAGGGGGTTTAGAATGGAAGTTTTAGATTCAAAGAGCTTTCCATGTCTTCATTGTAGTCTAACTAGCCATACACACACACACACACACACACACACACCTGTTCGTGTGTGAGAATAAATGAAGCATTTATTAAGTACCAGAGAGCCACTATACTAAACACTGTCTCATTAGAGGGAGTACCTACATTGAGAAAATCACAAATCTATCAACATATCAAAATATTATTCACAATAAAACATGTACTTGGGACCCTAATGAAGCTTATATACCTGCCATTATTGCTTAGCATTTAAAAACAGCTCAATTAATGTTTTTCAAAATGAACAAATAGATTCAAATTGGAACAGGGTGCTTCATCTGTTAAAGGAAGAGCTAGCTTTCACCTGGTTTCTCTCAGTAGTGACACTCTCATGTGACAAGTAATATGTTTTGTTTTGTTGTTGTTGTTGCTTTCCCCCCATTCTCCTTGTAAGGATGTGATAGGGGATTAACTTGGCATTTTCTTTCCATCCCACTGGTGATCCCATATGGAGCATGAGCTCAAATAGGTGATCTTGTTGCTTAAGACCATGCCTTCCTTTTGTGCTATATTAAGTTTTCTTTCTTGAGTGGGTGACCAAACAGGCTCCCCCCCCCCCCGCCCCCGCCCCAAACAGGCTTTTTGAGGTAAATTTGTCTCAGCTTGGAGATGACCTGGTAAATGTAAGAGGTCAAATTAAAATCTGGCAGGATTTAGGGGAAATTTCTGCAACAGAGAAATTGGCCACCTTTGAGAAAATTAGCCCAACCAGGACCATTTTACCAGCAGAAACATATTGGGAGTTATTTGGACAGCACCAAAGCCAGGTGAAAATGTGAAATGCCTAATTAGCATGATCGCAATTTTTTGTGTGTTCTGATGAGATTTTAAGTAGCAGCCTCCCAGAAAATTGTAACAGTGCTTATAAGTTACTGAATCCTATTCAGTTAATACACATCTGTGAGCCTTTTATGTTTGTGGCGGGGGACAGGGAGGAACACATAAATTACCTTCCTCATACCAAATTCATACATTAAGTATTTTGGTTATTCTCTCCTTTGCAGAGGAAACTGCATATGAGCCATAATCTAAATTATAAGTAAAATCTTCCATGGGTAAGAGTTTAATGAATTGAAGAATGTGAGAAATGGAAGCCTTAACTCTCTCCCTCCATTAATGGCCAGGCTCTTAGGTCCTGAAACTAGTCCAAACCATATGTCTGGCTATAAAAGCCAGAGTGGAGAAGTGCCCTGCCCCTTCTGGGCTCAGCAGCCCTTCTTCAAGGCTAGACTAATTACTGAGAGTGAAGTGGAGAGTTAATGTAATAATTCAGATTTTTTTTCAAAGTTCTACTAAGGGAAAAGAAATGTTGTCATATATGCTTTTTGTTTTGTAGAAAAGGAAAGAGGGAAATTGAAAGAACCCATTTATTAGGGGGTGGAGGCTACAGGGATTATTAGTCTGGCGGTCTACATTATCTCATTCACCCACAATAGGTGCTCAGTTCTTTGGTGGTAGCTACTGACTTACAGCCACCAAATAAGTTGGGGGTTTTTTTTCTCCTAATCATTGGAAAATTCCTTGATGGTCATACCAGTGTTTCTATTCCATTAGATTAAATGTTCTAAGACTAACTTTTCCCATCATGCTTCTGCATTTTTACTGTCGGTCCCCAGGAAACCTAAAAAAAAAAAAAAATGCAGAGACTTCACAATTTGTTAGGAGTGTTTCTGACTTGATAAAAGGCTTAGTGAAACTTTTTAAAAGAAAAATTCAAGAGTTTCTTCCCAGATCTTCTCATTACCATTTAAACACAGCAGCCCCCCCCCCCATAACAGTTAGAGGGGGAGGAAAGGGTAACTTAAGGCAGGGCAAGACTTAGGCACTTTTTTAGAAAGTGAGAAAGTGAAACAGAGAAAGAGGCAGAGTCAGAAACTGGGGAGATAGAAAGAGACAGACACAGAGAGAGGCAGAAAGGCGAAGAGAGAGAGAGAGAGAAAGAGAGACAGAGAGACAGAGACAGAAAGAGAAAGACAGAGACAGAAAGAGAATTCTGATCCAAAAAAAGGTTTAAAGAAACCAGAAAATGTTTCAAATAGTTGTTTAGGGAATATAATAAGGAGGCTTCTAGAGATGACTAAAAAAAAAAATTGCAAAATGAAGTCCCAGCTAAGGTTAGATAGCATGAGTTGTAGGAGCCCTAGTTATCATGGGTTTATAACTCTCTAAATTTCCCAGTAGTGTAATAATGTGAATAATAATAATGGACCTATAAATAGTACTATATGATTTGTAAGGTATTTTAAATACATTATCTTATTTATTTTTCCCAACAATCCTGTAAGGCAAACATTGCAGGTAATATTATTCCCAGATCAATTGATGACTATAAAATTCTTCAGTCTAATTTTATGGGTGCATATATATGTTTCTACATATGCATATATATGCATGTGTACTTATATGTGTGTATATATGCATGTACACACAAGACCCTTTCAATATTAATAGCTTCTATAAAGAAGCCTGGTAATTGTTCCAAGTAACATTTCCCCCACACACATTTAGACCATCTCAATACTTTCACTATAAACAAAGGACATCTTTTTTAATACAATTAATGAGATCACAGATCTGTAGTTGGAATGGACCTTAGGGATCCCCTAGTTGAGCCCCCTTGCTTGATGAGAAATCTGACATCCAGAAAGGGAGCATGCCTTTGCCCAAGGTTACCCAGGTGATAAATGAAAGAGGCAGGATTTAAATACTACTTCTCTAACTCCCAGTCCAGTGTTCTTTTCCATTCTATCATAAATCTTCACAGATTATGAAAAATTCTTACTCTGGAAAAGAACTACTACAACAGCCATTCCTAGAAAATATTTCATTTGCCTCCATATAATTACAATGAAGAATTTTGCAGTCATCAGGTAAGCTGAAAATTAAAGACGTGATACTTTGAAGCATGCATTTCTACTGTTATAGCCACAGTCAGTTTCCACCTTGATTTTCCATTTTTGCAAATTAAATAGTTGAGGATTATGATTGTGATTATGAGCCTCCATCATAATAAAGAAGCTATTTTTCAGGGTAATAGAGTAAGCAACACCAGATGCAGCAGAGTTATTGAGAAATAAAGCAGCACTTAAACATTGATCCAAATAAGCATCATTTTCCTAACATGACAAACCTTTGGAAATTATGTAACAACCAATATTAATAATAAGGGTAAACATTTTTCAGTCTAGGGAACTAATCATACAGTCAAACTCATCGCAAAAAAACCCACATTTTCAAAATAGAATATTATCATTCAAATGAGCTTTACATAGGTCAGGAATGTGCTAAAGAAGTTAACTTTCATTAATTTTCTTTTCAGCTTCAAAGAGCTGTTTTTTAAAAAATCCTTAAAGTTTTCAAATTAGATTTTTAAAAAGTCTATCATTTTCTCTTTTACCTTTACTCTTGATGCTGCTTCTTCCAGATACCTGGTACAAGGAAAAAGTTGAGTGGCAATGATACACAGCAATGATTCAGAGAAACATGTCATTACAGGGCTGACTCAGTATTCTAAGTAAAACCGGAGGCTTACATTCAATCTCTATTTAACTGAAGCCAGTCTCTCCTAAGAGAGCGTTGCTGTAAATGACCATTGCCTTCTGAAAATACCCACTTAAAGTCCCTGCCTCTAAGTGGAAGAAAAGAAAAGCTTACTTTGATTAAAGCCTTAGGTGAAAAAAATAGAACTAACAGAGGCAATGGAGAAATGTATAGCATTACACAGATGATTTCTGGCTTCCAAAGATGTCAGAAGGAACTTTACATTGGTTGTTGGAAAAATACGTTTTAACAAGTACATCAGTAATGTTATACATGAAAATGATGGCACTGACCCTCCTTTAGTAAGGATGACAGATATGCCATCATCTAGCACCATGGCCTCTCTCTCCCCCTCCTTGATTCCATCTCCACTCCACCTCAGCCAGCCACTCACCCGTTAATTTGTACCTTTTACTTCTGATTCTTCCTCCTCTGACACCTGATGATGCTGATGTTGTCGTTCAGTCATTTCAAGTCATGTCCTACTTTTCCTGACCCCATTTGGGTTTTCTTGGCTAAGATACTGGAGTGGTTTGCCATTTCCTTCTCCAGCTCATTTTCTGGATAACGAACAGAGGTAAACAGGGGAAAATGACTTGCCAAGGGTCACACAGCTAAATAGGTGTTTGAGACCAGATTTGATCTCAGAATGATGAGTCTTCCTGACTTCAGGCCTGGCACTTTATCCACTGTATCATCTAGCTGCCCATGATGAAGATAATGTTATTAATAATGGAGAGTCAGTATTGTCTAGAGAGCCTTGGACTCAGGAAGGCCTGGATTAAAGTCCTACCTCTTACACATACTAGCTGGCTCCAGTCCACCTTTCCAGGCTTTTTTTTTTTTTTTTTGCAGGGTAATGAGGGTTAAGTGACTTGCCCAGGGTCACACAACTAGTAAGTGTTTGAGGTCAGATTTGAACTCAGGTCCTCCTGAATCCAGGGCCCATCCTTTATCCACCATACCACCCAGCTGCCCCCTTTCCAGGCTTATTACATATTAATCCCCTACACATGCCTTAAGTTCCAGGCAAAATGGCCTTCTTGCTGTTCCTCTTCATGATTGTTGTCCTTCATTTTTGAAGAGGACAAATAACATCACGAGGTAATGTCTTGATTCTCCAGTGAATTGGATTTAAATGAGTCAGAGTTATGAAAAGTCATCAGTCTCACTCACTCTTCCAGTCATCAAAATCCAGTGGCAGAACAAGAGTCTGTCAAGACAACTGGCACTGGCCCAGGATACAGTGGACTTAGTGTCTTTGATAGCTACATGGGCAGCTAGGTAGCACAGTAAATAAAGCACTGGCTCTAAAGTTGGGAGGACCTGAGTTCAAATATTACCTAAGATGCTTATTAGCTGTGTGACCCTGGGCAAGTCACTTAACCCCAATTGCCTTAAAAACATCCGGGATGGGGCAGATAGGTGGCACAGTGGATAAAGCACTGGCCCTGGATTCAGGAAGACCTGAGTTCAAATCTGGTCCCAGACACTTGACACTTACTAGCTGTGTGACCCAGGGCAAGTCACTTTACCCTCATTGCCCCACAAAAAAAAAAAAACAAAAACAAAAACAACAACAACAACACAAAACAACATCTGGGGCCATCTCCAGTCTTCCTGATATAGATCTTGCCACTGGGCTCAGATGACTCTGGAGGAGAGAGTGAGGTTGGTGACCTTGCATAGCCCTCCCTTGCTTAAATCTAATTCAGTGAAAGTCAAATTATCACCCTGATGTCATGGTCCTCTTTGAGAATGAAGAACAACAAGAAGCTCACAGATCAAAGAAAGTATTGCAAGCAATCAAAAAGAAACAATTCAAATGCTGTGGAGCTACAATCAGAATTACACAGGATTTGGCACCTTCCACATTAAAGAATTGCAGGGCTTGAAATATAATATACCAGAAGGCAAAGGAGTTAGGTTTGCAACTAAGAATCACCTACCCAGCAAAATTGAATATATTCTTTCAGGAAAATGAAGCACAACAAGTGTTCCACAGTGCCTGCTTCAGCCACCTTCATGGTCCAATATTTTATCTCCCATCTCCCTAACTTTGAACAGACTTGGAATACACTCCTTTATCACCTCTGCTTCTTGGAATCCCTAGTTCCTTTGAAAAGCTCATTAGGCCTTTTCTGCTTCTCTCAACTGCTGGTCTCTGCTGGAATTACTTAATATTGTATTATGGCATGTAGGTGGCACAGTGGATAGGGATCTGGGTCTGGAGTTAAGAAGAGTTCATTTCAAATCCAGCCTCAGACACTTATTAGTTGTGTGACCTTGGTCAAGTCACCTAACTTCTATCTGCCTCAATTTCTTCAACTGTAAAATAGGGATAATAACAGCACCTACCTCCCAGCATTGTTATTAGGATCAAATGTGATAATAATTGTAAAGCACTTAGCACAGTTCCTTGTACATAGTAGGTACAATAAAATGCTTGCTATTATTGTTTCTAATGTGCTTAAACTTTATTTTTCATTACATTATATTATTTTTTCTTCTGAGAGAATATAAGTTTCATTATCATTATTACTATTATACTTAAAATTTTAAGTGTAAGAGTTTACCTCTTTTATTCATTAATTAGTCTCATTTCCTGAATATTAGGATTTGGGTCAAAAAGACTTTTCACACCATGAGTAGTTGCTTTTGCAAATAAAAAAGGCTAAGAATTCAGCTGAGCAGTTAGCAGAAAAAATGACTTTGCCCCTTGGACATAGATTGCCTTTTCATCTTTCTAATGCCAATTCATTCAATGTCAAAGAGCAAAATAAAGAGACTGGACCCTAGAAAGATTTGGTAATTATCAGACAAGGAACCATTATCTGGTTTATAGCTCAGCCTGCAAAGATGTAAAGTGGTAATCACCATAGGCTAGGGCGAGATCTCTGACCAAGGATACTAAGGTCCATAGCAAGAAGAGTAGTTGAAAGGAAAGGTTAATAAGGGTCTATACACTAAAGAAATTTTAAAAGGGGGGAAAGGACCATATTTATAAAATATTTTTGTTGTTCTCATTGCAATATCAAAGAACTAGAAACTAAGGATAACCATCGATTGGAGAATGGCTGAACAAATTATGCTATATGTATGTAAAAGAATATTATTGTACCATAAGAAATGATGACTGGGCTAGTTTAAGAGAACAATGGTAAGACTTTCATGAATTGATGCAGAGTGAAGTAATTAGAACTAATAGAACAATTTATCCAACATAACAACATTTTTAGAGAAAAACAACTTTGAAAGATTTAAGAACTCTTACTAATGCAATGACCACCCACAATTACAGAGGACCATTGAAGAAATATGTTATCCCCCTGCTGACAGACGAATAAGGCATACATTTTTGGACCCAGTCAAAATGGGATTTTTTTAACTTGACTATACATATTGGCTGCAAGGGAGGGGGAGACTATCAATAGAATTGGCAAAAGAAAAGAGGGTCACTGTAGCTTTTTTTTTAAACAAATTTGCAGAACAGATGGAAGGCCAGAAAGAAACACAGACAACCAGGACAGCTTTGAAGGTTATACACTGAATTTATTATATACTTAAAAGGAAAAGCAAACTACATAATAGACATTCACATTTTCATGTACTCTTTTTCTGTTCTGCCTTGTAAATGAAATGCTAATTTTATTTCAAGTTTATTAAGTTCAGAATTTAATAAAAAAATCATAAAAGGAAAGTCTAAGCCTAGGGCAGTAGCTCTCAGTAACAGAAGAGCTAGAAATGAGAATCTCCTGCTTGAAAGATGATAAGCTAACAAGCCAGTATCCTAAGGGACAAAAACAGGAGAGGCTTCTAATAGTCCTACAGAAAAGATGCCTGCTTTTTTTTTAAAGAGTTGGTTAAAAGAGCATACCAATATCGTACCATCAGCATCCAACAAGCTCCAAGTCAGCAGGAACAGCATGAAGACATCCTTGTAGTTCTGCAGGCTTTTAGTGTAGGAGCCTTGAGTTGCCACAACCAAAATGTCACAACCAAAATCTCCACCTGTGTGCCTTGACCATATGTGCTCCTTACAGTGCTCTGCTCCCTGTATGTATGCCTGAACATATGTGTCCATTTTCTTCTATGACACAGGGTGTATCTCTGAGAGGATGCATCCCAGGTTTATGGGGAAGATGTTTTGTTGCTATTTTTCTTTCTATGCTTTGAGTTACATATGTCATCAGGCTGACTGCTATCACCAATCATCCTGGAGGAGAGATGCTGATGACTGTGCCCTATTCTACCTCACTTATATCCAAATTCATGTGCCCATCAAGACATCACCCTCACTATGTCATGGGTCCTCTTACAGAATAAAGGACAACAACAAAGGTAAACAAAGTTGTAGGTGTTCATAAACTATAACTTTGGGGGTATAGATCTCACCCTCACAGTGCCTTGAATCTGGATTGGTTTTACTTGGGAATTCTCATTCTGTAAATCAGGGGAGGGATGTCCCCAGATATTATTCATGTATTTAGGAATTGCCTCCAACATCCAGGCAAGGTGCTATGCTCTGGGAATACAAATTCAACAGGGAGAGAGTCACTGCCCTAAAATAATGTGAATGAACAGTAAATCTGACACTAGGACTCAGCTGAATCAACATGGTATCTTCAAAGCATATCCTCACTGCTATGGCTAACATATTCTCATCCTGCTATAGCTGAGTAAAATTCCATTCGCTAATTGTTAGTTAGTCTATGAGGGCTTTATTTTCTTTTAATATTGGACCTAAAAGACTAGAGGCCTGGCTGGAGTCAAGGCCAAGAAAGAGGAAACAACACATTCACAGATAAGTATATACAGGACATATAGGAAATAAATACACAGGAGTAGAGGCACCAACTGAGGGAATTCAGAAAGATCTCATAAAAAAGGTACCATGCTGAGCTTTGAAGGGAGCTGGAGATTCTGAGAAGTAGATGTAAGTAGAGAGAATACCCTGAGTGTGGGATACAGCCATAGGCTTGGATCTGAGAAGCTAAGATTCAAATCTAGCCTTAGACACCTACTACTTGTGTAACCCTTGGGCTTCTGGATATGTCTCTTCTTTCTTACCCTACAACCCTCTTCATCTCCCCCCTAGTTACTATGGATATTGTGTAGCTTAATTAGTGGATTAGAGCAGTAAACTGGGAATGAAATCCTGTAAAGTCTTTTCTTAGCTCTTTCACAGATTGTTGAGTCATTCTTAGGTAAAGTATTTTCTCTCTTTTTTCCATCTGAAAAATGTTGATAAGATTTGATTCTTCCTATGTCACTGAGATAGCCTGAAAACCTCAGACCTGATAAGCTGGTTGTGGTGAGTCTTTTCACGTCTGTGACACTAGTGAACTTTCCCATGTGTGATCGGAGCAATGATTCCTAAAGCTCTTCCGTGTAGACAGGGCTAACTTTTCCTAAGGCTCTACCTCCATGCAGGTTAGACTAATTATTTTCCTTAAGAGCTATTGAAACTCTCCTGAGACCTAAGTGCCTTAAGGGATCAGATTGTTAGCATTGCTTCCTGTTCTCCTGAGTACAAGAGAAATTTCAACTCTCTCTTTTGACTGCACTGAACAGTATAACTGAAAACAGTAGGCTGGACTCAGCTGAATCAACATAGTAGCTTTATTGCATATCCTTGTTGAATATGCCTATCCTGCTACAGCTAAATAAACTTTCATTTAACTGTTACATAGTTTGTCTATGGGTGCCTCATTTTGTTTTCATATTAGACCTAAAATACCAGAGGCCTGGCTTGAGTCAAGGCCAGCCCTTAACACTATGCCATGAATTTTCCATACCCTCCCCTTCCACATAACGTGGCAGTCTACCTCAGATAAAGGGATGGGAGGAAAAGAAAATATTTTTCCCTCTGGGGAGAAGAGTAAAGGTTCAGGAGCCCTACTATTTCCCTGGGTATACCTATTCATTACTAACCCTTCTCTTTACCTTGGCCACACATCCTCTTTCTAGGCTTGTTGGCTCATCTGTAAAATGAGGGGGTTAGACAATGAGGGGACTGGACTAGATGGACTCTGGGGTCCCTTCCAGCTCCCTCTACTTTCCTCAAATCTCCTGGTCAAGACAGGCAAGGACTATACTTGACTAAAGACTGTTTTTCTGTATTGAACCCTGTTTTGTTGAAATATGTTATGTTGGATTACTTTGAGCTCTTGGAAGAAGAGCATTATTATAATAACTTTACTGTCACCTTGATTGGGTCCTAATGATATAAGAAAAAAGAACAGAATGGATTAGAACTTAGCTACATATTTTTCTTTTTGTTTTGTTTTGTTTTTTGTTGTTGTTGTTTTTGTTTTTATTTCTGCATTAGTTATGTTATAGGAGAAGAATCAGAGCAATGAGGAAAAACCTCAAAATAGAAAAACAACAGCACCAAAAACCAAAAGAAATAGTATGGTTCAACCAGCATCTCTACTCCACAGTTTTTTTTTCTGGATTTGGAGAGCCTTTTCCATCATGAGTCCCCTGGAACTCTCCTGTACCATTGCATTGGTGAGAAGAATCTAGTCCATCACAGTTGATCAACACACAATGTTGATGATACTGTGTACAATATTCTTCTGGTTTTGCTCATCTCACTCATCATCAGTTCATGCAAGTCCTTCCAGGTTTCTCTGAACTCCTCCTGCTCATCATTTCTTACAGCACAATAAAATTCCATTACATTCATATACCACAACTTGTTCAGCTGTTTCCCAATTGATGGGCAACCCCTCAATTTCCAATTCCTTGCCACCACAAAAAGAGCTAGCTACATATTTTTCAATCTCTTCCCTCTCCCTCCCATTCCTTAGCTCCTGATAACCATGCTGCTAATGGTAGTTTGCCTAGTGGAGAGATTCAGGAAGACCTGAATGGAAAGTGTGTTTCTGATAATACAGAAGGCTTTTGTTTCTTTCTAACAATTCTAGAGACTGAAGAAGGGGATACCTTATGAGGTAGAACAATACCAATGACATGCAAAGAGGTTCAGTTGTTTCCGTCATTTCCAACTCTTCATAACCCCATTTGATGTTTTCTTGGCAGATACTGAAGTGGCTTGCCTTTTCCTTCTCCAGCTCATTTTACAGATGGGAAACTGAGGCAAACAGGGTTAAGTGACTTGCCCACAGCCACACAGCTAGTAAGTGTCTGAGGTTGGATTTGAACCCAAGAGAATGAGCCTTCCTGACTCCATGCCTGGCACTCTATCCACTACACCATCTAGCTTACCTGGGTATCAAGAACACTTGCCCCTACTGCAAAATGGAGGACCTCATTATCAGATGCTTATATCAGAGCATGAGTTTCTTCAAACAGCAGTATACTTAGGTTTTGGTATCTATTACTATTTGAAAAGTTGGGCAGCTAGATGGCACAGCAGATAACCAGGACTGGAATTAGGTTAAATAAGTACCTCTTTAGTGTGACATAATGATAGTGACATTTCTTCATTGGTTGGGTATGTGGACTAGATGATATCTATGGTTTCTTCCACCTCTTAGATTCTATGATTATTCTACTTATTCAATGTCATCTGCTGTAAATGTTTGTATAAAAGTGAAATGAAATAATACCAGCCTTTGATATTACACTAAATGTCATAAAAATTATACTGACATGCAAGATCAGGTCAAGTTCATAGTATTTGGCTAAGCAGACTTTCATTTGGAAAGAATTAACTGATCCTTTTTGATTGATGCATTTATATTAAATTTCAGGTCCAAGATGAATCATTTTTCTTCCTTATTGGCCCTGATTCTTGTTGGTCACAGGAATTAGAAATGATGGGAGCTAGTCTCATTCTCGTGAGACCAAAAACTCCAAGGTCATTCATAAGGAGGACCAAATCTGAATTGGGGAGGGGAGGGTGACAATATGGAGTAGTTAATTTAATGGAAACATCAATGAAGCCACAGATCACAAGATATCACAGAAAAAATAAACATGATTCCTTCCTTCAAGGATACTACATGCTAGTAACTGTTTCCCAAGGACCTTTCCCCCTTCTAGTTGGGGATATACAACATACATACATATAACTATGTTATAAAATAGCATGATTGACACATTGGAGAGTTACAAAAAAAATATATAAGATCTCAGGAAGAAAAATTTTTTCCTAATTAGAATGATTAGGGAAAATGTCATGGAAGAAATGATATTTGACTCACATTCTTTTGGAAAATGTAGGATTTCAATAGGTTGAGATAATAGAGCATTTCAAGCATAATGACTTGCTTGAAGGAAGCAGGAGAGCTTGGGATTTGTAGAAAGAATGATGAGTGGTTATAAATCATAGAATTAATGTTGGAAGAGACCTTAAATAGAATTTCATTCTATCACTTCATTTTACAGATGAGGAAATTGGGGCCCACCTAGGTCAAATGATCTATCCAAGAACAGTGTGATTGGAGCATAAACACTAATTGAAGGCAGTTAATAATACTTCTCTAATGAATTAATTAAAACCAAACTAATCACTCCCTTCCCCAAAGCTTGCTTCTCCTCCAAACTAATTTCTGGTATTGTGCCACAATTTTCTCTTTTTTCTGGGCTCAAAATCTCTTCAACTGTAAATATTCTCTTTTCCTCATTTTGCATATCAGATGCCAAGTTCTATCTATATCTCTGTTGGGCACTAGGTGGCTCAATGGATAGAGTGGTAGACCTGGAGTCAGAAAGACTCCTCATCTTGAGTTCAAATCCAGCCTCAGATACTTACTAGCTGTGTGAACCTGAGCAAGTCACTTATTCCTGTTTGCCTCAGTTTCCTCATCTGTAAAATGGGCTGGAGAAGGAAATGACAAATTACCTTTGACAAGAAAACCCCAAAGGGGGTCATGAAGAGTCAGACATGACTGAAAAATGACTAAACAACAATCTATATCTCTAGCATCTAGCTTCTTCTTTCCATTCACATTGCCACTACACCAGCTCAGATCCTCATTAGCTCTCCTCTGGACTATTTTGTATCTTCTTGCTTTCTGAATATATCTGCTCCAATCTGCCCTATGTGCCACTGGCAAATCAAGCTTCTTAATACAAAATCACTCTCCATCTCAAATACTTTTGTCTTCTAGTTGTCTCTCTAGGTGATGCAGTGGATAGAGCACTGGATTTGGACTCAGGGAGGACTGATTTCAAAATCCTCCCTCAGAAGCCTGATAGCTGTAGGACCCTGCAGGGCTATACTAGTATCAGTGGCTTCTTAAAAGTCCCTTCCAGATCTAAATCTATGGTCCTATGATAATAAAATCTAAACTTCTCAGCCATTCTATTCAATTTTTTAAATGACCAAGCACATCCTATTTACAAGGTAGAGGGGAAGAAAGAAGGATTACATTCCAGATCAAAACCAGGGAAGCAGGTTTGAGAATGTTGTACATGGGGAACAGCTAGTAGACCAGTTTGACTGTCAATTAGCCATTCAATATTATGTGCTAGGCACTGTGCTGAGTGATGGAGATACAAATATGAAAAAAGAAAAACAGTCCCTGCCCTCAAGGAACCTACAATCTAATAGGGGAGAACAACACACAAAGAAATCCTATTTGGGGACATGAGCAAAAAAGCCAAAGTAGTTTGGCCTGTGGAGAATTAAAAAGATGGCCATCCTGGGGACCCTCCTTAAATGGAGGTGTGGGGAGGAGCTCTAAACTCCACCCTCCATTCAGAGGAGTCCCAGGGATGGAGGATGCTGATGAGTCAGTACCAAGGCTGATTTGATTTTACATGATGATCATGATCCTGTGGACCTCCAAAGAAGTGCAACTAGATAGGAACAGAGAGTTCAAAGAAGGGAAGTAATATGAAGTAATGCGAGCTCTCCTCCCCTCTTCCCTATCTCTTATCATTTAAGCATCTTCTGCCATGCTTTTCTCCTTTCCCCTGTTTCACATGATGAAGTGGCTTTCTCCTTACCAAGGTTAACCCTTCTATCTGTTCAAGTGAATAGATTCCATTCCATCTCTTCCAACAGATTGTCTCCTCTGTCAGTCCCACTTTTCTGCTTCTTTTCAATCACCCCCTCTGCCGATTCATTTCCTATTGCCTATAAACATGACCATGTCTTCCCCAACATGAAAAATTCTCACTTAATCCTCCCATCCCTGCTATCATCCTATTTTTCTTCTGATCTTCATAGCTAAACTCCCCCCACCAAAAAAAAAATGCCCTCTACAATAGGTGTCACCACTTTCTTTCCTCACTCTCTTTTTAATCCCTTAAAATCTGGTTTCTAGCCTTAATTCCACCCAAACTGTTCTCTTCAAAGTTAATAATAATCTCTTAGTTGCCAAATTGGAGTTTTCTCATTCCTCATTCTCCTTGACCTCTCTGCAGCCTTTGGCATTGTTGATCACTTAATCCTCCATGATACTCTCTTCTATCTAGGTTTTTCAGGACACTGTTCTCTCTTGGTTTTCCTCCTAACCATCTGACTGCACCTTCTCACTTTCCTTTGCTGGATTCTCCTCCAGATCATGCTCTCTAACAGTAGGTGTCCCTCAGGGTTCTCTCCCGGACCTATTTTTCTTCTTTTTTTTTCCCATTCTTAATATTTTATTTTTTCCAATTACATGTAAAGATAGTTTTCAACATTCGTTTTTGTAAAATTTTGAGTTCCAAAGTTTTCTCCCTCCCTCCCCTCTCCACTCCCCAAGATGGCAAGCAATCTGATATAGGTCATATATGTACAATCACATTAAACTCTATTTCCACGTTATTGTATTTCACATATTGTGAAATAAAAAATCAGAACAAAAAAGAAAAACCTCAAAAAACAAATCGAAAAACAAAAAAGTAAAAATAGTGTAGTTCTGCATTCAGATTCCAGAGTTCTTTCTCTGGATGTGGAGAGCATTTTTCATCACGAGTCCTTTAGAATTGTCTTGGATCATTGTATTGCTGAGAAGAGCTAAGTCTATCACCATTTATCTTCATGCAATGTCGCTTTTACTGTGTACAATGTTCTCCTGATTTTGTTCACTTCACTCAGCATCAGCTGGACCCACTTTTCTACTCCATCTCTACTACTTCACTTGATGATCTCATCAGCTCCCACAGATTTAATTACCATCTCAATGCTGCTGATTCTCAAATCTACCTTTCCTGTCCTAGTCTCTCTCTGCTGACCTGAAATTTTACATCTCCAATTGCCTTTCAGACAAGATATCCAGTAGACATGTGAAACTGAATAAGTCCAAAACAGAGCTCATTATCTTTCCCCCTAAACTCTTCCTCCCTATCTCCACCTCTTTCCTATTACTATAGAGAGCAACACATTCCCATTCCTTCAGGCTCATAACCAGGAGTCACCCTGGGATGCCTCACTATCTCTCACCCTCCATATCCTAGTAGTTGTCAAGGCCTGATGATTTCATCTTTGCAACATCTCTCAAAGAGGCCCCCTTCTTTCCTTTGATACTGCCACCACTCCAGTGCAAACCCTCATCACCTCATACCTTGATTACTATAATAGCCTGCTGGGGAGTCTGCTTGCCTCAAATATCTCCTCATTCTAATCCATCCTTCATTCAGACACTAAAGTGATTGCAAGTCTAATCATGTCACACACACACACACACACACACACACACATACACACACACACACACAAACACACTTACTCCATAAATTCCAGTGACTTTCCATTGCCTCCAGGAGCAAATAATAAAATCCTCCGTGTAAACCAAGGCAAATGCTCTCTTGATGGAATTTAGATCTCTCTTTCCCCAAAGGGGAAGACCAGAGAACTAAGGCTATTTCTTGAGATTTAAATCCCCTTCATCTTCAAAGGGAAGGAGACCAGAGACAGACAATGCCTTAAAATTAAAGGAAGGTTTTTATTAAGCAGAGAAGAATAGAAAAATTTAACATGCTGCATGGGCACTATCCATTCTATGCTGAATAGGACACCAGGTAATAGATTGTGTAGGTTTATATACATTTTAAACAAAGGCAGATAAAGAATTTTGGAGGGTAAAGTGGGCTTTAAAACAAATGAGTCAGTGGGTCGCATTCCCAAGGGGAGGGGGAGTGAGGGGGCAAGGATGTGGTCTTTGATACACAAATCAGAAGGTATCTTTGGTTGATAAGCAGTTCACAGTTCAAGAATTGATTAGGGGATGTGTTGATAAGGAGATCTCTCAAAAAACAGGATAATTTTGAGAGCCCCATAACCAAATTCAGGGGAGTTGCTGAAGACAAAAAGACCATAAGTGAAAAATGTACATAGTCTCATAACTTGAAGTCATGTAAGTCTTTGAAGATCAGGATGTCTCTTGAAGGTCAATAAACCACTCCTACGAAATAGTTCAGGATCTGCATCAAAGCTAGTGTGAGTTTCATTGGCTTCGGGGTTACTAATTTTCCATCTAGGTTTACTCTGGCAAAGGATTGTTGGTGTTAGCCAAAGCAGTCCGTCCTCACAATTGTTCTGATTGCCTCAACAACTGGGGAACTCAAGTAAATCAAAGTATCCATTTTCATATCTGTTGAGGATTCAAAGTACTAGCTCACTCCTCTTTTTCCCACTCTTCTTACATCTTATTCCTCAACAATGAATGTGCCCTGAACAACACATTCCATCTCTCAACTCCTGGCATTGTCTCTGGTTGTCTCCCCTGCCTGGAATGTTCTCCCTTCTCACTTCCCACTACTGTCTCAATTAAAATCCCACCTTCTACAGGAAGTCTTCCTGCTCAGCACTGTGTCTAGCACATAGCTTACGGTGGAAATAATGACTGATTTTACACTGAATACAATAAGAAGCCAATGAAGATTTTTCAGCAGGGGAGTGACATAGTCAGATCTATATTTCAGCTACATCAATTGGAAGCTGGATGAAGATCTGAGAACAACCATGGGAACACAGAGAAGAGGTAGCTCATTGGATAAAAGTGAGCCTAGAATCAGGAAGACCTTAGTTCAAATCAGATTTCAGATAATTAGTAGCACTGTGACCTTGGGCAAGTCACTTAACTTGTTTGCCTCGGTTTCCTCAACTATAAAATGGGAATGATAGAACCTACCTCCCAGGGTGGCTGTGAGCACTAAATGAGATAATATTTGTATTGTACTTAGTGTAGCACCTGGCACATAGTAGGTACTTTACAAATAGCTTATTAATATTAGCTATCAAATTCCAGGAATGCTGTCTTGCACACAGCAGATACTTAAGCTTGTTGAATTGATGAAGTTAAGTTAGTGGGGGGCGGGGGGGGGGGGAGGAATGGTTTAGAAATTCCTTTTAATCTGCTAGATTACTTTTTTTTTGTGGGGCAATGGGGGTTAAGTGACTTGCCCAGGGTCACACAGCTAGTAAGTGTTACATGTCTGAGGCCTAATTTGAACTCAGGTACTCCTGAATCCAGGCCAGTGCTTTATCCACTGCACCACCCAGCTGCCCCCAATCTGCTAGATTACTAATCTTCATATAGGAATGGAAATAACTCTGCTTTGTGCTTAGAGTTCACCTAAATCAAGGTCTCAGTAGGATAATCCAAAAGAAAAACCAGGCAAAACATAGTCGTGATTTGTCATGCAGGCAATTCTCATTACTTCTCTGACTTGATTGTGGATAAATTTCAGGACATTTAGACTTGACTTCAATATTTTATACAAATATATGGAAGCACAGAGTACAGTACATTTTCCCCATAGCCACAAGAGTTTGTTATTTTGGGATATTTCAATGTTTGGTCATTTACTTGTATACCTCTCAGGGTTTAGTTTATAACCATAATTGTTACAATCTGAGGAAAGATAATAACCTCAGAGTCCGTTTTGTCTCATTTCAGAAGTTAAAGTCAAGGATATGTTCATAAAATTCTTGCCAGCATTTTCAAATTCCTGGTGAGCCACTATTTTCACTCAGGATTCTGGTCTATATGGATGACATTTTTTTTACATCAAGTAGTGACATGCATATGATTTTATTGCCCCAGTTTCTGTCCTATTGAGGAATCCAATTCTTCCACTCAATAACAAGTCCTTTAAATTCCCTCCAAAGTATAGCATTTTCAGTATCTGTACTGGTTTTCCTAAGATGCTTACTTAACAAGGCTCATATTCTGTGGTATTCACCAATTAAAAGATTCCTCACTTTTAGAAAAATAAAGGTAATGTCCCAATTCATTAGGAGAAAATATGGCAACTTTTGGCCCACTGGGGATATGATATGGATTTAGTACAATGAAAAAGACTCGAAGTTTTCTATCCACACCAAACAAATGGGTACAATGCAATGTGGGAGCTGTCCAGAAAACAGCAAAAGGCTGGTTCTCTATAACTGGGGTTGCTGCTGGTTTGAGAGTGGAAGCAGTGATCAGAATAAAAAGCATCAGCATTACGAATCATTTCATCTGAAGGTTAGGTATGGCTTTGGTTATTTTCACTGAGACTTTTACAATAATTTTCCTTTAAAAATTTTAAAAAGAAAAAAATCAACTAAGGAATACTTATGACAACGTGACATTTTAATTGCATTGTCACAGCTATAGTCATCAATGAATAGCAATTCAGGTCAATTTCTGTTACTGTTAAGTTTCTTTGCCAACCTGAAGAAAGATTTTTGAGATTCCATAAGCGTTTTAGCAAATCAGCCCCAGTGAATAGTTTCACATGGAAAAGACACAATTTTCAACAAATTAAACTTTAGCCACCTATGTGCAAAGTCCCTATGATAATTTTCTGTGTGAAATATAAAAATATGTATAACCTTTGTATAACTGTCATATCAGAGGCACCCTACTGACATAAAGGGCTCAGTCACATTTTTAAGGACCTTTAATTTATATACTTTATTTTTCCCCACCCAGGTACAACATGAAAACTTAAACATCTTACAATCTCAATGGTGGCATCTTGCTCCCCTTATGAGCACTCAGGCTCACAAGGCAGTAAACTTAGAACACAGTTATTTATATACAGAAGTACACAGAAAGGACACCCAAAAGCACTGAGTCAAGAGAATCCTTTTCCCTCTTAGTGTGCATATTCAATCTCTCCCCAGCCCCCCAAAATTATAAAATCCATATGACTCCCAGTATCACCCCAGATGTACCTCCAAAGCAGGAGAAGATCATGGTTTTGTCTTGCCTGTTGATCTCTACTGTAATTCTTCTCTTTAAGTTGCTAAGTTCTACTGCTGGCTTCTAATTCCTCCAGATATTGAGTCTTTTCCTCAAAAATCTTTCTCTGTTCCTCATAGTTGATTCTGGTTACCTCCAGGGTCTGGATCCCTCAAGCAGCATATAAGGAGAAAAAAAATTACACTAGGACCTGAGCTGGCAGTTATATAGCTGTTTTACCTTCTGAGGTTCAGAATCTCCAATTCTTTTAAATACAAATTTTCACCAAGCTCTCCCATCTCCTCACCTCCAATTATGCCAAAATATATCCACAGGTGACTAGGCAGATACTTCCCATCCATCCTCATCAATGCTTGTTAACTTACTGAACCTAAATGACTATGTTTCTATTCTCCATTTTTAGCTAGCTTGGGTGAGTCGATCTCATTCGCTGCCTCCTTCCTTGAAGGGAAAAGTCAGGTGTGTCATCTTGACATAGCTTTATGGCAATCATCTACTATCAATGGGATATTCCTTTCCTTGAACAGATCCTCTGCCAAAAAGTATGTAGAGGAATTTTTGTCCTTAGGCATAGTAAGGCACACCTCATCTTGTTGTGCTTTGCTTTCTTGGGCTTCACAGATATTGCATTTGTTTTTGTTTGTTCGTTTTTTAACAGATTGAAGGTCTGTGGTAAGTCAAGCAAGTCTATTGGCGCCGTTTTTCCAACAGCATGTGCTCACATTGTATCTCTGTGTCATATTTAGGTAATTCTCACAGTACTTCAGAATTTTCGTTATTTTAAAATCTGTTATGGTGATCTGTGATGAGTGATTTTTGAGATAACTATTGTAATTGTTTTGGCGTGCCACAAGCTATGTCCATATAAGATGGTGAACTTAATAGGTAAATGTATATATTCTGACTGCTCCACCTACTGGCTATTTCCCTCTTTCCCTCTCCTCTGGCCTCCTATTTCCTGGAACACAACAATATGAAATATTATGTAAACTTAGTTGATGAATCAGTAGCAGGGATTAAGAGGATTGGCTCCAATTTTGAAAGTTCTACTGTGGGGGGGAGGATGTGAGTTCACACCAGCCTCAGACACTTACTAGCTGTGTGACCCTGGGCAAGTCACTTAACCCTCATAGAAGAAGAACAACAACAAGAACAAGAAGAACAAGATGGGGCAGCTAGGTGGCATAGTAGATAGAGCACCGGCCCTGGATTCAGGAAGACCTGAGTTCAAATCCGACCTCAGACACTTACTAGCTGTGTGACCCTGGGCAAATCACTTCACCCCAATTGCCTCACCAAAAAAAAAAAAAAAGAAGAAGAAGAAGAAGAAGAAGAAGAAGAAGAAGAAGAAGAAGAAGAAGAAGAAGAAGAGAAGCTAAACAAGAAGAACAAGAAGTTGAAGTTCCACTGTGGGTAAAATTGTACTAAACAGTACCCCATGCTACAGAGAATTCTTTCATGGAAGGAAGAGTTGATTGATGCAGAAAATGTTATTATTGTTTTATTATAAGAAATTGCCACAGTGACCCCAATCTTCAACAACCAACACCCTGATCAGGCAGCAGCCATGAACATCAAAACAATATCCTCCACTAGCAAAAAGATTGTGCCTTGCTGAAGGCTCAGATGATGGTTAGCATTTTAAAGTACATACTTTGTTTTTTAGACATAATACTTAATAGTCTACCATATAGTGTAAACAAAACTTTTATATGTACTGGGAAACCAAAAGCTTCCTGTGACTCACTTTATTGAGATATTCACTTTACTGTGGTAGTCTGGAACTGAACCTGCAATATCCTCAACATCTGCCTGTACTTGAATTGAGAGAAAAGGAAAAGGGAAGGAATAATATTCACAGGAAGAAAAGGGCAGGATGCCATCCACATCTCTTCACAAGGGTCCAAAACCCCTTTTTGGCAAACTTCCTAGTATTCTCTTCTCCCTTGATTTCAACCATGGTTGGGAAAGAGATGTGGGCTGTTGTCTTTTTAATGTATTTGCTTTTGTTAATTTTCTAAACGTTTTAAGTAAACAGCTGTCTCTACCTATGAACACCATGGATACACAAACACCACCCACTAGGGAGGGGGAAAACTTCTGCCCTATTCCTCTCATTGCTGCATTTCAGTGGACTTCAGATACTCTCCCACATTAATGGTTTATATATACATGATAATTATATATAATATAATTATTATACACAAGATATTATTATGTAATATAATAATATTCTACAGCAAACAATAGAATTGTATTGTATAATATGAAATAATCACATATTATATTCTATTCATTATCTATTTATTATATGATTGTATTCTATTATGATACAATATACTGCATCATATTATGTCATCATATGTCATAGTTATTGTATATGACTACATTATAACATGTGTATGTATTATATAATAGATTATATCATTTATTTTATGTAATATATAATAAATACACATACTATAATTATGTGTAATTATGATAAATACAATATATGAGTTTATATAATAAACATATACTCGATGTATAATAAATTGAATATATGACCATTAAATATTTATATTAATGTTAAATTTATTACATCAAAAGCCTAATTGAATAAATCCATACCCCTCTTTAGGGTAGCTAATTGGCACAGGGGATAGAGTGCTGGACCAGGAATCAGGAGACTTGAGTTCAAATCCAGCCTCAGAAACTTCCTATCTGTGTGACCTTCGGAAAGTCTCTGCCACTGGAAAGGGAAATGACAAACCATTCCAGAATCTTTGCCAAGAAAACCCCATGAATAGAGTCCTATGGAGTCACAAAGAGTCAGACATGACTGAATAGCAACATATACACCTTTAGGTTAACAAAACGAGCACTGCCATCATGAAAAGGGGTGGAGAAAAGAGAAAGATAGCCAACCTTTGGAGACCATAAGGAGTTTAGTGTTTCCCCAGGATGCCCTAAAGTGTTGGGCATTCAACCCCTGCAAAGAATATATGCTTGATGGTGTTTGGTCCTTGTTATTGAACAGGATCAAGTAAGTGGGCAGCAATATCTCCAGTGGTTCAATTTACAAAAATCTTTTAATCTCAATAATCCTTTTCATCTCAAACAATTCAGAGAATGACATGAATTGTAATTTCACTTTCTTTATATTTGTTGTGTACATAGAGAGAAGAACACAAAATCAAACAATGATAGAGTATCACGATCCCAAAACATTTGGAACTGCTGCTATGGAAAAGGTCAGCGAGCACAGGTATAGGAGCATGAAGCAAGGTACATCCTTTGGACTGATTCCAGAAAGGTTAGATTATAGTAGGATAAAAAAGAATCAGAAGCGTCACAGGCAATATTAAAATTAAAGTGAGGAGGATATTTGCTTCAGAGAACAGAATTCTTTTCCTTGATCCAGAGTGGTGGGTTTCTTTCCATGAACAGAATTTTCCATTCCAGTGAGTATAACACTGACACACAAATTCATTCTTCATATATTGTGTGTCCTCTTTTGAAGCTCTTTGAGAAGGGAAAAACTTCAGCCCCTTCTTTAACTTATGCCTCATAATGCTGCCAATGGGCATATGCAGATAAGTGGATGAGTCAATTTCTCTCCGAACACATCGCCCATTGTTGTTACAAAGAATTTTACTGCAGCGTTGGGTAGCTGCTGTCACATTGACGATATAATGACCAAAAACTCCATTAACGAATTTCTGCACAGTTAAGCAATTGTTCTATAAGAAAAAAACAGAAATCAACTCAAACTAATCATAATATATGTTGTTTCCCAGGTAACAATGACTGTAATTAACCATAAAAAACATCTGAGAGTGTGTGTGGAATAGCAGACAGAATTCTAGCTTTGGAGTCAGGAAGATCATGGTTCAAGTTCTACTTCTCATGTATAATAGCTAAATGGTCCTAGACAAGTGTTTTAATCTCTCGGTGCCCCAGGCAACTCTCTAAAAGAGGGGAGGTGGGGGGGGGGGCAAGGCAGAGAAATAAACACTTACTTATTAGACAATGACTATGTGCTAGGCACTGTGCTAAGTGCTTTTAAAGTATTACCTAATTTGATCCTCGCAACGACCCTAAGGGTTAGGTGATATTATTAGATCACCATTTTACAGCTGAGGAAACTGAAGCAAATAGAAATTAGATGTGCTCAAGATCAAATAACTAGTAAGTGCCTTAGTCCAGATTTGAACTCAAGCTTAGACTCTAGGGCCAAGGCTATGTCTACTGCACTACCAAGCTGCCCCTAGACAGCTTTATAGTTGTATCTATAAACATATTATTGTCTAATGTATCCAATACCTTCCCTTCTTCTCTCTACCTTTTCATTGTAGAGTTAATAATGAGTAGTAACTTTGTGGATTGAGCTTCCAAGAGATGAAGGGTCAAGAGGAAGAATAAAATCAAGCATAAGGCCTGTGCACAATTCACACACTGGATATGGGCTTATAAATCCATAATTTCCCTTTTCCAGAATTCCTGCTGCTCTTGGAGTAAGTACAGTTAGTGCTCCTCTTGCTGTTGTTGGCACTTGACTACTCTCTAAAGGTTTTGTTCATGTTAAAGAGACAGCTGGTAGCATGAAAAGAACACTAGGCTTGAGTCAGAAGATTTGGGCTGTGGTCAGGGTCCTCTAGTTTATAAGCTATGTGATCTTGGGCAACTCATCTGCTCAGAGCCTTAGTTTCTTCATGTATGAAGATGACACAACTGGCCTAGATGATCTCTAAGGTCCGTTGGCATTTTCAAAGTCTATGATTCAATGCACCATCTCCCTAGCTGCATTAGAAACTCCTAAGGGTAGGGACCATGTTTTAATTATCTTTAATTTGTTCTCTATATATCTTGATTGTACATAGTTGTTGTGTTGGGTTTTTTATTTTTATTTTTTTGCGGGGCAATGGGACTTAAGTGACTTGCCCAGGGTCACACAGCTAGTAAATGTCAAGTGTCTGAGGCTGGATTTGAACTCAGGTACTCCTGAATCCATGGCCGGTGCTTTATCCACTGTGCCACCTAGCCGCCCCCCATAGTTGTTTTTAATACTTTCTCCTTGTTACATCAGTGAACTCCTTGAGAGCAGGGATTGTCTTGCCTTTCTTTGTAACCCCAGCACTTAGCATAGTATCTGACACATAGAAGGTACTTAATGCTTTTTGACTGACTGATTTTTACATATTCCCTGGTGATTAGTAAAGTGTTGTTCAATCATTTCAGTCATGTACAACTCTTCAGAACCCCATTTGGGGTTTTCTGGCAAAGATATTAGAGTGGTTTGCCATTTCCTCCTCCAGCCCATTTTACATTTGAGGAACTGAGGCAAACAGGGTTAAGCGACTTGCTAAGGATCACCCAGCTAGTAAGTGTCTGAGGCCAAAGTCCACAGAGCCACCTAAATGCCCCATTTAGCTGAGTAGTGGGTTCATAGTGGGCACCAGGAAAATCCTTCTTGCTTGCTAGATTGAATAATCTCGTATTAAGCAATTGTAGTAGTGTTGTTAAAAGGAGATAATTAAGATGGATTCCAAGTAAAGCCAATCAGGGGGCAGCTAGGTGGCGCAGTGGATAAAGCACCGGCCCTGGATTCAGGAGGACCTGAGTTCAAATCCAGCCTCAGACACTTGACACTTGCTAGCTATGTGACCCTGGGCAAGTCACTTAACTCTCATTGCCCTGCTCAAAAAACAAAACAAAACCAAACAAAAAAACAAGTAAAGCCAACCACAGGTATAGTAAGTGGCCAATTCTATCGTGAAATCTATGATTCTATTAACTTTTCCTTCAAGATGCTGGTAGAGAAATAGAAATGAAAACTGGACTTACTTTTGAACCAGAATAGTCTGATCCTCCCCATATTACCACACCTGCTGCCCCCATTGCAGCACTCTCGCCAATGGTGTACAACAAATCATTCTAGAAAGAAGAAGATTTAGAGTCATTCCTAAAATCTAATGGGTAACAGGAGGAAGATTCAATCCAACAACCATAGTGTACTTAGGCACCAACAGCTTCATTTTTCCCTCTGTTCCTTACTATGTTCTAGAATGTGTGGGACTGATAAAGTGTGTAGATAAATAAATCCTACATTTTAGACAAAGTGTCTAAATAATCAATGGAAACTAATGGCAAATATGACTATAAAAAATTCTACCTTCCTAATAAATGTACCTCTAAACTAGAAAATATCAGCTTTTCCAGATTTTAGTAGCTGAAGAAGGGATGCTGTGTCATGAATATATGCACATAAAAATTATTAAGATTATAAATAAAACCTTTTTATTTTCTTCTTTCCAAAGTGGCTACTAGGGTTAGAAAACATATGCGCACGTGAACTATTCAGAACAAGTTATTTGAAATATATACTTAAAATCTCAATGAATCTTTGACTCATTCTTCCAGTGTTGTGGACTACAATTATGTCCTCTCTTGTGCAAGTCTTCTCTACATTTATCTATTAATGATCCATAGAGGATCGATGCAAAATATTACAGCCCTTTTTTAAGTCTATTAAAATTTTCTGGGTACCAATGAAGCACTCAGGCTGTACATCTGTTATCCCTCACTATATGGTAAACCCACCTTCTTTTTTCCATGCATTTCCTGGACAGTATTTCTTGTGCTATTTATACCTTTCATTATAGTTCTCTGTTGCCTGTTGACCTTCTATAAATTTTATTCTTCACAAATTGTCACATTCCATTATTCATAATCACAGAACTTTTCCAAAACAATAACAATGTCTACAAGATGTATTTTTATTTAAAGAAGTAGCTTGGTGGGGAGGGGCAGCTAGGTAGCTCAGTGAATAGAGCACCAGCCCTGGAGTCAGGAGAACCTGAGTTCAAATTTAGCCTCAGACAATTGACACTTACTAGGTGTGTGACCCTGGGCAAGTCACTTAACCCCAATTGCTTCACCAAAAAAAAAAAAAAAAAAACCCCAAAAAGTAGTAGCTTGAAATTATTAAAAAGGCTGTGTATTTTTCCAAAGGAAATCTAGCCCACTCTCTCTCCTATTCAATTTTGGGCCCAACTCTGTCTTTCTACAACACCTCTTAAAGATAAATGTGCTGATAGACTATGTCAAAGAGTTACCTACCCACCTGTGGGCTATAGTAGAGACCAGTGGTGCAAACTCAGATAAAAATGGAGCAACTAAATCATATAAGGATACCTATAAGCTATATATTGATTTAGCAAACCACATATTAACATGTTCTGTTGTATTTTTATTTAATTTATTAATAAATTACAAATTTATTAATACTTCTAAATAGTAATTATATAATATTAAAATTTTAATTAATAATATATACATTTATTAATAATAAATTACAAATTTCATTTCAATTACATTTCACTGTGGTTCCAGGGCAGGCCTCCTGCTTGACATCTCTGATCTAGACATCATTAATATTTTTATAGGATTCCCTTTATTAAGGGATATATATGCATATATCATGCATATATATACATACATACATATATACTTCCCCAAACTTCAAATGATTCTCTCAAGTGAAAATAGGACTGTCTGTTACATAAACTGATTTTTTCAACAAAAAATTGTTACCATGTAAAAGGCATTGGGCTAGACCCTGTAGGAGATACAGAGATGAATAAGACACACTCTTTGCTCTCAAGGAGCTTATAATCTAGTAAGAGAGAGAAGACAAAAACATGAAAAGTTAAACAATAATACAAGGCACATATAAAACACAACAGTACAAGAATAGTCCAATACAACTGTATAAAAGCTTGCACAAGAATTGTAGCATTTTATTAAGTGAAATCTCAGTATAGTGTAAAGAGTTCTGAGTTTGAGTGTGAACTAACCTTTACTAGCCATGTGACCATAGGGAAGTCATTTAAGGTCTCTGAAACTCAAGTTTCTTCACAAGTAAATAGTGATAATTACATATATACATTCCACAGGCTTGTTAGAACACATTTGAGAAATTAAACCTCGCTAAATATCTGAATTATTATTATTCATTCCTATTAAAGAAATAAAAAGTAGCATAGCCTATTGGATAGAATATTGGCTTTGGAGTCTGGAAGACCTGAATTTCAAATCCTGCTCTGTGACCATTATCAAATCACTTAATATTTCAATGTCCTAGTCAACTATATAAGGCTATGAGTTACAAACAAGTTGTTGTTAGGGAAGTTAATTAGTTCCACACATCAATTAAGTCACAGGTCCAGACAAATGTTATTAGTAGGTGAGTGATATACATACTCTAGGAATTCATAGAAACAAGAAATCACTGGAGGCAAGGGTGATTTGAGAAAGGTTTGAGCCAAGTCTTAAAGGATAGATTGGATTTAGACAGGGAGAAATGAGAAGGATACTTCAGCCAGGAAGAATAGCATGTAATAAAGGGAGTAAAGTTACAAGACACTTTAAGGAATGGTAGTAGGGCCAGTTTGGTTGGAGTGGTAGAGAAAGTGGTAGGTGAGGACAAAGTAGGAAAGGTAGATTATGGAAAATTTTGACTAATGGAGTAGAGAGATATTAAAGGTTTAGGACCTAGGGAGGAAAATTATGAAATTTTACTTCGGAAGCACAATGGATATTGCACTAGATCTGGAATTAGGAAAATTTGAGTTAAGAACATTTTTATGACATTTTTAAAGTTTCTTGTGTGAGGACACCCCAAGGCCCATGTTTTTCACTACAATTAAAATACATTACTTTGTGTCTGTTGTGACTGGCACTAATTGTCAAAGTTAGCTTGATCTTTGAAGGAATGTATACCTATAATAAGTAGTAGAGGATTATGTCTTTAAATAATTAATTAAAGAAAAAACTTCCTGAAAATTTTCTTTTGTGAATATATCCCTACAAGATTTTTGTTCTGTGTTTAAAAAAAAAAATCTTTTAGGGAAATGGAGAACATGAGGGCTTACCTTAGTCAAGGGCTCATTACCATAGGTATAAAATAACCTAGTATAAACAAAAACAGGCAAAGCATAGTCACTCCTAGCCAGTCGGGAAATTCTCATTGCTTCTTTGACCCGATAGTGAACAAATTTCTGGGTATATATACTATCCTTCAACATAGATTGCAAATAAATAGAAGGGTAAAGAGCAGTACTTTCTTGCCATAGCCACCGGAGGCCATTATTGCGGAAAATTTCAATTTCTGGACATTTCCCAGTATATGTGAGTGGGGTCTGTTTGTAATCGTAATTGTAACATTCTGGGTAAAGGTAAAAACCCCAATGCCCTTGTGGTCTGATTCTTAACCCCAATCGGAGAGTTGAATTCATAAAATTCTTGGCAGCGCTTTCATATTCTTGTTTTGCTATTTTCTGAATTTTGTCTTCTGACAAATCCTTGTGGTTATTTTTAACATGGTTTAAGGCCTGGGTTCTATACACTTTTTTAGAACCCCAATTCCTTTCCCACTGAGGTCTCCACTCTTCCCAGTCAATAACAGCAAGTCCTTGGAATTTTCCTGACTGAATGACATTCTTGATGTCTTCCTTGCTTTTTTCAAGGTGCTTAGGAAGGTTCTCATTCTGAGGTATTCCTCCGTTGATGATCAATCCTTTTTCATCAATGTAAGGATAATTGCCTAATTTTTTTCCATAAAACATGGTCACTTGGGGCCCATTTAATGTCTCATCAGGGTTAGCCACAATGTCAAAAGCTTGGAGATTTAGATCCACACCAAAACGCTTCTTGCATTGTGTTGTAGGAGCATTCCAGTACACAATAAAAGGTTTGTACTCTATTATTGGGGGTTTTGATTCCTTTATACTTTTAGCATTGACAGTGAATGAAAACATGAACATTAATAGCCATTTCATCTGCAGGTTTGTAGTTTTCACAGAAATTATCATAACGGTTTCCTTTAAAAGAGAAACAAGAAAAAATGTATATTAAAGCAATATGGGCTTTATATATTGTGGGGTATGGCTATCACTCTGCTTCCATTTATAATATGCAATGAATATTTACCAGGTAAAATCAAGTGGTTTTGAATTTTAATCAATCAGCATTTATCAATTGCCTACTATGTGCCAGTCATTGTGCTAAGTAAGCACTAGGGATACAAAAAGAATATTTCAAAGCCATCACTAAGCCAGTGACAAATGAGGGAAAAGACATGTAAGCTTTATTGTCTTTAATGAAAGCTAGGCCCAGGAGAAAACTGGGGGAGGTGGGGGGGGGGAGAAGGAGAAAATCCTATTTCCTTTTATGACAGGACTTGAATTGTACGACTGGATAAAAAGTCCCAGCTCACTTTTTTTTTTTTAAAGAATGTTACAAAATCATCTCATTGCCTCAAAGACTTTGTTAGGAATAAACTATGTCTGGCTGAAATCATGTTCAAAGCAACCCTACTTCCTCTTTCTGTCAATAATCAATAAACACTATTAAGCACTATTAAGTGCCAAGCACTGTTCTAAGCACTGGGAATACAAAGAAGCAAGACAATCTCTGTCCTCAAGGAGCTTACAATCTAATGTCACTTAAATCACTAGTCTGCCATAGTCCAAGAACTAACCCAGGCATAGGACATCCTGGTCTCCAAAAGAAAAAAAGTATGTATAGGGGCAGGAGATTTGGTCAATATGGTTACTAAAAAGGGTGAAATAAAAGGTGGATATAATTGGCATTACCTGATGCTGCTTGTGGACTTCAGGGAAACTCTTCCTCCCTTTACCCACCTTAATGAATCTGAAATTCTATTAGGTCTTTGACGCTACGATTTGGGTCTGGAGACATTTGAGCTGGAAGATCTGATAAAACTTCAACTCATCAAAACCAAAATGAAGAATTTGGGGCCTACCTTATGTTTGGCCAGTTGTTGGGTGAAATAACTACCAAAGGATTATTGAGTCATAAGAGCTAAGAGTCTTAGAATTATAATAGAGTCTGAGGTCACATATTCCAACCATCCACCTGATAACAAGTCCAGAACATTTAGCTTGAAAACTCCCAGTGAGAGGGAAGGGAAATAATTCATTCCATTTTTGGACAGTGTTTAACTGTCAGAATAATCTTCCTTATGTTGAGCCAAAATGTATCTCCTTGTAACTTTTACCCATTTGTCCTAGTTCTTCATCTGGAGCCATACAGAATAAATTTGTACTCTCTGCCTCAAGAGAGCCCTTCAAATAAGCTTAAATCTCTTCTTCAGGTTAAATGTCCCTAGATCTTCAAGTCTACTTCATTTGAAATTATTTTAAGCTATTGTGGCCCTCTTTTTGGGCATGTTTCAAATGATCAGGGTCCCTCTTAAAACATTGCACCCAGGACTGAATACCATCAACCACACACCTAAGCCAAATACCACAACACAGTCAAGTATTACTACTGGTAAATTCAGTTGAGATGGACTTGCTAAAAACTGTCCAGTAGAAACAGAAGCCCTAAGATAGCACAAAGCTAATGAGGAAGCCATCCATTCTTTCCACCTTACTCCACTAGCCCCAGGAGAATCAGTCTACTTGGTACCTTCATTGATTTAGAACTGGAGAGCCCTTTGGTCATCTCATTCAACCCCCTCACTTTATAGAGGAGGAACCAAAGACCAAAATGACGTGACCAAAGTTACCCAGTTAGAAAGCAGCAGAGCTGGGATTTGAACTCAGATTCTCTAAAATAATTCAGTGTTCTTTCTATTGTGTCATGATACCTTCCTTCTTGGTAAGAGTTAGGATCGGTTTTTTAATCCATAGTTGGCATCAGAGTTGAGGATGGAATAGTAACCCTTAGAAAAAACAGAGGGATGCTTTTGGGGAAGGAGCTAAAAAGGGCTTGAAGCCACCACCACCACCCCCCAAGACCTTCAAAGTATCATATCAGAATTGTAAAGGTCCTTAAGAACTATCAACTCTGTCATCTCTCTATTTTGAAGAAAAGGAAGCTGAGTCCCCAGAATGTAAAAATGACTTCTCCAAGGAAACTAAATGGTTCAGTGAATAGAGTGCTGGACCCAGAATCAGAAAGAACTGATTTTAATTCTAGCTTCTTATTTACACTTACTAGCTTTGTGACCCTGTACAGAAAGCACCAGGGTATCAGCCCTACAAAAAACAGTGGTCTGTATTTTCCTGATTTGGCAAGCAACTAAAATAGGAAGTAAGAGCCCTTCACTCTATCAAGGTGCCCTCCCATGCCAAGCTCACCACTTAACTCCCTCCCATCCAGTAAAATTTTAAAAAGTAGTTCTCAAAAAGTAGTCTGTGGACCCCTCAGGGTCCCTGAGATCCTTTCAAGGGGTCCACACAGTCAAAACTATTTTCCTAATAATGCTAAGACATTATTTAACTTTTTCATCATCATTCTTTCCTAAGGGTAGAGTTTTCCAGATGTTCCAGGACCTGAGAATTAAAGATTTGTGAAGACTGAGTTAATATCTCATGGGTAGAATTGTACTTTTGCCTTACAAATGGATAAACCTATAGACATGGTTGGACTTGCTGTTTTGCTTGTATTCTTCCAATATTAGCACCAAGTAAGCATCAAAAGTTTTCTTTTATGAAAATGATTGGGCAACAAATACAAGTGGTCCTGAAGTATTCAAAGTCTTAACTTTTTTCAGTCTCATGATTTATCCTGGAACTACTGTGCTGACATTTACACTAATACTATAAAACCAATGGTGATTAAGACTGCTGACACCTTAGTGTGAATCAAGGCAATGACACCAAATTGTACAACTTTTAATTGCCCGTCTTTATTGTTCATTTGTACTCTTCATTGTCATGCTCTCACAATAAAAAAATACCAACTGTACATGAGAATGGCCTTGATGAAGTAATGAAAAATTATTAATTTTATTAAATCTAGACCCTTGAATACATATCTTTTGTTTATCCAGTGTGACACAATGGGAAATTCTCCTAATTTCTGCATACAAAAGTAGAGTAGCTGTCTCTAGGGAAAGCTCTTATAGCATTGGTTTAATGAGAAACTAGACTGGCTTCTTCTTTAATGGAACATCATTTGTACTTGAAAGAATGGGTGACAAAGTATAGTTATTTAGACTTGGGTATTTAATAAACATTTTCTTTTCTTTTTTACTTTTTAAAATCTTTTTATTTGTTTCATTAAATATTTCCCAATTACATGTAAAAAATTAACATTCATTTAAAAATTTTTAAGTTCAGAATTCTCTCCCTCTCTCCTCTTGAGAAAGAAAACAATATAATCATGCAAAACATATTTCCATAATAGCCATGGTAGCAAACATTTTCTTGAAAATGAACAAAGAAAATTTTGCTCCAAGGTAAACAACTATCAGTATTTGCTGTCAGTGATAAACTTTGAGCTTTCAAGAGAAAACTGGAATTTTGGAAAACCTGTTTCTGCCATCATGACCTCAACAACTTGCCAAGACTTTTCTGATGTGCTTAGTTGTGGTATTAATTAATGTGATTTTTCAATATTGTACAATGAAATGTGTCAACATTTGGAAGATATGAATAACTAAGTGAACTGACATTTTCCAAATGACCAAGACATGATATTACAAAATCAAGCATGGGTAAAAGATCCATTCAAAATGCAAGGTAGACCAATGGATTTTAATGTAACAGAGTAATATGGTTTCAGATTCCACATTGCAACTAACTTTTAAGAAACTACTACTGAGGGGGCAGCTAGGTGGAGCAGTGGATAAAGCACTGGCCCTGGATTCAGGAGGACCTGAGTTCAAATCCAGCCTCAGAAAGTTGACATGTAGTAGTTGTGTGACCCTGGGTAAGTCACTTAACCCTCATTGCCCCTCAAAAAAAAAAAACCAACCGCTGCTATTGGGTTTTAGTGTAGTATCAAAAAGAATATCCATAATTATCTAAAAAGATAAATTATTAAAATTCTCCCCCTTTCCTTTTTTTTTAAAAAAAATATTGTCCTCAATTAAATGTAAAACTATTTTTAACATTGATTTTTTTTTTAATTTTGAGTTTCAAATTCCTTTCCTCCCTCCCTTTCCCTTCCTTGAGAAGGCAAGAAATTTGTTGTAGATTACATATTTGCAATCAGGCAAAACATATTTCCATATTAGATATGTGGAAAAAGAACACACAGTAAAAAAAAAACTACAAAGAAAAATAAAAAAGTATATAAAGTATCTTTTCATCCACATTCAGACTTGATCAGTTCTTTCTCTAGAGGGGGATAGCATTTTTATCATCAGTCCTTTGAAATTATTTTGGATCATTGTATTGCTCAGAATAACTAAATTATTCACAGGTGATCATTACAATATTGCTATAACTGTGCACAAGGTTCTGGCATTTCACTCTGTATAAGTTCATATATGTTTTTCCATGTTTTTCTGAAATCCATCTGCTCATTATTGTTTATAGCACAATAGTATTCCATCACAATTATTTACAACTTGTTGAGCCATTCCCCTATTGACGGACATTCCCTCAATTTCCAATTCTTTGTCACCACCAAAAGAACTGCTACAAATATTTTTGTACATATGGATCCTTTTCTTTTTTCTTTGATCTCTTTGAGGGTACAAACTTATTAGGGATATTCACAGTTTTATAACCCTTTGGGTAAAGGTCCTAAACTGCTTTTCAAAATAATTGGGTCAATTCACAACTCCACCAACAGTGTCCCAATTTTCCTACATCTCCTCCAATATTTGTCATTTTGCTTTTCTGGCATATTAACCAATTGGACAAAACAATTTTAGAGTTGTTTTAATTTGCATTTCTCTAATCAATAGTAATTTATAACATTTTTATATGACTAGAGACCACTTTGATTTCTTCTTCTGAAAACAGTTTGTTCAAATGTGTTGACCATTTATCAACTGGGAAATGACTTGTATTCTTTTAAATTTGACTCACTTCGGGCAGCTAGGTGGCGCAGTGGGTAAAGCACCGGCCCTGGATTCAGGAATACCTGAGTTCAAATCCGGCCTCAGACACTTGATGCTTACTAGCTGTGTGACCCTGGGCAAGTCACTTAACCCCCATTGCCCCACAAAAAAAAATAAAAAATAAAATAAAATAAAAAATAAATTTGACTCACTTCTCCATATATTTGAGAGATGAGGCTTTTAGCAGAAAACTTGTAAAAAAAAATCTCCCCGGTTTTCTGCTTTTCTTCTAATTTTGGATGTATTTGTTTTATTAATTGCTTATTAAGTTCCAGGCATTTAGCTAGGCAATGGGAATATAAAGACAGAAGAGCCATCCAGGATTCCGTGCCACACCTTCAACCAGTCAATATTTATTAAGTATCTACTATTCGCCAAGCAATGTGATAAGTGCTGGAGACATAAAAAGAGGCAAAAGAGACAATCCTTGCCATCAGGAAGCTTACAACCTAAAAGGGAAATAATGTGCAAATAAATATATACAAAGTGAGCTATATACAGAGTAAATAGGAAATAATTTAAAAAGAGAAAGCAATGGAATTAAGAGGGATTAGAGAAGGCTGGGATTTTAGTTGGCACTTCAAGGAAGCCAGGGAGGTCAGTAGGCAGAGTTAAGGAAGGAGAGAATTTGAGGTATAGGGGATAGCCAGGGAGAATGTAAGGAGCTGAGTGATGGTGTCTCGTTTATGGAACAGTCAAGAGTTAGTGTCACTGGATTGTAGAATACATGGCAGGGAGTAAGGTGGAAGAAGACTGGAAAGGTAGGAGAGGGGCCAGGTTATGAAGAACTTTAAATGCCAAACAGAGCTTTTGTATTTGCTTCTGGGGGCAATAGGAAACTCCTGGAGTTTATGGAGTAGGAAAGTGACATGGCCCAACTAACCTGTGTTTAGGAAAACCACTTTAGTGGCTGAATGGAGAATGAATTGGAGTATGGAGGTGGTGCATCTGTAAGTGATGGCAAGATTAAGGATATGACCGTGTGTGTGTGTGTGTGTGTGTGTGTGTGTGTGTGTGTGTGTGTGTGTGTGAGAAGTAGGGTGGAGGTAAGTAGATTGAGTGGTTAGAGTGTTTGAATGAGAATCAATATGTATATTGAAGTCCCCTAGTATGAGGGCACAAGTTGGAGAGGAGAGAAAAATTGTGAGCCACCTACTGAACTTCTCCCTCCATCCCCAGCTAAGCATTCTGAATAATCACCAAATCCTCCATAAGCAGCAGAGGCTGAGATGGAAAATCTGGAGAGTGATCTAGGTCATCTAAAAGGATTTTGATTGGGGGGAAGGTATGAATAGCATGAACTACAAAGGAAGAGAGGTTACTGAGTAATGGAGGAAGGGAAAGATCTTGAAAGTAGCAAAGGTGGCAAGGAGTATCTCAATCCCCCACCTCAACCAATGAGCAGAGGAGAATGAGTGAAGGTGTAACCAGTACTCAAAAGGGAGGGCAGTCATTCTGTGCCATCAGGAGGAGGCCAGATTTAGGAAGAGCTAGTAGGCATAATAATACCCCTGAAGGCTTAGCCGGCTTCCTCTAACATAAGCACAAGTGGCAGATAGCTGTGGCACTCTCTCTAGTTGCAAAGACACATTTGCCAGCCTTTGATGGTGCATCTTCGGCAGGGAGCCTAAAACCAGTGCCAAGGATCAGTGCATATAGCTTTGTTTTCTAGCACCCTCCATGTTAATTATCTTATCTTTTTCTATTTTTTTTTCCTGATCTCCCAGGTACTGTTTATTTGGAACTCTGTTATCTTCCTTTTCTTTGTTGCCTGCTTTGACCAGCTAAACCATGAACTTCTCTCCATGTGAATTGATGGCCTTTAGTTGCCTACACAAACTGAGTTATGGCTTTGTTCTCCCTTTACTGAGTGGATCTCTGATATCCATTGGGCCTTTTGATTATCATCATTTTTTAATTGCTATTCCTTCTTTTGTTAAAAGACTCAATTGGGGCAGCTAGGTGGCACAGTGGATAGAGTACCAGCCCTGGATTCAGGAGGACCTGAGTTCAAATCCAGCCTCAGACACATAACACTTACTAGCTGTGTGACTGGGCAAGTCACTTAACCCCAATTGCCTCACAAAAAAATTAAAAAATTTTTAAAAAGACTCAATCAATCCACCTTTTTAAAGTCTACCCTGTGACAAGCTCTGTGTTAGGTTCTGGAGATACAAAGACAGAAAGAAAACAGTCTATACCTTCAGGGGCCTTACATTTGAACAGGGGAGACATGGACATACATAATCTATGCAAAATGAATGAAAGGTAATCTTGTGAGGGAATTCTCTGGCATCTGTGGGGTTCAGGAAAGGGTTCATAATGAAGGTGGCCCTTGAGCTGAGTTCTGAAGAAAGCTAGAGATTCCAAGTGGAGGTGGGAAAAGAGCATATTGTGGGGAAAGAGAACATGGTGGGGAAAGAGAATATTTCAGATACATGGAAGGGACAGAAAATTAGAGATATGATTTAAATCCAAGTCTTCCTAGCTTCAAGGATATCTCTCCATCCACTATACCATGCTGTCTCAAACTGGGACCCTAAAAATTGGCAGGTGTAAAGTGGGGCTATGCACAGATGCTTTTATACTTCTTAAATCTGCAGGACACCCCTTAGCGATTATAGATTCATTTAACCTTAGTCTTATGATGGAGGGAGAAGGAGAGAACTAGACAAAACTATGTAGCTACACAGCAATGGAAACAACATGGCCTGGTGCAAAATGCATTGAACTTGAGTCACAAGACCTGAGTTTGAATTCTAGTCTGACACTTACTATACCCATGTGACCTTGGGCAAATCACTTTTCTTCTATTGGCCTCAGTTTCCTAAACTGGAAAATGAGAGGATTGGACTACAAGGTCTCTAAGGTGCCTTCCAGTTCTAGACCTATGATAATTTACGTGGTACCATCCCTTCCAAAATTGGTGATAAGAATAAGAAAGTTAAAGATACAGTGAAAATTTAAGACATTGATAGAAAGGGAGTGTGTGGTGTGAGGAGAGGAGTTTACTACTAATTTATATTACATAACCTTATAATGGCACTTCTTTTATTGGCACCCCTTATTGGTTGTGGAGCCAGAAGAATTAATGACTTAGTAAAGATACAAAAGGAAACAGCTTGCTCTTTGCTCTTTTTCTTCCTTTCTGGATTTGGATCCTGAAGGATTGTTTGGAACTGATTCTCAAGAAGCTAGGACCTGCTATTTTCCCCCAAATCCCTGGGAATGAGGATGAGGAAACACACTACTATATTAGGAACTATAAAACTAACTACAAAAGGCCTCATCAACATAGCCAGGAGTACATATCAGGGTCTTCTTACTTGGTAGAGAAGTAGAAAAGGTTTCCTCTCTTGCTCTCTCCATGTAAAGTTGCCTATACTAAGCAGTGGCATACTAACACTCTTAATCTGATTACCCGATTTAACAATAAATTAGATTTGGTGCCAACATTCCTTTAAAACCCACTTGAGACTTCCTGCTTCATCTCCTTCCAATAAAGCTATATGTAATGTAAGACTTTGTTGCAGAATGGGTTGAAGGAAAATTCAGTAACTCAGCATGGGGTTTTACAGATTTTTTAATGCATGTAACCCACCTGTAGTGAATACTTTTGTGATAAATTAGGTCATGTTGCTTTCTATTAAAGATATTTCTCCACATAGTATTGTATTCTTTACTAAGACATGACTCAGACCACAAAAATGCCTCTAATGATATAACAATACTCTAATACCAGTTTCAAGTCTAGGATTAGCCAAGGCTTCCAGGAATATGCTAAATTCAACTGAAAACCTATTCAAAGTTGGAATAAATACAAAAAAACCTTGAAATCCATTATTTTCTAAAAATATTGTTCTGTGAAAGCACAGTGGTTTGGGAGATCTAGGAAATACCTGTAATTCTTAATCCTATTTAATGCCTCTACTTATAAACTGGAAATTTAGCATCCAGGTCTCCTCCTGAGCCAACCATTTGAGGAAAGCCTTCCAAAAATCACTCAGGATCATGTTTTCTTGCTGCTTACAAAGCAATCTTCCACTTAGATCAGAAAGTATGTAATTATTTGAGGTGACTATAGGATCTCCAGATTTTCCATCTCAGCCTCTGCTGCTTATGGAGGATTTGGTGATTATTCAGAATGCTTAGCTGGGGATGAAGGGAGAAGTATTTTTTTCAGCCTACTTAAGTCCTATCACTAAGTCTTAATTCATTTACTACTGTGGAATGGGAAATAATGTACTTCTTGTAATTAAGAGACAAGTATGATGTAATGCTGCCCAAAAGACCCACTCTAACTTTTAATTATGGCATGGTTATGACTCTGGGATCTTGAAGGCTATGCCAATGGATCATAAACTCTTGCAGGTTCTGAGAACTGTAAATTAGTACTAGGCAAATGGAACTTTGCTCCAAGGTGCCAATTTTTTTTTTTTTTTGGTGAGGCAATTGGGGTTAAGTGACTTGCCCAAGGTCACACAGCTAGTAAGTGTCAAGGGTCTGAGGCCGGATTTGAACTCAGGTCCTTCTGAATCCAGGGCTGGTGCTCTATCCACTGTGCCACAAGGTGCCAATTTCAAGGAGACGTACTTCTTCCCCCTAGAGGAAGCCCATGGCATCTTCCATCCCTTACTTCACCTCACAATTCTGCTGGCCGATAGCACAATATATCGAGGCCATCTTCCAGCACCCCACCCCAAGATCCTCATAGTGATACCTCTTTTATTGGCACCCCTTATTGGTTGTGGAACCAGAAAAACTGATGAGTCAATAGAGATACAAAAGGAGAGACTTTGCCTCCTCACTCTTTTTCTTCCTTTCTAGATTTGGAAGAATTTGAAACCTGAAGGATTATTTAGAACTGCTTCTCAAGAAGTTAGGACCTGCTATTTTCCCCAAGCCCCTGGGGATAAGGATCATACTACCCCCTTTCCCAGAAAAACTAGAGTTGTGTTTAGGCCACCATTGGCGGGGAGTGCAATTACCTCTACTACACATGAATAAACACACAACACATTTTTGGGGGTAAGTGAAATTATTTCCAGTTGCTTTATTTGTTATTTGAAATATTGTGAGACTAGCCTGTTTCTGTCTAAATTATGGGAAACTAGTCTGGGGTTTCTAAAATATTGCTACTTATAAATTAATGGCTATTGTACCCATTTAAGTAGTAAGCATTTGTTAAATCATATTAAATATTAGGAGAGAATTGATCACATTTAACACATGCTGAAAAAAACCCCAGAACCATATTGTCTCTAAGAGAGAGCACATGTTCCCAAGCAGAGTTCAGAAGCCCCATGCTACCTAAAGATGAGGGTGCTCTCACAACCTGGACAACCTTCCCGGCTTAGCGTCAGACCCAGAATGGCATTTGCCTCCTGGTCTGTCTTTTTCTTCTTCTGATAGAGGTGGCTCTTACACACTGATCAAAGCTAATTGGCTAGAATCATTCAACTCCATTGGTTGATGTGGCCTGAGGGTGGCCCATATTAAAATGAACTCTACCTTGAAGACTTCAAGATCCTGTGGCAGACCCCCTGAGGCCAAAGGCTGCTTTCAGATAGGTGTGGTTTTACTGAGCTAGACACAAAGGAGTCTTATCTCTAATGCACCTTTGGGCTGGCTCTGAAAGAGACCAGCTAAAGTTACTGAACTAAACCTTCCAGTGGGGGTAAAGAGAAAGCTGACAAAGACTGGATCCCTGTGTCCCCCCAAAAAAGTCCATTATTAATAATTATTTTTCACACATATTTTTTCCGTTTCTAACAAGCTAAAATATTTTTAATTTTGTAATGGGGGAAATGGGGTATGGGGTGGGATTAGGGGTAGGGGTTCTTAGGAATTCCTCTTTAAAGAATTACACCCTCTTGCACACAAAAGCAGTTAGAATAAGATGGTATTTTATTTAGGGGCAAGGGAAGGGAAGGGGGGAGGGAAGGGAAACCATGAAAGAAAACCTTGGACTTCTCATGGGGAGATAGGTATGGAACAATGCAGGTGGCTCTGAGGTACCAATCTCCTCGAGCAGGAGACTGGCAGGTACTTTTATAGGGGGCTGATGGGGGTGGACCATCTGCCTGTGGAAAGTTCCTTTAGTGAGGGAGGACCATCCCCCACTGGTGGTGACTAGAGGAATTAGGTGAGGAGTGGCTACCTCTCTTCAGGACACAAAGGCCACAGCCACACCCAAATTTATCTCCCCAGGGGTAAGGGAGATCAGAATGAAGGGTGGAGATTCTGAAACTAGCTCACTAGCTCAGTCCAAGGCGTATCTGTCCTCTGGTTTAGTTTCTCTAGGAGAAGATTCCTTGATGTGCTCCAGAGAACTTCTGGGGTGCTCTGCACCCCATGACAATTTGATTCTGGAAATATGCTGAGTCTACTATATTAGAAACTACATAGTTAACTACAAAAAGCCTCATCAACATATTGGACACTAGGTGATGACTTCTTTGCCCATTCAAAGAAAAAAACAATGATAACAATAGCTAACAATATAATTTTACTCCTAAAGTGAAGACTGCCTGAATTCTCTGCCAAACTATGGTGGCCAGAGACCTGAAAGAGGCCTCCCTTCAGGAAGATGTTGGTATATACCACTATTACACTGATAACATAATGTTGACTAGTCCAGATGAGACCCTAGATCAGATAGTTGCCCATATGAGGGATAAGAGGTAGGAAATCAACCGTAAGAAAATCCAGGGTCCAGTTCACTCAGTCAGGTTTTGAGGAATAGAATGGGAAGGAAAAATGCAGAGGATTAGAGGAGTACACCCATAGTCCAGAATAAGCTACTGAAACTTGTTTCCCCACAGTCTAAGAAGGAAGACCAGAGACTTATTGGACTCTAGATTTTGGAAAACCTACATTCCTCACTATAATGTGGCAGTATGAAGGAGAATTCAGGTATCCTTCATCTCAGAGGTGAAGGTATACTGGAACTCCATCCAGCAAACTATTACAGACTAGTCTCAACCAGAAGAATAGTAGGTGCTATATAAATGTTAGATGGTTCAGTGGATAGAGCACTGGAGCTGGAGTCAGGAGACCTGAGTTCAAATGCAGCCTCACACATTTACTACTGGTATTAACTAGCAAGTCATTTAACCTCTGTTTGCCTTAATCCCCTGGAAAAGGGAATAGCAAACCACTCCAGTATCCTTGCCAAGGAAACCCCATGGACAATTTGGTCCACAGGGTCACAGAGAGTTGGACACAACTGAACAACAGTTTATTGAGGGTTTGGAGGTAGGGAACATGCACCTGTCCTAGAATCAGGAGGACCTGAGTTCAAATCTGGCCTCAGACACTTAGTAGCTTTGATCCTGGGCAAGTCACTTAACTCCTTTTGCTTCAGTTCCTCATCTATAAAATGAGCTGGAGAAGGAAATGGAAAACCACTCTAGTATCTTTGCCAAGAAAACCCAAAATGGGTTTACAAAGAGTCAGACATGACTGAAATTGATGTAGGAGGCAAAAAAGGGTTAATAGAAAAATATAAGACCCAAGCTCTAGTACAGATATTAGCTCTAAAAGGGAGTCAGATCCCAGTTAATGGAGAACTTATGTTAGGTTCCCATACCCATAGTGATCAACATCCATAACAGACCAGAACGGGTCAGGTCAAAATAACAATAAAGGAAAAAGACAACCTATAGAAATTCTAATGAAAAATGATTATATTTTGAAACTAGCCATGGGAATCAGAAAGAGACATGCACAGAAAAGGCCAAATTTGTCCCCAGGTTCACCTTATGACGTGTAAACCCCAAAAACACACCTCCACTGAAAAAAGGTACCCGCCTCGGGGGTTGGCTTAGGACCCCAGGAACTCCAAATTAGGATAAGCCCTCCCCTGAAACACCCCTAGGTGGAGAATATTATAATGAGTAGAACAGGCCCTCCCCTGTACCTCCCCAAGGTAGAGATTATTATAATGAAACTGATAATCAATTTATCCATACTATAAATATAACTGTCTTTCCTTATTTGAGAGATACCTTTCCAATATTCTGGTACTCTCCCTGTGGTCACCCACAGTATTGCAATAAAACTCGGGAAATTGAGTCACTGAGTCTTGTAATTCTTTTGGGACGACTCACAATCAATTTGACCCCAAATTCCAGCCCACATCAAAATGACTCAGCAACAAAAAGGGACCATGCAGTTTTGGGGGGTAGCTAGGTGGCACAGTGGATAGAAGGCTGGGCTTGGAATCAGAAAGACTCATCTTCCTAAGTTCAAATCAGGCCTCAGACACTTCCTAGCTGTGTGATCCTGAGCAAGTCACTTAACCCTGTTTGCCTGTTTTCTCATCTGTAAAATAAGCTGGAGAAGGAAATGGCAAACCACTCTAGTATCTTTGCCAAGAAAATCCCCAAATAGGGTTATGAAGAGTTGGAAACAATTGAACAACAACAACTACATAGCCAGGATTTTCAGCAAGGCTATGGAGACCCCCTTAGCTTCTCTTGACTGGCCCCACTCATCTATATCTGGAAACTGCTTCTGGTTAGTACATCATCAGGGTATGGCAACTTAACTCAAGTGGGTCTCAGGTACGAAACCAAGTCTAAGAAGCCTCCACTACATGAATCTGGGGGTATAAAAGATCCCAGCCCCATGTAGTTGAGTCAATCAAGTGGAGTAGGAGAAGGAAGTTGTGCCAAGGAAATGTAAAAAAAATAATTATTTGCTAGAAAAATTATATAATTGGACTTATGAAAAATTATAGCTATATGAAAAATGATAAGTTCAGAAAAATTATAATTGGGTTAAGTCCCATCTGGGTCGCCATTCAAATGTGGAATATTTTTGATGACTAGGTCTAATTTGGGGGCTAAACTGATTGGGGTACTAATTCTGGGACTTGTGACTCACTGGTTATCTGACTGCTATTAATTTAATGTATGGGCCATTTATAAAGTTCCACCACACTGCTCCACTCCCAAATTGATAAGCAAATTATTAAGAAGCCTCTTAACTAAATAATCAAAGCAGAGTTTATTTATGAGATACTATTTAAAATTAAGAATACAGGGAAATAAAATGTACAACCTGACTGCTTTCCAGTTCTTCCTTTCACCTGCTGAGCCTATAACCTTTTTAATACAATAAGGGCTTTAGCCACCTCTCGCCTCAGGGTATGTTACACTTTCTCTGCTCAGCTACTTTCTTCTAACTCCTCTTAATCTTCACTTTCTCCAACCTGTACCCTGTGCTGACCGCTTCTGTGCTCTCCATTGCCTCCTGTTCTGTCTGTCTGCTCCGTCAGTCTGCCCTCTGCCGCCCCTCTAATCTTGTCTGCTGGCCTTTCCTCCTTGCTCCTAGTCCTGTGTTACTGTTCGTCTCGTCCCCCTTCTCTAATCTAACTCCCAGTTCTATATATACCTTTTTTATCTCCACTCAAATCTCGGGGCTTTTTGCACCCACACACCAAGCTAATCCACCAGTCAGGGCTGCAGCTAGGGCTAGGGGGATGCTCCAGCCTCATGTGCCTCAGGCTACTCCAGAGCCTGAGATCTCTCAGATACCTCCACTCAGGTCGGAGGGAGCTGGGGGCTTTTTTCCCCCAACTGTTTGACCTGGCATCTTGTACAGCCCATGGGGCTTTTTGGCTCAGCTGAAGCAGAGGGGGAGGGGCACTAGCTCCTCCCACACAGAAGAGACCCTGAGGTCCTAAGGCTTTCTGATCTCAGCCTAAAGGTAGGGTTCCCAAATCAAAACAAATTTCCACACAAGTCAGGGAAGATGCTTCAAGAAAATGCTAGTCTTGTCACATTGTTGCTGGAGTTGTTGTTTATCGTGTATCTAAAAGCAACAATACCATTGGTCGCTTGATCATTGTATCTTTCATAGTTAGCAAAAGGAAAATAATCACTGTAAAGATTATTAAAACTTGTGTACCAATATCTTTTGCAGAAAATGAAGAAGCAAAAAAAACCAAAAAACGTCTATGCAAAACTTAATGAGATCTTCCACAAGAGGTCAACATATACTTTAAAAATTCCTCAGTGGGAAGACAGACACAGTTGGAAGAATAGGGGGAAAAGCATGATGGAGGTTTCAGAAATTAAAGAGGCAATAGGCTTGAAAACTTTTCAGAAGCTTTGCATGTATATAGCATAAACACCCGAAAGGCACTGGACATATTAGGTACCAAACAATATTCCAATAGACCTTTGATCACCAACGTGGACATCTCCAACAGTGCAGGTTGCAACCTATGTATGCCTTGTTTGATTTGTGGTCATCCTTTTCTCAGATACTCCACAGAGGATCTAACCCGTATTCTGGGATCATCTTCTTCTAGGAGGATAATGTTCTACAGGGAAGATATCTTCCTCTAGGCCTTTTGACATTTTGTGGTTTCAAGCTGACCACTGAAGCCATCTTCTTGTATACATTGCTTTCCCATATGATTGACCACTTATTTTCCCAATCATACATTAATGACATCCCTTAAATAATGGGGGGGGGGGGCACGGGGCTTGAAGTCATCCTTGGAAATATACTGCAATTTACTTGTACCTAACAATGCATATCTCCATTGTTCTTTGGGTCTCTTGCAACTTTGATTTCTTGGAACATCATTGGAGAACCATTATGTTAAAAAAGAAAACAAAAAGATGGATTCTTGCACTGAAAAGTAGTTTTGGATCATTGAAAGTACTGCATTTCCCCCAAATTCAGTCCAGCCCACTCTCTTTATTTTTAGTTCTAGGCCCATCTCATGGTGAGAAAATAATTTTTAATAATGGGTTTTTGGAGGGAGGCAACAACCCTACTTTGGAAAATTTAGTTCAGGAATTTTAGCTAATCTCTTTCAGTGCCAGCCCAAATGTACAATAGAAATGAAACTCTGACTAGCTCAGTGAAATAATGAGATTAAAACCACACCTATTTGAATGCACCTTTGACCTCAAGGAGTCTGTCTTTGCACTAGACCCTGATGTTATCAAGGTAGAGCTCATTTTAGTATGGACCACCCTCAGGTCACCTTAACCAATGGAATTGAATGATGCTAGCCAATTAGCTTTGATCAGTATATAAGAGCCACCTCTATTAGAAGAGGAAAAAGATAGAACACGAAGCAAATGCCATTCTATCTTGTGATCTTTTGATCTTCACTGATGGAAGGAATACCTATATCAATGAGATCACAGATCTAATAAAACATTGGAGTGATATAATGAAAAGACTGCTATTATTTTTTCCCCGAGGCAATGAGGGTTAAGTGACTTGCTCAGGGTCACACAGATAGTAAGTGTCAAGTGTCTGAGGCCAGATTTGAATTCAGGTCTTCCTGAATCCAGGGCCAGTGCTTTATCCACTGTGCCACCTAGCTGCCCCCAAGACTGCTATTATTAAGGAGACATTTAGCCTAATCTCATGTAAACTTCAGGGGAAGTGTGATCTGCTAAACTAAGGGATTTCCTATGGAGTAATGTAGACACAAGGCACATGACCTTGGCTCAAAAGTGAAAGGCATGCATGATCAGTGGTTCCTGATATGATTACTGATTATTGATAGATTAGTTAAGAGCTTTATTCATCAGAGAAATAACCATTATAACCAATTTCTAAAGGCTTAGATTTAGAACTATTTTGTACAGGCTTTGGTAGCATCATACTTGATAGGAGACTATGCGGGAGAAATATCACTCCAATAACTTCTGGAATTTAGCATTGGTGATGTATCAAAGGCTCATTTATTGTCATTCTCAAGAGAATGGGTTACCCCTCGTGGAGTGAACAACAAAATGGAGGCTCGAAGGCCTTTTTATCTCCTGACACAACTGGTCCCTCCCCTTCTTCACCAATTACTCAAAGATTACAATCCATGCACCAAAAACTAACTAATCAGAACACAATATTCCTTAGCCAATGGGGGAGGCGATACAGGGACAACTCTTCAACTCCTCCCCCACATGGACACAGCTCAGAAACAGATCTAATTGTGACCAGCCAAGGGTTTCCCTGAATCATGTGATTTTTTTTTTTGCTTGGGGGGGGAAGGGTTGGCAGAGGGGGGGGAGGAAGAGGCAGACCTTTTCCAGATTGAGAGGAGCCCAAGCCCCATTTCCTCACACTATGTATGTCATTTGAGTGAATCTGCCTTCTTGAAGGAGATAAAGAAGATAAATGAAGAATGATTCAACTTGGTTATGGGATGTTTTTCCTAGCATTGGGTTTCTGTAGTACAAAGGAGTGCAGGGTTGGAAACTTTCCAAGGATGTTGAATATCTGTCCCTGTTACCATGGTCTCTGAAAGACCCTTTTTGCAAATAAGTGTAAATATAGACCAATCACAGTCTTAGTTTAGTTGGTACCAGTTGACATTTTGTAATTAACTCATATAACCAGACTGTATAAAAGGATGCTCTGATTGTACAGATGTGTCTTTGATTATTGAGGGATGATTGACCTCTATTATTGGTAATTACTACCCTTACCCATAAATAGATTATGCTTTGACTTTTGTGCCTCAGTTTCTCTTAATCACAGATTTAGACTCTGTGTGCCTCTGAGGGATTGTATCAAAGATGATTCATGAATGGGACAAGAAGAGTTGCTCCTTCAATAGACTAGGGTCTAGTGCAAAGTTCAGCTTCACTATCTTTTCAGTTGTTCCTAGTTGAGGATTCAGGTCTCAAAACTGAAAAAAGACTTCCAGGACTGAGGAGATTTCTCTACTCTGTCTTCTTTCCAAGAGCTATGGTGATGGTATAAAGAGAGAAACCAGACTGTGAATCATGAATTTTTGTTCCAAAATTTCATATTAAGAAGAATTGTGATAAATAACCCTTTCTAAACATTACAGAATACTTTTTAAAAAGTGCTTGAAAGCATGAGCTTTTCATTATTATACTGCATTTCTCTAATAAATTCCAAATTTTAAGTTATTGCTAGTTAAAAAACATATTAAAGATATAGGTAAGCAAATATCTTAGTTCTCTATTCTTTCACTGCATCTGAGGTATATACATACTTGAATGGCAACTTAATAGATATTAGAAATCAGATAATATTAATAAAGACAAAAGAATAATTTAATATCAATTCAGTGGTTATTCATGGGGGCTTTTAGAGTGCTTCCTAAAACATGTGGTAATAATTTAACATTTTAATGAAAAAGGCTCACAAAGGTAAGTTCAAACTAAAGAAATTTTTGTATGAACCATAAGAATTAACTTGTTCTTTTTCCCTTATTACCTATGCTTTGTTTCTTGCTAAGAGAGGAGGAAGAATGAAGGTTTGTAGTGAATATGTTCCTGTTGATATGTTAATGTGTCCTTTAAAGAAGTGTAAAAGTTTCTTTCATCAGCACCTTAAAGAGACCTATTCTCTCTGGGCAAAAAGGTCTATGTAACCTAGTTTTCCTCCTGCCTACATTGTCTCAAAGGGAAAATAGGAGGTAAAGTAAGTTGGAGGAAATTCTGAAGGACTAAAAAGCTTTCATTTGGGCACAGCTGTCCAATTACCACTAACTGACCTTGGGTAAATCACTTCACCTTTGTCTGCTTCAGTTTCCATACTGATAGGGTTGAACTAAAAGCAATGTTTCCCAACCCATACTAAGCTTCAGTCCAGCAAAGTATTTCTAGTAGTGGTGATAAATGGGCATTCTTGCTTTATCCTTGATAACTCTTGTTAACCTGGAAATTAAGGAAACAATCAATATAGGAGAAATAAGGTCTTTAATCGAGGCAGAGGGCTCATGGTATCGAAAAGCAAAGCTCGGAAGCTAGGAATACCCAAAGATGGGAACAGAGGACAGGGTTTTTAATGGGGTAACAGAACAAAAAGGGAACCAAAAGATCTCTCTAGAGTGACATATAGCTAATTAATGTAAATGAACCTTTGACAAAAGAAATAATAGAACTGCTCCTAAGTATAGGCATTACTGACTCTGAATAGAAGCTACTTAATGTAAGTGGACCCTTTTTACATAATAACATAAAGTTGGGGGGGGGGAGTAAGGTGGGGAACATTGGGAGAGGATAAGTTGCTTGGGGGAAGGTCCAAAAGTCCATAAAGAGTCTGGAAATGACAAAGACAGTCAGCCCCAGGCAATTCATTTGCCTGGGAAAGAGGGAACTGGGGGGGGGGGGGGGGAAGGAGGAATCAGTTCTCAGTAAATTTTGCAGTTCTCACTCACTCTCTAGCTTTTTTATACTAAAAAAACTATTTCTTCCATTGTAGAGGAGGAGGAGAGGACAAAATGATTGGTTGAGGCAACAGTGAGCCTCTATGACTGAAAAATAAAATAAAAAATTGACCCTTACATGATAGTAGCTGAACTACTAATAGCTGTTAGTTGAGAACCTAATTTTTAAAAATGACTATGAATTCAGTAATGCTTTTAAATTAATTTGCATTTTATTCATCATAATAGCATAGGCATACGTTTGAAAAATTCTGATGTGCATCTATGAAAAATATCATTCAGTGTACAGAAGACACATTTGCCTTTTTCCTATACTAAGTCACCCTGCATATTTTATGGGTGCTGATTAGCTGTCAAAATGACAATGCATATGAAAGGGTAGATCTCTTGTTCTTGTTATCCATGGACCTCAGATTGGAAACCACTACACTAGTTGAACAATCTTCTACCATATCCACTTTCTCTTTGTCTTTCCATGGAATTTAAAACCCACCCACATTCTAAATCCAATGCTGGATTTAGCCATCAAGCTCCATTGTTGGGGCTGGTGAGCCATGGGCCATTGCCCAAATCCCTTGCCTAAATTCTAACCTTTTATTCCTTAAACTTTTTCACCTGTGTTCCTGGTTCTATGTTTTCCAGGCCTTCTCCCTGGGTCCTTGATTCCTTGATCCTTGTCAACAGGAGGGGGGGGGGCATTTGTGGCAGTTCTTAGGTATTCCTCAATAAAGAATTACACTTTGCACACAGTCCAGTTAGAATTAAAGTGGTCTTTTATTTGGCACTAGAGAAAGTGACCAGGTGAGAAGTCAAAGACTTCACCCCTTAGGAGGGCTCTGAAACATTATCCTCCTCCATGAACAGAGAGAAGGCAAAAGCTTTTGTAGAGGTTAGATGGAGTGTCCACTTGAAAACTAAAAAATTTCCTTTTGCGGTAGGTGGGGAAAGCTTGGATGCTTGTCATATTTCTGAGAGTCAAGTGGGATTTTTTGAAATGATGGTCCTGAACTTTGGGGTTATTTGTCTCCTAGCTCTGGTCAGGTAATAGCCATGCCTAATTGGCTTTTCTGCTATAGAATTTTATCTCTCCTTACTTCTTAGGTATGTTTGTCCTGATATCTAGTTGGTCAATCTAAATTTTAATAGTCCCTTGATTCCTCCATATGTCTGTCCTGTTATCTGGTCATCTTTGGTTTTGCCTCTCACAGGAGAAACTTATTCTGATTTATCCTAAGCCCCATGTCATTCCCTGGCCTATGTTCCTGATCCTATGTTTTCCAAGACTTCTCCCTGGGCCCTTGATTCCTTGTTCCCTGACCTGTGTTCTTGGTCCCATGTTTTCAGGCCTTCTATCTGGGTCTTCAATTCTTTATTCTATGACCTGTATGGGTTATGAACCTTGCATTCCTATTGTCTTCTGTTTTATCTTGACTTCTCTGGACTGAAACTCTTACCTTCCTAGATTTACCTGTTTCTTTTTGTGGCCTTTGTTAATTTCTCTGGAACTAGACCTCTGGCCCGTATGATTCAGTGCCCTTCCAGAGATGTATTAGATAGAGCCAGACCATTCTGATTGGAAAGAGCTGATTGTTAAATTTTGAGTATGAGCATTCTGAGTCACCAATAAAACTTGGAAATATGCAAATGCTATGAATCAGAGCTTGATTTATTATTTTGTTGATTGTCTAGACTTAAGAGAATAATAGAGAAAATGTTAGTAATGCAGATTAAAATTTAAAACCTGTCAGATACTTTTTTTCCCTTAGAGAGACAATTATTAAACATATACCAATACACCCCATTTAAATCTCAGTAGGCCAAAATATTGATAACAAGTCCTGAGGCTTTGGTTAAATGTGTCTTTGATTGTTATGTGAGTTGTTATTTCTTGAGCTCAATCCATGATTTGATAGCGAGAAAATTCCTTTCAATTCCTTATCTCTACTAAACAAATTACCACCCAGCAAGCCTCCATTAACAAAACTGTAGGGGCTAGATAGATATAATAACTTGATGTCCTGCATTCCTTCCAGCAGCAAAATCACCATGCTCCTTCCCTGAAATATAACAATAACAACAACAATTGAATGTGGTTACATTCATTGTAGTAAGATTTGACCTTCATCATCCTAATCGAATTTTTAAGGACCTCTAAAAAAGTTGGGCAGAAAGGACAGTCAGTGAGGTAGTAAAAATGGCGGGTAATTTAAAAAAGGAAAAATAATAATGGGTCTTATTAAGGTAAGATGGGCAGATAGGTGGTACAATAGATAAAGTGCTGGACCTACAATCAGGAAGACATCTTCCTGAGTTCAAATCTGGCCTCCAATACTTACTAGCTGTGTGACTCTGGGCAAGTCACTTAACCCTGTTTTCCTAAGTTTCCTCATCTATAAAATGAGCTGGAGAAGGAAATGGCAAACCACTCCAGAACCTTTGCCAAGAAAACCCCAAATGGGTTCACAAAGAGTTAGACATGATTGAAAAATGACTAAACAACCAGGGTAAGATATTAAGGATAATTAAAAAAATAACTAAAGGAAATTCTTTTACTATCAGAATCTAACAGTTCAGATGATATATTATAAGTAGCACAATAGAAAATTCCACTCCACCATAATTTGTAATATTTCTAAAAAACATTATTAAAATCAAGAAACCTGCCCTAAGATTCTCTCTGTGATAGTACATATAATTCAATTTCTTTTTTAAGCTAGGTGGAATAATCTTTTCTCATTATTTTTCTTTTTTTATTATGAACTTTAAAAACATCAACAAATACAAATATTCCTGTAATTCCTCATGCCACATAAAACACAGTCTGATAAGCCCTCCTCTGGTCATGGTTCTATTTAGTCTAAGTTTTCCCTCATTCCAATCCATAAGTAGCTTTCCTAATGGGGAATCCCGGGGAATCATCTTTATTCTAATATTATCTAGGCCATGCCAAATTCTCCATACCACACCACAAAGCCCCACAAAACCAAAAAGAGTAATAAAAATATATTCAAATTCAAACTGGCCAACATCTCTGATTAGTGAAGGTAAAGCTAGAAAAGGGGTACTTAGGATGTTTAAAAGATCCATTTGAAATTTAAAACAGCCTATACTTGGCAGTACTTTACAATTTAAAGGGACAGGGGAGGGGAAATCTTACCCAATCAGAAGATCAGAAGACAAACGTTCGGTTTTCCTCTTCCTGGTCAGCCAAACTGTGATGTTTAAAATCTAAATTGTGGTCACCTTAAATCAGAAGCTTCAGCTCCAGTTTAGCCTAGAGTTCCAGTCTGGTTGGGTTCTTCCTGAAGTCCTCCTCCTCGAGCCTGCTTTAATAAGGAACACCTTAGCAAGCTGTTTGTGGAAGCTTTTTTATACATCTGGAACAGAGGCGGTCCTTACACACTGCTTCAAGGTGATTGGTTGGCGTCATCCAAATCCATTGTTTTTGAAGGTGTTCTCAAGTTGAGTTCACAGTCTAGTTTCTGAGAACAATACCTTCTTAAGGGATAGCCAGGTGTGATTACAATCCAATTAACTTGAAGTAGGCTTAATTAGCAGTCAATCACTCTCACTTGATTCAATCAGTATAGATTAATCTCCAGGTGGGTCTTTGAGTATCTGCTAAATCCCATTATTTCATCACACAATATACAAATTAGAACAGAAAAGAGTATTTTATGTAAATGTATAAAGAAACTATCGTATATTCCTATATCCCATTCATAACTTCCTTATGTTCTCTCCTGTGTATTTTCATATGTTTTGCTGATGATTATTTCTTTCATTTCTTATTTCTTTGGCATCATTGTATCACTACCTACCAAACTTCCCCTTCATCAGACAGAACCTCTCCCTTTTAGTTTTTTAAAAAAAAATTTATTGATCTGTCCTTCCCATTGCCCTCCACTCTCCCTACTGAACAAATTTTTTTTTAAAAAAATAAAGATCAAGGCATAATCTGGCAAAAGAAATACCCATATTAGCTAGATATGAAAATATACATCTCTTTCTGCATTTCTGGAAAGTAGTAGGTAGCCTGTTACATCTTTCATTCTTTACACTCATGGTTTATCACTGTATTGATCAGAATTCTGAAGTCTTTCAAAGTTCTTATAAATTTGTAGTTCACTTAGTTTGTTGCATGATTTTCTCTACTTACCTTCAGCAGCATGTATATAGGAGTAAAGGCAGCAGATGACAGGAATCATCCAAGGTTAAAGCTTGGCAGTGTATAATTGGCTAAATAAGGGATCCAGGAATTCAAGGGAACACAATGTAGAATAGAACTGATTCACCAAGGATCAAGATTGGGAAAAGAGGATTGACTGGCTAGTGTAGAGAACATGGCCTGGGAGTGAACGGAGGGGTAGAGAGATAGGAGTTTTTTGTGTGAACGAAGAGTAGGAATACTAAAAATTTATGGGAATTTTTATATCCTGCAACTTTGCTGAAGTTATCATTTCAGTCAATTTTAGGTGAAGCTCCACGGTTCTCTAATTACACCATCATATCTGAAAATCATCTGAAAAGGTGATATTTTTGTTTCTTCTTTGCCTATTATTCTTTCCTCGGTTTCTTTTTTTTTTATCTTATTGCCATAACTATTAATTCTAGTTAAATACTTTGGCCACATAATGAGAAGACAGGACTCACTGGAAAAGACCCTGATGTTGGGAAAGAGTGAAAGCAAAAAGAAAAAGAAACAGCAGAGGATGCGATAGATTATGTTATGGAAGCAATGAACACAAACATAGAAAGGCTTCAGAAGATAGTGGAAGATAGAAGAGCCTGGCTTGCTATTTTCCCTGGGGTCACAAAGAGTCAGACTGAATAACTGAACAAGAACAACAAAGTATTTCTAGTAGTGGTGATAAATGGGCATTCTTGCTTTATCCTTGATCTTACTGCTGTGGTAAAAAAATATGAAAGTTTTTTAACAGTCGGTTAGGATAACTGAAAGACGCCAGTTTTTTTTTAAGGACCACCCTTTTGGGGAGGAGACCAACGGCATGAACTACGCACGCCAGTCCACCTGCTGCGCACGACAGACTGCCTGCTAGCACTCCACTTCCAGGGTGCGAGCTTAAAAGGCAAGGAGAGAACCGAAGTGGGAGTTTTTTCCTGCTCTGCTGGTCTCCTGACTGTACTGCACAGACGGTCTCTCTCTCCCCAAAGGTGGCCTTCTCTTTTGGTGAGTTTTATACGAAATATAGACTAAGCTTAGACTTAAGACGATTTGTATTGTGTTTCTACTTTCCTATCCTTCTAATCAACATCACCTTGTGACTACCATACAATAAAAGCTCTATCTAGAAAACCAGAAGCTTCTTCCATTTACTAGTCTGGGAGATAAATTAAGGGAAAGGTTAAAGAGGGGAGATTTATGATCTAATATCCAATTTTAAATCTCACACTGCAAAGGCCTCTAACTTTTTTTCCATTACATAAAATGTTTTCCTTTGAATTTAGATAAATATTATTTACTAGATTAAATAATTAAATACTATAATAAGTAATTTAGTCAGTCCCAACTGAATGACTGCAAATAAAGATCAATTTATTGCTGTGCTTTCTGGAGTTTTTAATAGAAACAAAGTGTTGGGTTTTATCAAAAGCCTTTTCAGCATCTGTTGATATAATCATAGTTTTTATTATTAATGTTTAATATATTTATAGTCTTATGTTTAATTAACCCCAAATCTCTGGCATAAACCCAATTTGTTTTGGTGTATAATCTTTTATTTATTTATTTATTTTTTGCAGGGCAATGGGGGTTAAGTGACTTGCCCAGAGTCATGCAGCTAGTAAGTGTCAAGTGTCTGAGGCTGGATTTGAACTCAGGTACTCCTGAATCCAGGACCAGTGCTTTATCCACTGCTCCACCTAGCTGCCCCGGTGTATAATCTTTATGATGTGTCACTGTAGCCTGCTTGCTAATTTTTTTTTAATTGCATCAATTTTCACTAGAGATATTGGTCTATAGTTTTCTTTCTCTTTTTTTCCTCTCCCTGGTTTAGATATCAAGATAGTATTTGTATTTTAGAATGCTGTTGAGAGGGTACTTTCTTTTCTTAATATCACAAACAGTGTATGTAGTTTTAGAATTAAGTTTTCTTTGAATATTTGATGGAATTCACTTGGGAATTCATCTGATCCTGAAATTTTTTTCTTTGATGGTTCATTTACACCTTGTTCATTCTCTTTTTCTGATAAGATGTTTAAATAACCTATGGAATTTAATTTCAAAATATTTATTGAATATATATTATGTACTCAATACTGAACTAAGCACTGTAAGTAATACACATACATTTACATTCTTACCCCACTTATTCAGCCTTTATATTTGTGACATTCAACTTTCCAGATCAACAGGAAATCCAGATATAATTAAGGAAGTATCTATCAATATTTAGTCAACAGAAGATGACAAGAATAAAGAAGATGTGATATAACTTATTGGCTCATCATAAATTAACCTTATGCATAAGTGTATGTGTATCACATTGTCATGGAAAGAACAATGGGCCATGAGTCAGGATACCTGGGTTTGTGACTCAGTGATGGCATTTTGTAACTGGGTGACATTGGGGCAAGTCATTTAACTTCTCTGGGCCTCATTTTTCTCACTTCTATTCTGAGATCATTGGACTAGAAGAAGGTAGAAATTGCAAAGAGAAAGATTTCAGGTCAGTGTAAAGGTAAATACTAACACACCTCATTTTGCTTCACAGATATTGCATTTTTTACAAATTGAAGATTTGTGGCAACACTGGGTTGAACAAGTCTATCTGCACCATTTTTCCAACAGTATGTGCTCACATAGTGTCTCTGCATCACATTTCAGTAATGCTTATAATATTTCAAACTTTTTATTACTATTTTATCTGTTATAGTGATCTATGATTATTCATCTTTGACATTATTATTGTAATTGTTTTGGGATGGCATGAACTGCACCCATGTAAAACAGCAAACTTAATCAATAGATGTTGTATGTGTTCTGACTTGCTCCAACAACCTGCCTTTCCCCATCTTTCTCCCTTTACTTGGGCCTCTGTATTTCCTGAGACACAACAATATTGAAATTAGGTTAATTAATAACCCTATGATGGCCTTTAAGTATTTAAGTGAAAGGAAGTGTCAACCCAACTCTGAAATTTGGTGTGATTTTGTGTGTGTATGACTAAAGGATCTCTCAGGTCTCTTCTAGCTTCAAGTGGATGTACCTAGCAGAACTATTGCATTGTCTGTCATCATCACTCCCTGTCCCCAATATGTTTATACAGGTGAAACCTGTGAGGGCCAAAATTTGATATACGGAGCATTATTTGGGTGACTCACCTTAATATTGGGGCCCCGGAAATAGGAGGGACCTTTCAGGTTTAACCCTCCCATCTGAACTGCCCTTTTTAGATATTTCTCCCAGGCCAATAAGAAAGGAGCCTCTAAGCTTTAGTTCACAAAAGGATCAGATTTTATTACTTGGGAATTAATTAAACAACAAAGGTGAAACTAATAAAAATCAAAGATAAGGAAATAGGAAAATAGAAATACAGATAGATATTCTTAATTCTAAACTTAGCCTATGCAATCCCCAGATTATTTTCTATTAAGCTAGTTCAAAGGAATTTAGAGTTTTACATCATTAACTCACCAAACACCTGAACAGCCCACCACCTGGACCACAGTTGCCACATTGAGAGCAGGAACACGCGCTGCCAGAACAGCGGTTGCCCGAGACAAAGCACAATCATGCGCCACCTGCACAAGGGCCCAGAAGGAAAAAAAGGCCAAGTTCTGGAAAACACCTAGCATTCCGGAAGCAGCCTGCCTCCCTTCAGCGAGCATTCAATTTCTCCTCCCCCAAAAGGGGAGGTCCTTCAAAAGCTGCCTTTCTGAGCTCAGTAGCATATGTAACTTCGGGATGGGCCAGGTGTGGCCCCTCCCAAATGAGTTAGCTAAAAACGGGAATATTAATCTTTACCACAAATAATTTTTACCACAAACCACATTAACACAAACACCAGGGGAACTTAAAAGAGAAGAAGGCATTGCATCACAACATGCAGCCTTTGCTGAGGGGGGAAAGTCTTACCACCTTGCCTAGGCTATAGTGTAAGTATTTATGGGCCAATAATGTTTCTGTATGTTAGCCTTAGGATTTTTAGGGACTTTTCTTCTTGAACTTGGAGAAGAGTAGGGTGTTATGTTTGAGGGAAAGGAGACACAGAGACAGTCACACAGAAAGTGCCACACTTTTGACTTCTTTACATAACTTAAGCAAATGCTAGACTTAGGTAACTGCCACTTTTCCTTCAAAAGAATATTCTCTTTATTTAGAATTTTATTGTCTCCTTCATAACTTATTCATGATACCTTCCTAACTATTTCTTAGCAGCTGGAAAGGAGGGTATTGTTTATACTGTAGTTTTATGAATAATATATTATTCATCTGTGTTTAATCTAGAGATCTTTCTATGGTGCTTGATGCTTTGAGGAGAATAATGACAACTACTACTCAGAGAGCCCCTGATTTATAGAAAGACCCATAAAAGAAGTGGGAACCTCACAGCTAGAAACTTAATTACCTTTCTTGTAACAAAGGGTACATTTTTCAACATTTCACCTGGTGGCCTAGACTTTAAATCACTGCTATAGTGAATAAATACAGTGGATTAACCTACATAGCAGGTAGTTTGAATTCATAAAAACCCAGTCATCGTAACAATGACAACAAAATGTCACCCTTTAAACTGTATATACCCTTTGCACTAACACTGCCAGATCTGTGGACAATAAGGTGGCACAATAGATAGAGCACTGGCCCTGGAGTCAGGAGGACCTGAGTTCGAATCCAGCCTCAGACACTTGACACTTACTAGCTGTGTGACCCTGGGCAAGTCACTTAACCCTCATTACCCTGGAAAAAACAAAAAAGAATGAAGGACAAACAACAACAACTAAATCTGTACCACCAAAGATATTGAAAAAAATGGAAAGGAACTATATGTACAAAAATATTTATAGAAAAAACAACAAAAGGTAATTTAGCTTTTTGTGCTGGCAAAGGATTGGAAACTGAAGAGATACCCATCAGTTGGAAAATGGCTGAACAAGTTGTGGCGTATGATTGTGATAGAGTTCTATTGTGTTATAAGAAATTATGAGGGGAGTAGTTTCAGAAAAAAACAACATGATAAGGTTTATGTGAACTAAAGCAAAGTGAAGTGAAAAGAACTGGGAGATCACTGTGAATAACAGCAATGCTGTAATGATGATGTAAAGAATCAATTGTTATTTGAAGTTTTTATGACCCCATCTTTTGGCTAAAATTTTAAAAACCCCAGTTACTCCCACTGGCCTGGGGCTCAGACTCAGCTCATCTGCAAATTGCATGGTGCTCCACCCACTGGTTGTAGCATTGCCATGGTGCTGGCACCTCACAGCATCACCATTCACCAATGCCTACATGAACCTGGCAAAATTATAATGACTGGAAGCCCAGTGAGGGCAGTCATGTGACTTTCAGAGCGGCTAGCCAAATGGCTTGGGGCTGTGTGTGGGCAGCCTAGGGTCTGCTGGTAAGAAGGGAGGATTTTTACCATTCTAGCTTGAAGCTGGAAGGCATCAGGACGCTGCTGTGTGTTCTCAGCTGATTCCTGGGCGGTGGTGGTGTTCAGGTTGTATTATTTCCCTTTCCCCATTTTATTTCCTTTCCCTTAATCCTTTTTCTTTCTTTCTTTCTTTTTTTTTTTTTGGCAAGGCAATGGGGGTTAAGTGACTTGCCCAAGGTCACACGGCTAGTAAGTGTCAAGTGTCTGAAGCTAGATTTGAAATCAGGTCCTCCTGAATCCAGGGCAGGTGCTTTATCCATTGTGCCACCTAGCTGCCCCTCCTTTCCCTTAATCCTACTGATTCTGTTTGTGTTTTTTGGTTTTTTTAATAAATTCATTCTTGTTAAATATATCCTGCTCTGTCTTGAGAGAGGCTGTCGGTCTCCTTCCTTGCCCCAGTATTGCAGCGAGCCACCTAGCTAATACTCCCCAATTAAAAATTGGTCCCTACAGTGACCAATGTGAAAGACTTGGACTCTGATAATACAATGATCCAAGATAATTCCAAAGGACTCATGATGAAAAAATGCTATCTACCTCCAGAGAAAGAATTGATGAATTCTGAGTGCAAATTGAAGTATAATTTTCTCACTTTATTTTTCTTACTTTTTTTTTTTTGCAATATGTCTAATACGGAAATGTTTTGCATGATTCTACATGTATAATTGATGTCATATTGTTTGCCCTCTCAGTGAGTGTGATAGGGGTTGGGAAGGAGGGAGAGAACTTGGAATTCAAAATTTAAAAAGAAAAGAATGTTTTTGTTTTGTTTTGTTTTGTGTTTTTTTTTTTTGCGGGGCAGTGGGGGTTAAGTGACTTGCCCAAGGTCACACAGCTAGTAAGTGTCAAGTGTCTGAGGCCGGATTTGAACTCAGGAACTCCTGAATCCAGGGCCGGTGCTTTATCCACTGCGCCACCTAGCCTCCCCCAAAAAGAATGTTTAAAATTTGTAAAAAAAAAAAATTGTTTAAATCTCAGATGCTAGAAAGTTAGAATGTTGTTTGGGTCCAACTTTCATTAAATGGTAAAGTTAAATAGACTCATTAGAAGCCAAGCAATGAAGGATTATTTTGTTGCCATATGATTAAATTCAAGGAATATTTATTGAAGATCTATTAATCAATTCAATAAACATTTACTAAGGGGCATATATGTGAGTTATTGTGCCAGGTGCAAAGGATCTTCTAAAAATGAAAAAGCCCTTTTTTATATTATGTGGGGCCTGTGATGGGCAAATTACAAAAAAGTATCTGGTTATGTCGATAAAAGATAATTTAGTGAGGGTGATCAAAGAAGGCTTCAAAGAATAGAAATTAAATTGAACTTTGAAGGAAAATAAGGATTCTGAGAGGTAGAGATTAGGAGGAAGTACAAACCTACAATGAAGGATAGTTTGTTCAAATGTATAGATGGAATGTCAAATTAGGGAATAGTTAGAAATCTAGTTTGATTAGAACTTTGATTAGAGTTTGTGATATAGGATAAGGTTTACTGCATCCTAAAATACGGTTGAAAAGGTATGTTGGAGTCAGATTACAGAAAGCCTTGTGGAAACCTTCTGAGCCCTATCCCTTTCCCCCTTTAGGATATATATTACAAAATGATATTAGGTCAGTATTTTAGTCTGAAGTCCTTGGTCCAATCTAATAAACATTTACTAAGGGTCTACCATGTGCTAGGAACTGTGCTAAGTGATGAAGCTACAACTAATAAAAAGAAAGACAGTCCCTGCTTTCAAGAAGTTTACAATTTAATGGGGGGAGATGATACACAAAAGGAGGCAGGAAGGGGTTGGGGTGGAGACACCAGGGGATAGGCAGGGCTGGGGTATCTTGGTCTGTGGAGTTGAAACCAAGTAGAGAAGCAAAGAAAGTGAAGTGATTTGAGAAACCAGCATCTGCTGGAAGACACTGGGAGAAGCGTGGTACTCTGCCCTCCAGGTCTCTAATCAGAGGAGAGAGGAAGCTGAAGGAAGTGCTGTCAATCAAAGCTTGAGTTAGCAACACAGTCATAAGATTAAGACTAATATGTCTTAATTTTTCATAATTGCACATGTATAACCCTTATCTGATTACTTATTACCTCAGGGAAGGGGTGGAGAGGGAGGGAAGGAGGGATGAAATTTGGAACTCAAAACTATAAATAAAAATGTTTATTATTTTTTTTTAAGTGATTGAGCTTAACCTGAGAGGGATATCTTATTCTGTGGAATGAAAACCCCAGAGCAGTAGACACAAAGGGAATTCCCACCTGAATGGGAAACTCTTATTAGTCATTTCCTTTAATTATCTTTAATTTATCTTTAATTATCAATTGCAAAATGATATCCTGTACTTAGGGGTAGCTGAAGCCAGCTCAAACCACCTGGCAAGAGCTTCAATTTTCAGTGTGAGCATTTATACTTCAAAATCAACAAACTAAAAATCACAGTTTGCTTTACCATTTTGTTGATCGCCTGAAGAAAGTGATGAAAAAACAGTCAATAAATATTTATTAGGTAACTGCTTAATATTATTAATTAAACATAAAAGTATGACATCGGTACTTTTTTTTTTACCTGCTACAGATCTGATTATTAAACATTTATCAGCATGCCACAGCCTCTACTGAAAAATTTTTGGCTTCAACAAGGGCCTACCCACTTTCTGAGTGGGAACTGGATCAAAATTTAAGAAGTAACACTAAGTTCCTGGAAAATAATTAGGGGGATATCCTGGAATACTTTCATCTAATTAAAATCATTATCTAGCTTGACCCTTGATACAAGGTTTAGGTATACCACCATTTTAAGTGATAATCCTTCTGTATGATGTCAGATTGTAACTGTAATTTTACCTGATCTCTGTAGCTGTATTTTATCTAACTGTAGAATTTTGGGTTTGTTTGAACATACTACAAATTATAACTCAAAAATGTTTTGCAAAAGTGATTTTGAAAGGCAAGATGAATTTTTCTCTCTAGGCAAAGATTATTAAAATTGGAATTAATTAAATTAATAATTTTTTCCTCTGGGTGGCTTGGGGCCAAAACAACAGAACACAGATTTTTTTTTCTTTCATAGGCTTAAATGTCAGACTAAAGAGTCTCCATTTTATTTTAAAAATTTTTTTAAATTGTATTTATTTTTTGGTGAGGCAATTGGGATTAAGTGACTTGCCCTAGGGTCACACAGCTAGTAAGTATCAACTGTCTGAGGTCAGATTTGAACTCAGGTCCCCCTGAATCCAGGGGCAATGCTTTATCCACTGTGCCACCTAGCTGTCCCTCCATTTTATTTTAAAGGCAGTAGGAAACCAATGAAGTTCTCTGAGCAGGGAAGTAACATGGTCAGAATCTTGGTTTAGGAAGATTATTTTGGTAGCTGGGTGGAGGATAGATTGGAGAGAGAAGAGACTTGAAGCAGGGGGGAAAAATAGGGAGACTGTAATAGGATCAATATCTACTAAGGTCTTTCCTTTTCACCCTAACCACCATTTAGGTTGGGCTAGTTCTTTCACTAAAAGGCAAAGAAGCTGTCCCTAAGACTTGGTTGGCCAAGAGGGCTAAGGATCAAGCCAGATCAACACTGATGTAACTTCTTAGTAGTCTCAGGCCATGTTGAGCTGGCATTTTGTCTATCAAAGAGAGATAGGGCTAATATTTCTAGGGAAGAGAGTTCAGAAAGAGGTAGCAAGACAAAGGATTTTGGTTCTAAGTAGAGTCTGAATCATCAGGATAAGGGAAGCAAGAGATGGCATTTTGTCAGTTGTATGATAGGGGGAAGAACCAAGTTGGTTAAAGCATTCAGGCTTCTATACAGACTGAGTATATTGGAGTCAGCTTCTATGACTTGAAACATCAAGTACCAGGGATAGAGGTAGTAGAAGAAGGCAGGAAGAAATTCTGTATTATAATCTAATTAAGAAGAATGGGGGGTGGGGGCAGCTGGATGGCGAAATGGATAGAGCAGCAGCCCTGGAGTCAGGAGTACCTGAGTTCAAATCCGGCCTCAGACACTTAACACTTACTAGCTTTGTGACCCTGGGCAAGTCACTTGACCCCAATTGCCTCACTAAAAAAAAAAAAAAGAAGAAAAAAGAAGAAGAAGAATGTCAAATGTCACCCTTTAAGGAAAAATTAGAACCTCTGCTTGATGGTGATGATGATGATGACGACAACTAACACTTATAGCACTTACTATGTGCCAGGCACTATACTAAGCACTTCACAAAAATTATCTCACTTGAGCCTCATAACAATTCTGGGAGGTAAGGTACTATTATTATACCTATTTTATAGATGAACAAACTAAGACAAACAAAGATTAAATGACTTGCCCAGGGTCACATAGCTAGTAAGTGTTTGAGGCCTGTTTTTCCTTAGGTCTGAACTATCTATCCATTGTAAATAGATTTATAACATAAATGAAATTAAGACTAGAGTAGACTAAAATTAAGATGGAAACTAGGTGGCACAGTAGCTAGAGTGCTAGGCCTAGAGTCAGAAAGAACTAACATTCATGAGTTCAAATCACTTCATGAGTTAATCGTCACTTAACCCTGTTTACCTCAATTTCTTCATCTGTAAAATGAGCTGGAGAAAGCAATAACAATGCACTCTACTATCTTTGACAAGAGAACCCCAAAAGGGGTCATGAAGTCAAACATGACTGAAAATGACTAAGCAACTGTAACGATTGGAATGACGCCACCTGCTGGATACTTACTGTAGAAGAGTTCTGCCCATGAAGGGAAGGTCTTTGAGGGCAAGACCAGGAGTCAGGAAGTGACGCGGGCTAGTGGGAGGAGGAAGGAAGAGACTGGCGCTCAGTCTCGCGCTCTTTCCTGAGGAGGCTGGCGGAGAAGGGAGCTAGAAATGTGCTCTCCCTTTAATAGATAGGAATCTAGGCCTTTCTCTCTCTCTTTACCAAATTCTTATTCTCCTTAATAAATGCTTAAAAGTCTAACTCTTGCTAAAGCTTGTAATTGATTGGCGACCACTCATTAGATATTTTAGGCAGTTTAGCTAGAATTTTAACCCTTAACAGATGGCTGACCACAAAGAGGAAAGCTGAACCTCACTTCTGATCTTCCGGTTGGGTAAGAAATTTCCCCTACCCTTTAAACTGCTAAGTACTGGTGTACTGGCTGTGTTTTCCTTTAAATTTTTTCGAATGGACCTTTTAAACTCCCTAATTATCCTATTTTTGATTTTAGTCTGTTTAACCAGACAAATGGGAGATAAGATCATGTTAATACTTTGTTTTTGTGGATTTTCTATTTTTCTTTTTATTTTTGTTAAAAGAGCCAGCAACTTACTCACACAAGGAAATATCTCTCCCTCTCCCAACCATGCTTTTTCAGAGAAACCTGAAGAGATTCCTGCAGCTTTTCCCAGTTCTAACACTAATTGTTGCTCTAATTTTGCATGCCTGGAGGCAATGACCCACCCTCTAGAAGCTTTTAATCCCCTAGCACCTGGAGGCAAAGTGGGGGAAGAGGAATCCAGGCCTGAGTTCAAAATCAAGTCTGATTCAAATTGCTCTGGTCCCTCCCCTCCTCTCCAGACCCCACCCTCTACTCCTCCTATGGCCAAGCCCATAGCTTCCCCTGCCTGGGAAGTCCAGAGATCTGGTACGCATGCTCAACTTTTTCTACCTGCATTTGCAGCTTCAGGCTCAGCCCTTCCCCAGCCTGGCTGTGCTTCTGAGACAACCTTAGAAAACCCTTTAAATTCCAGATATGCTCGATTTGTTCATAATTTTGCTAACCTGCTTTTGTCTTTAATTAGTAATCTTATAAAGCATTTGTATGGTGAAAAGACTGACAGACAATATAGAGGGGTTAAAGAAGAAAAACTTAAGCCGAATAAGAATGACAATCATCAACATAGTTCAAGACTCTGCTTCTTTTGCCATGGAAGGGTATATATTTTACAGAAATGTAGAAGTAAGCAGCAAGGTATTGATATGAGTATTGGGGATTTTAGATATCGGAATCAAAAGTGTTCTAAATTCACTCAGATTATTAATAGTATCAGTTCAGAGGTTACATAGGATTTCTATACTATTACATATACATTTTGAAAATTAATGGTATGGGTTTATTTTCATAGAGATTTTAATGCTTTTGAGATTGTGTCTTATACTTAGTTTCTAAAACAAGGAGAATATTTGTAAAAGCTTTTTATAGTCATGTGATCAAGTTTATATTTTATAATACTCTTATTGATATTAAGTTCATATTCATTTAGATTTCCTTAGTTTGAATTTCACTGTATTTTATTGTTCCATGTGTATTTTCTTCTATTCATTTGTCTATCTAATTTTGAAACATTGCAAGATGGTTTTGATTTTATTATACAATGTTAATTCTAGGAGTATTGTGCTCCCATATTCTGAGTTATTTGTTTTTGTTATTTTTTCTCAACTGATTATTTGATCAAACTCTTTAAAGCATTTCCCTAGCAAATTGTTTGCCATGGCAAGTGTAAATTGATTCTAGAAGTATTATTTTTGATAAGCATATTCCAAAAAAAAAAAGAGGGGAACATTTGTAAAAGTTTTCTTTGAGATTGTGTTGTGCTTTAACTTGTATTTAAATATGTTCAGATTTTTCAAAAAAGTAATTGTATACTAAGTTTAAAAAAAGGGGTATTATTTGAAATTGTTGCATAATTATATATTGTGTTCTGAGTCAAGATGTATTCACATTTTTTGCAATCATTTATTATCCTCAATTTTTAAATCCATATGAGACTTGGATTATGGGAACTTATCATTTAAGACACTAATTACCTTTATTCTGAGTTATCAGATGCCAGTTGGCCAAGGTGCCATCCAATCACAAGAGGAATACATGCAAGAGCAGACACTGAACTGTCACATGAGGGGAGACATGCATGAAGTCAAGGTATGGCCGAGAGAACGGCTTTTGACAAATGTTGAGGTTGGATTCTCTTGGTTTAATATTTTATTTTATTTTTCCCCACAATATTGTACAGATGGCTGGAAGTATTCATCCCACCCATCTCACTTCTACACCTGGCTTCTATGCTCCCTCCTATATGCCTGATGCCATGGACATCTTAATCCCATGGATCTGATTAAGTCTGACTCAGTTTCCTCCAATATGTTCGGTGGCATGGACGTATATTCCATCCACCTATTTTAAGCCTGGCATACTGTATGGGCAGTATATATTGCTCAAGTGTGGGAATGCTCATATCCCATCATTTCTCTGTTCTTTTATGGTAACCCCCATAATTATCTCAGGTGTCATGATAAATACAGTGTTGAATTTGGCCTTGACACCTGTTACCAATTATATTAGATTTTCTAATTTCTCATAATGGCATGAGGATAATTAGGCAGATGATGCAAAAAGTGATGAAACAAAGATAAAAATTATTTTTAAAAATTAATATCGCAGCAATTGTCTTCTCAATTACCCTCCATAAAGGGGGACTATAATAATAATATAATTTTAAAGAATGGTTCAATTTTTGTTTTATTATATGTTTCATGTGTAACAACTAAGATTATGAATTCCCTTAGACATGTTTTTGAGAACTTTCATTGTTTGATTTGATTATTGACAAAGCTATTTTAAAGTTGTGTTAAGCTCGATTTTGTAGGAAATTTTCCTGGCTGATTACCAGCATCCACACATCAACTCCTGAAAAGACTTCCATTCCACGACTACACCTAGAGGACATCTGAGAAAAGACTTTCAGAGACTTTAAATGAACAGTTTTGATTTGTTGTTTTTGTTGTTTTTTTTTTCTCTTTCTGTTATAATATACACCATCTGTAACATGTATTCTCTGCAGAGGCCCTCCCTTTGCAAGACCAATGTCAAAGCGTCGGTTCATGAGGACAAAAAAAAAAAAATCACCCCTCTGGACAAAACTTTCCTCTCTTCCTTTTCTATATTGTTGTTCACATATTATTAGTTAGCAATAGTTATTATATTGTTTTTACTGTTCCGTCAAGGAAACATTTTGTTTCTTGAGGAACAACAGGGGGGACTGTAACGATTGGAATGACGCCACCTGCTGGATACTTACTGTAGAAGAGTTCTGCCCATGAAGGGAAGGTCTTTGAGGGCAAGACCAGGAGTCAGGAAGTGACGCGGGCTAGTGGGAGGAGGAAGGAAGAGACTGGCGCTCAGTCTCGCGCTCTTTCCTGAGGAGGCTGGCGGAGAAGGGAGCTAGAAATGTGCTCTCCCTTTAATAGATAGGAATCTAGGCCTTTCTCTCTCTCTTTACCAAATTCTTATTCTCCTTAATAAATGCTTAAAAGTCTAACTCTTGCTAAAGCTTGTAATTGATTGGCGACCACTCATTAGATATTTTAGGCAGTTTAGCTAGAATTTTAACCCTTAACACAACAACAACAAAAGGTAAATGTTTGTTCCTTCCCCATTTGTCACTAAGCTTGAGAGGAGAAAGGGAGGAGAGTTTGAAAAAATAAATTAAAGGGAATAATGGTACCTGTCAGAAATATCAAAACAAAAGGTATCAAAAAAGCATTTTTTTAAAAATTCATGGGGCAGCTAGGTGGTGCAGTGGATAGAGCACCAGCCCTGGATTCAGGAGTACCTGAGTTCAAATCCGGCCTCAGACACTTAACACTTACTAGCTGTGTGACCCTGGGCAAGTCACTTAACCCCAATTGCCTCACTAAAAAAAAAAAAAATTCATGTGTCAAAATTCCTCTTCCTCCCCACCACAATCCCTTCCCAAAGGGAGGCAAGGGAAGGTGTAACAATTGGAGTGACACCACCTGCTGGAGAGTTACTGTAGGAAAGCTCCACCATGAGGAGAAGGCGTCTGAGGGCAAGCTATGTGGCTTGGGAGGTCAGTTCCTTGGCGTCAGGAAGTGACTTTTATGTTTCCAGTTTAGACAGGAGGCTTGTGGGATGAAGAAAGGGCGAGGCTCTCTCTCTTTCATCAGGACCTCATGTGGAGGGGAACTAGAAATGCTGGCTCCCTGAGATAGATAGATGTAGGCATCTAGGCCTCTTTCTCTCTCTTCACCAAATTCTTATTCTCCTTAATAAATGCTTAAAGGTCTAAGCTCTTGCTAAAGCTTATAATTTATTGGCAGCCGCTCATTAGATATTTTAGACAGTATAGCTAGATAGCAACTTTACAAAGGAATGACGGGGAAAAGAACGTTTTAACGTTTGAACAAGTGAGAAATCATTTCAAAATATTGTTGTCCAGAAAATAGGAATGAAGGGAAGACAAATTAGTTTGAGGACCCATATGTTTGCAATTTTTTTCACTATATAACAACCTTTCAGTCTACCTGAAATTTATTTATAGTCACAGTGGACATAATTCCTATTAGTCAGTGAAGGACAGAGGTGCAGGAAGTGAAAGATGACAGAAACTTGCTCTTCAAGGGGATCGCAACCCAGATGAGAAGAGAAAACAGATTCACATCAAGTCACTAAGGGAAGTATAGCAGTACATTTCAAGATAACACTTTGGGAATTAAGATACCTAGAGAGCCAGTGTTTTGGGAGGAATTGTTAAGAACCTACAATGCAGAGAAATCCTTAGTGCAATCTCATTAACTCACAGCAGGTGATAAATTTGTTTGATTAAAGGATAGTGTAAAAAAAAAAAATCCAACCTGCAGAATACCTTTTCAAAGGACAATAATATATTCAGGGAAAGAAAGTCTATTCAGAAAAAAAAAAAAAGGAAAGGGATTTTTCTTTTAAAGAACAAAGTCAATTTGGAAGAAAAAAAAGTGATGAAAAGAATTTTTAAAAGCCTGCATAAATTAACAGAAGAACTCATAATCACTGTAAACAACTATTCAAACATTATCAGAAGAATAATCTAAGAAAAATGGGTCTGCTATAAAAGAAGTTGGAACTTGGTTAAAGAATACATGAAATGATAAACTCTTCTCTGAATTCCCTTTTAACAAGAGAATTAGAAAGAAATGGAGCAATTAGGAAGAATAATGACTTTATAAATGGCTATTGATGAAGAGGAAGAAAAAGAACTAAAAGAATTCTTTGAAGGTAAACTGGTCAGAAAGAGAGATTAACTTAAATCTAGATATTTGGATGAGGTTTTCAAAAAATATACTGAAACATAATTATTCAAAACAAATGTGGATCAATGAGGTGTTAAGAAACCATGTTACTAATTACTGGGCCATAGCAAAAGCACTGGCCTTCTAAAAGTCAACAGGCATTTATTAGGCACCAGTTATATGCCAGGAACTCTGAACTATCCTATCAGGGTTTTAGCAATATTTGACCAATTAATGGATTATATGACACTGCCTGACATAGTGAACAGAGAGATGGTTGGAAGTCAGGAGAATCTGGGTTTGCGTATGGCTTCTGACATATACTGGCTGTGTGACCCTGGCCAAGTCATTTGAATCCTCCTTGCCCCAAGCAATTCTCCAAGACTAAAGTTGAAGAGAGGGAACTAACAAGAAATTCTTTATTGGGAACTCCATTCACTGATGGTTAAAAAAATCAAAATTGTATTAGGAGAATATCTACAAACATCATTGAAAATATATCCAATCAGCTCAACAAACTTTCTTTTAGATTATTTAACATAAGTAGACCAAGAGAACAATTTTTCTTTTATATTTGATTTTTAGTAAGAAATCTAGTAACCATTTTTGTACATTTAGTTTGAAAATAATATAAATATAACATGATCTTCTTCTATCCCCACTGTAAATAAATAGTAACAAGCTATTGGTATATACATGAGAAAATGGATCCTAGTCTTGTCCCATTCATTACTTAATTTTATTCCTGTCCAGAAAAGTGCTGGAATCCTCACTTTCATCTCTAATAAAGATAAAACAAGGGGCAGCTAGGTGTTGTAGTGGATAAACCACCAGCCCTGGATTCAGGAGGACCTGAGTTCAAAACCGGCCTCAGACACTTGACACTTACTAGCTGTGTGACCCTGGGCAAGTCACTCAACCCTTATTGCCCCACCAAAAAAAACAAAATAAACAAACAAAAAAACATAAACAAGCAAATAAACTTACTCTTGATAATCACACCAAATATTGAAAGGGAATTTAGAGTCAAACATTGCATCTAGAAGAAAATAACGAAATAGAAATTTCAGAAGCAAAAGAAACTAAAAAAATTAGCATTATAATTGACCAACAAGAGATTGTGAATCTGCACGGCAACCTCATAGAGGAAAAGGAAAAATCATTCTTGTATTGCTCATAAGGGAGTACTAGATAGAATATGATAATATCCCATAGGACCATAGAATTTTGAAGAATCTGGTCCAGCCTCCTCATGTGATAAGTAAAGAAACTGGGTGCTAAAGAAGTTAAGGGATACATACATACATACATACATACATACATGTTGTTTGGTTGGTTTCAGATACTTTGTGACTCTATTTGGCATTTTTGTGCAAAGATACTGAAGTGGTTTGCCATTTCCTTTTACAGTTCATTTTACAGATGAGGAAACTGAGGCAAACAGGTTTAAGTGACATGCCCAGGGTCACACAGCTAGTAAGTTTCTGAGGCCAGATTTGAATTCAGTTCTTCCTGACTCCAGTCCTGTTGCTCTATCCACTGCACCACCTATCTACCATCCATCCATCCATCCATCCATCCATTCATACATACATACACACAGAGATACCTATTTACACAGACTATTAGTCTATATATACATACATTTACATGTAGGTTATTAACTCTATCTCTCTCTATGTATACATATATTCGTACTTTATGGATTTGTATATAATTCAACATTCAGATAAGAGCTTCCCGAATATAGAAGATAAATAATACAATATCTAAGAATTACAAAGTGACAAACCAAAATGAAAAAGAAAACTCACTAAAGAATTAAAATTATCGATTAATGAGCAAAGATGAATAAAACTTTGAGTTTAGAGAGCCTGCCACCAAGGAGCTTAATAAATTATTTAAAAATTAAAATCTAAGTAATCCCTGTGAAATAGATAGTAGCTGGAATGACATTAGGGCTGGGTGAATAAATAAAAACAATATTGGATCTAGAAGGTCCCTGGAGCTCATCCAACCCAAAGCAGTTCATTTTGTTTTGCCAATAAGTTATTTTGAAAAACGTAATAAAATTTTCGATAAATATTAGCAATGAAACATATAGGATAGAATCCCAAACAGAACCACAAAATTTGAACTATTTCTATTTTAATAAAAAAAGAGAATGAGGAAAGAGGAAAAGAAATACATATGTTATGTATGTGATACCAAAGTATAAGGTCTGTGTTCCCTTTTGATCATTTTCTGTCTGTCTACGAAATGTTTTATTGTTATTTCTACTTTATCATTGAGGTTGATCCATATGCTCCTCTCCTTTTGCTGTCAATTTTGCATAATTTCAGACAGGTATATTCATATTTCTTTGTATTTCTTGAAATTTCATACTTTAAAATGCTATAACTTCATTAATGTGGGCTCCTAGGAAGGAGGCAGCGTGGTACAATGGAATGAGCCCCAGCTCTGGAATCACAGAACCTGGGTTCAAATACTACCTTGGATGCTTGCTACTGGTTTGACTTTGGGCAAGTCATTTATACTTGTTAGGCTTCAGTTTGCTTAACTGAAAGTTAATTGAGGTTGGATTATGGACCATCTAAACTGACCATAACTCTGTCCCTTATCCATGGTATTCCATATCGTGTCTCTGTCCATTTGCAATGGTTTTTTCCTCATAGTTGGAATGAAATCCCCCCTCATTTCCAACCCACAAGGTCTCGGAACTTCATCAAATCCCAGCTCAAGCATCACCTTCTATAGGAAGGCTTTCCTGATCCCCACTCTCACCCATCTCCTAGTGCCCTCCTTCCTTCCCTACTTTGTGTTTTTTTTTTGTTTTCACTAATATGTATATTGTCTTTCATGATGGAATGTAAACTCCCTGAGGGCAAGAATTGTTTCTTTTTGTTTTTGTCTTTGTAGCTCCAGGACCTACCAAAGTACCTGAGACATAGGATGTGCTTAATTAAATGCTTGATGTTTGGTGGATTCATTGATTGGTTGATTTTCTAGATGTTCTCTGAGGTTCTTTCCAGATCTAGAGCTGCTATCCTTTGAAAACATTATCACCTAGCAATGAGCCACTCCACCCCAAGCTGAACTCATCATTGCTTAAAGAAATATAGTCCTTTCTTTCCCCACATTCAAAGTCTTTCCAATTAGTTAGAACCTATACTCTAATTCTATAACCCTCAAGAAACCAAAAGCACCTCTGTAACATAAGGAGGCATCATGGTAAGACCTTACTTAATATGGATGTATGGATGGATGTATGGATGGATGGATGGATGGATGGATGGATGGATGGATGGATGTGTATGTATGTTAAATTTGCCATTCTTTTATGGCACAGTGTATTCCATAATATTACATAGCTACCTATGTCATAAATTATTAAGCCTTTCCAACCATAGATAAGCATGTAAATTGCTACCAGATTTTTGTTATTAGATATAGAACACAGAATTTTTTTTTTTTTTGCAAAAAGGATTTTAGAGATCATCTGGTCCCCTTATTTTACAAATAATGAGACTGGGGCAGCTAGGTGGCGCAGTGGATAGAGCACTGGCCCTGGAGTCAGGAGGACCTGAGTTCAAATTCAGCCTCAGACACTTAACACTTACTAGCTGTGTGACCCTGGGCACGTAGCTTAACCCCAATTACCTCACCAAAAAAAAACAAAAACAAAAAAACAAATAATGAGACTGAGACCCACATTTATAAAGTAAGACTTGCCAAAGATCACATGGGTAGTAAATGGGGAGAGACGCCAGAAGTTAATATAGCAGCTATGTATTTATATACATATATAGTATGTACAAATATTTATACATATAGTATATATCTGTACAGATATAGAACTATCATATAGAGAGATGTAGATATATTCCCATAGCAACTGTTTATATGTTTAATATATTTTAAATTTCATTTCCTTTTAATAATGTGAGATCAATGGGTATAATTTTTATAACTCTCATTATATATTGCATGATTGTTCCCAAAAAGCTAGCACCAATTTACAGTCCATCAACAATGCAATAGAGGGCCTATCTCTATGCAGTCTTGTTAACAATTAGTTTTTTATTATTTTTTTAGTTTTGTGCTTTTGTCTTTTTTTTTTTACCAATTTGACAAGTGTGAATTAGCATCTTGAAATTGTTTTTAATTCACACATATTTATTTATTAAGGAGCCCAAGCAAATTTCCAAGTACTTCTTTGTGTGAAAGCAAATTTAAAATATCATTTTAGAGTCTTTTTTAAAAAAGGGTTTTATTTTCAAAAGAAGTTTCTTAAAAGAAGGTTTAAAAGTCTCCTTTGAAAAACTGAAAATATTAAGAAATAATATTTTCCTCTAAATCTCATTTTGGATTCCTTGAAAAAACTCCTCCCCACCAATATGGTTTTTTTGGTTTTGTTTTTGTTTTGCAGGGCAATGGGGGTTAAGTGACTTGCCCAGGGTCACACAGCTAGTAAGTGTCAAATGTCTGGGGCCAGATTTGAACTCAAGTCCTCCTGAATCCAGGGTGAGTGCTTTATCCACTTCGCCACCTAGCTGCCCCCTCTCCACCAATCTGAAGTGACCCATGATCACTTTCTCCATTGAGAAAGGATTAAGATATGGATGGAAATTAGGAAGTCCCTCTGTTTAATGGCAGGAATGAGGGGAATAGCCTAGGAAGAATAGGAATGTAACTCCATTGCTCCACTGAATAGAATGTTAACTCAGGTTGTATTTTAAGATCTCTTTTTGTGTTGTCCATTATTCCTATAAAGATATTGCTATTCGTCCTTGCTTTTAGAAGAAGACTGATGACATCACAGGGTGATGTCTTGACTTATGCATGGATTGGATCAAAGTGAAGCAGGGTTGTACAAAGTCATCAGTTTCTTACAGTCATCGAAGTCCAATGGCAAGACAAAAATCAAGACAACTGGTGATGTCCTGGGATTCAGGGAATAGCCTTGTCATCTTCAATGTTTTAATAAGCTCTAAGCACCCCACAATGCCATAGCACCTGCTTCAGACACCTTCATGATTATTGAAACAATTCTCATCAGCCCTTTCCACTGGGGAAAGTCTGCCCATGTTAGAGCAGGTAACCCTCTACTTCATCGACAGGTTTGAGGGTCGTTACCCTCAACCTAGTTGAGCCTATTTGCTAGGACAGTTTTACCAGGGTGTGGCCACTGCTCATGCTACAGCTTGTTGCAACCACAGGTGAGAGTTGGGTAACAAGTGGACACCAAAGATGGATGAGCAGCCCTGAAAAGGGCCAGTCCTCCTCAAACATCCCATATACTCCCCCCCCGTAAAGATAAACTGAAATATTCTTGGGTAAGACTACGTCAGACTGAACATCTCTCTCTCCAGGCTAGAAGTTGCTCGAAGAATACCCCCCACTTCATGACTGAAAGAGAATAAACTAATATGCAAAACCAGAAACTTTTTTTGGAGGTGGCCAGTGAGGAGATTTGGTGTGCTGGACTGTGCTTACATAATTATTATAAATTTCTATCTTCTTTTTCCCCCAGTGGATGGGATGGGAATGTTTGATAATTATTGGTTAAAAAAAGAAAGAAAAAAATAATTCTAGATGCTGGAACTTGGTTTTAGATCTTAAATCTAAATTGTTTGTTTGGGATCAAACCTGTTATTTCCTTGGTATAGAAATGTCCCAAAGAGGAAACTTCTACCAATCCAAAGCAAGTCAGCACCTACTCTATATCTCAGACTCTTAGTGGTGAGGAGGCACTGAAATGTAACATACCTGTGGTTACACAACTGATATGTGTAAGAATCAGGACTTGAACCCAGGCCTTTCTAATTGCAAGGATCACTTTCTATCCACTATACTTCCCCATCTCTGTTGTTATTAATGCCTTTTAATTATCATTCTGTAGATCAGACACTTAATAAAATATTTTCTACATCCTAAAAGAAATGGCCTGCATATAGATTAATGATAAATTTAAACTGTTTCTGGCAAACAAGCCTAAAAATGAAGGGCATATTATTATTGATATTTTTCTTCAACATTTGTGTTTCCTCTTTTGAAAACTATCCATCTATTTTCTTTGTCCATTTTTCTACTGGGGAATAGGTTTTATTCTATAGATTTATATCAACTAAATGTCAGATTTTTGTAATATATTTAACAATAATTTTCTCCAATTTACTTCATTTCTCTTTATTTTGGAAATTTTTGTCATGTAAAATCCTTTTAACTTTATGTAATCAAATTCATCTATTTTGTATCCAATAATGTTCCCAATTTTTTATAAATAAAAACCTCTTTTCAAATGAGACAAATATTCATTATTGTTCCTTCTTAGACAACTGACAAAAATGTAGCTTATTTTAGTTCAGAGATGAGGTATATAGTTAAATTCTTTTTTTTCTTGGCTGCTATACTATCACCCAATTTTTTCTATATTTTTATTAGCAATGATTTATTTCCCCAGTGTTCTCTAAACTTGTGTTTGTCAAACACTTTGCTGTATAAACAGTAGATTCTATTTCTAGATTCCAAAATCTGTTCCAATGAACCACTTTTTCTTTTTCTAATCATGTGCCAATTTCACTATTTTATAGTATATTTTTACAAGCTGCCAGGATCCTATTTTTTCAGTAATTCTTCTTGATAATTATGTTCATTTATTCATGTTATTTTTAAAATTATGTTGGATTACATAAATTCCTGCCCATTTCACAGGTGGACTCATAGACTACAGAGGTTGAGCTATTTGTCAAAGACCAGACAGGCAGTTGATGACAAAGCCAGAGGTAGTACATGCATTCTCTGTCAAGTTCTCTCTCTCTACTATGCCATGATGACTTAGGAGTTTCCTGTCATAAAAATTACAGGATCCTAGATTTAGTGCTAGAAGAAACCCCAGAGGCCATCTAGTTCCCCCTTCTAGTTTTACAGATGAGGACATTTAATTCCCAAGGGATGAAGTGACTTTCCAAATATTTTACAGGTAATAAGTGGTAGAGCTTAGATTTGAACTCAGGTTCCATGAGTCTAAAGACTCATGTCTCTCTGAGGATTTATCTGGTGAACATATTAAGAATAATGGGATGAGGTAATAGGGCATGAGTAATTATTTGGCCACTCATAGTAATCACAATCTTTCAACTTGAAGTCTTCATTCTCAAAGAATAGCCCTAATTTCAGGCCACAATATTGCCTTTGTTTTAGTGATTAAAAAATCAAGAAGGGGCAGCTAGGTGGCATAGTGGATAAAGCACGGGCCCTGGATTCAGGAAGACCTGAGTTCAAATACAAAAATGAGTTTACAATAAAATAGAGTGCAGCAAGTTCATCAATAAGCATGATACAAAGGAAAATGACAAAGCATTATATCTTTCTGCTCTGACATTTTCTCTGGTTTGTTCCCCATGCCTAGAATGCTCTCCATCCTCACCTTGACCTCCTGGATGCTCTGGTTTCTTTTAAGTCCCACCTAAACATCCTACCTTCCACAGGAAGCTTTTTCAAAATCCTCCTGATTCTAGTACCTTCACTTTGTTGATTATCTGCTTTTTATCTATATTTCTTATATAGATACATATACATATTTATTATGTATATATCCACACACAAGCTGTAGAAAAGATATATTCTATCTTTATAGCTTGTATACACACACACACACACACATATATATAATACATACACACAAATATAGGTTTGCATGTTGTTTCCCCCATTAGATTGTAAGCTCCCTGAGAGCAGGGACTGTTTTTTGCCTTTCTTTGTATCCCAGCACTTAGTACCATGCCTGGAAGGAAGAGATGTCCTTCATCTGAGGATTAGGAAAGACTTCATGAAAGCTGTGGTATCTAAACTAAGCCTTGAAGGGGGAAAAAAATTTCAATAGGCAGAGATGGGGAATGTCCTCTATGAATTATAAAGGTGGAAGAATGTAGAAGAATACGGGGAAATCCATTAGTCCAAGATGGCAAGAACAATAGTAGTATGGCAATAAGATGTTACCATCTGAGAAGACCAGAAGGCAAGGGTACACAGCCACGTCAACTGCCAGTTACAGAACCATTGGAGTGATGGAGACAATACTGAGAAGAATAGAATGATGGAGACAATATTGAGAAGAATAGAGTGATGGAGATGGAAAGAGTAGTCATGGACTTGGAGGTCAGTGCAAAACATGTGAACATCAGTTCAAAACAGGAGACTGTGTGGGTGTCCTGTAGGAACCCTGAGCCTGTGAATAAGAGACAAAGTGAACTGAGACAATGAGGTAGGTGAGTTGGGAGGTTCAGTTTCTGTTGACAGGCCACAGACTAGCTGGTGATCTGAGGCTCCATGTGAGACCGTGCATAGGAAGACGCTAGGCTGTATGCTGGACCATAGTATTCCCCTACTGCATGGCGATATCAGTACTAGGGGAAGGGATATGTGGAAATTTTTTTGATTTGGGGACCCTACCTTTAGGCTGAGATTAGAAAGCCTTAGGCCCTCAAGGTTTCTTCTGTGTGGGAGGTGTTGGTGCCCCTCCCCCTCTGCTTCAGCTGAGCCAAAAAGCCCCATGGGATTTATAAGATGCCAGGTCAGACAGCTGGAGGAAAAAAGTCCCCAGCTCCCTCCAACCTGAGCAGAGCTATCCGAGAGATCCCGGACTCGTCCAGGCCAGGCTCTGGTGTAGCCTGTGCTGAGGCACGTGATGCTTGAGTGTGCCCCCAGCCCCAGCCCCAGCCCCAGCCGCAGCCCTGGCTGGCAAATTAGCTTGGTGTGTGGGTGCAAAAAGCCCTGAGATTTGAGTGGAAAAAATATATATATATATATACAGAGAGAGAGAGAGAGAGAGAGAGAGAGAGAGAGAGAGAGAGAGAGAGAGAGAGACCTGGGGGTTAGACTCAGTGGGGGCTGCTGACGAGATTAGAAAGGGCTGAGAAGATTAAGGGGGGCTACAAGGACACAGGAGAAGGCTAAAGGACTAGGACCAACAAGAGGAGGAGGCCAGTGGACAAGACTCGGGGGGAAGGACAAGATAGAGAGACTGGGCAGACAAGATTAGAAGTTCCAGGTGCAGCAGGTGGGAAAGAGACGCAGTGGAAAGAGACGCACCGCAATGCAGTCAGGTTGTACATTTTATTTCCCTGTATTCTTAATTTTAAATAGTATCTCATAAATAAACTCTGCTTTAATTATTTAGTTAAGAGGCTTCTTAATCCTTTGCTTATCAATTTTGGGAGTGGAACAGTGTGGTAGAACTTTATAAATGGCCCATGCTAAGTTAATAGCAGTCAGATAGCCAGTTAATCAAAAGTCCCCAGATTAGTGACCCCAGTCAGATAGCCCCCAAATTAGGCCTAGTTAATAAAATATTTCTACATTTGAATGGTGACCACAAAGGTACTTGCGGCCCAATTATAATTTTTCTAAACCTATAATTTTTCATATAGTTACAATTTTTCATAAGTCCAATTATAAAATTTTTTAGATTAGATTAGTTATCTAATTATTATTTTTTTTACAGATATCATGAAAAAGACCAGTCATCTTGCATAACTTAACATTCTGAGACCTTTCCTGTCTGAAAGGGGAAATACTACAGTATAAAAACAAAACGTAACAATAAAAGAAGGGAAAAGAGGACTGTGCTGCTGGGGGGGGATGGTTGAACCATGTAAGCATTTACCATGTAGTTTTCAAATGACATTATGTTATTATTCTAAACACATAATAATAGTCAATGTTTGTTTGTTGTTGGGTTTTTTTAATGTGGCTCAAGGACAAAAAAGTCTGTTTGACCATTGGCAAGAAGCCAGACAAGAAGTTGTATGTAAAATCCAGTCCAGGAGGCTCTTGATGGATGCAAGCATCTGTTTATTAAGGGCTGAGACCACCTGGACCACCTTCTGGACTAAATTCACAAAAAAGACCTAAACTTAAAAAATGAACAGTGGTTCTAGTATGAGGTGGTTAGCATAAGGTAGGCTATAGTCAGGGAGGTTTAGAAGCTCAAACCAGATAATGGATGGAAAACCCTTTGCAAACCTTAAAGCACTTTAAAAATGCCAGCTATTGTTATCATCATTGAGTCCTCCAATCCTTTGCTGACTTCGTTCCCAGAGTCTTCTGCCGCCCTCCTGATGAGCTTAAACAATGTTTATAGGGCAATATAGGCCTGTGTTGCTAAATTTTAAACAATCGGGTTGGGAATAAGGAGAAGAGAATGAATGAACACATACTTTTAAGGTTAATCTGCATTATTATCATTTTTAAATACTAGACAAAACCCAAAAAAAATAATCAAGCTCTGATTCGTAGCAACTGCATATTTCTGAGGTGCAAATGCTCACAGCGAAAATTTAACAATGGGCTCACACAAACAGTTAGATGATTTCAAGACATCCATGGAATTCTTTTTTTTTAATGTAATAAACATTTTTATTTATAGTTTTGGATTCCAATTTTTATCCCTCCTCTCCTTCCCTTACCCCCTCCCTGAGGTGGCAAGCAATCAGGCATGAGTTATACATGTGTGATTATGTAAAATATTACCATATTTGTCATTTTGTACAAGAAAACTTGATTAAAATAAAAAATGAAAGAAAATGAAAATAGCATGCTTCAGTCTGTGTTCCATCACTATCAGTTCTTTCTTTGGAGGTGGATAGTATGTTTCATCAGTAGTCCTTTGGGACTTTCTTGGATCATTATATTGTTGAGAATAGTGAAGTCATTCACAGTTCTTCATCAAACAATATTGCTGTCTCTGTGCACAATGTTCTCTTGGTTCTGCTCACTTCACTATACATCATTTCATGCATGTTTCCAGGCCTTTCTGAAGTCATCCTGCTTGTCATTTCTCACCACCATATACCACAGTTTGTTTAGTCATTTCCAAATTGATGGGCATTCTTTTGATTTCCCTGGAACTCTTAAAAACAAATTCTTCGGGGCATCTAGGTGCCACAGTGGATAGAGCACCCGCCTTGGATTCAGGAGGACATGAGTTCAAATCTGGACTCAGACCTTTGACACTTCCTAGCTGTGTGACCCTGGGCAAGTCACTTAACCCCAATTGCCTCACCAAAAAAAAAAAAAAAAATTCTTCTATGATAACAAGTTCTATCAAGATTGCCCCAATAACAATAAATACATTTATATCTCATGCATTTTCAGTTACTCCACATTAAGTAATTGTTTAAATGAACCACCTCAAATAACAGTTATTATGGTTTTCAATTATTCACTTTCCTTAAAAGCAGCAATGAAGATTAGTGTTGGTTTCTATCTTAAGGAAGTAGCACCATCTGGTGGATAACAGCAAGAGTTTAAAGGAGATTTGGGGCGGAGGGAATAGATGCACAAATGGTTGTGTGTATATTTGTTGTCATGGTTATGGATGATGTGGAGTTGTCTGGAATTTGGCAGCCTCTTCTCAGAAATTCAGCAAACAAGCACACAAAACGGGGATGTGCCCTGTCTTTGCAACTTTCATTGACCTCTGTCCAAATAACCCCCAAATGGATTGCAGAAGTCTCTGGTAAGAGCAAAGTTATTTAAACCTTGAAACCATTATTCTTAAATGCTCATCGTATTGGTAGTTTGGGAGAAATGTCCATCTGGACCTAGTCTAACCACTGTAATGTAGGCCTCCTGCTCAATTAACACTTTTCCCTAAACAACCAGCAGAGGGCATGTCTTTAGACAAGAAGTCAGTAAACAAGGGTACTACTTACCTTTTTCTAAGATGAAGGCAAAGTGTAAGTCCTTTCTTTTCCAGAAGCATTAGGGAAAGGATGAAGTGCCTATTCCCAAGTATTCCTGGGACACAGATCTGAAGCTGGAAGAGACCTGAGAAGTCATCTGGTTCAATCCCCTTATTTTGCAGGGAGAAAATGAATACCCTGAAACATAAAGTGATTTGCCCAGATTCACAGTTAGCAAATGTTGGAGCAAAGATGCACACCTACTACTCCCTGTTAACTCTAAATCCAACACTTTGCTTCCCTATCTCAAACATTTCATTTTTGGAGATACTCATTGGACAGAAGTTACTAGATATCTTAAGAGTTTTTTGAGAAATGAAGGCATTCTAACAGGTCACGTTTACTTAGCATTTAAATTTTTTCAGAATATTTTCCTTATACCAAAGCTGTATTAATATGTTTGTTTTGCAGCTGAGGTACTGAGAAGTCAAGGGATGGGTATGGGAAAAAATAACTAGTAAGGCAAGAAGAAAACCAACCTCCTTTTCTCTAAAATCAATGTATGTTCTGCCGTACCACCTTTTTTACATAAGGCCATTAGGTGTCTGGTGGTAGTGGTGGTGGTGTGGTTGTTTTAATTACAGCTGTGACATGGTCAGTGTAAGTGAAGAAGCATCAGTCATAGAAGCAGACTTCTGGGCTGGGACCAGGCAAGTTCATGGGCCTCCTGACTCAGTTCCTTCTATAACATCTGTGGGATGAGAAGGGGAGAGACTTGTTGATGTGCACAATAACTGACTCTGAAACCTGGAATTTGACTCAAATTCTAGTTATACTGAGAAAGAAAGTGTTTTAATGAGACTTTTGTCACTGATTTCCTTTCCATATAAACCTGTTAACTTTGCATAAAGGCAAATTATTTTCCATAATCAAAAATTACAGTGCAATAGATGCCAAACCAAAGCATTCATCTGGTAAAAAAAGAGGAATGAGAAAGGAAATGTGAGTGACCTAGGGCAGTGGTGGCATACTCAAATAAAAACAAATCCATGCCAGTGACATGTTGACTTAGAAAACCACAAATTAATGTTATCTATATTATATTGTATTTTATTTATTTTGTTAAACATTTTCCAACTACATTTTACTTGGATTAGTATTGGGAGTTTTGCTGTGAACCTGGAGTTTAACACTTTTGGATTAGGGTATGATAAACATCATCCCTACACATTTATCGACAACCTAATATGTACAGTTTGGGACAGGTTTTAGTGATACAAAGATGCTTAAGACTGCCCTTAGAGGTTAAGTAATTAATATGGAAGCTAGGACACATGCAAAAAAATATGAATACAAATACAAGGTCACATATGCAAAGTGCCAAAAAAAGGGGTATAGACTAACAGAGGCAGCAATATAAATACTATGAAAGGTCAATATAATATGGTAGAAAGAACACTGCACTTGGATGAAGTCTCGACTCCACAATTATTATTGGATGACAGAGAACATGGCTTAGCTTCTTTGTTTTTAAAAAATAATTTCTATTAATATCTTCTGTTTTTACATTCCTATATTTTCACTATATATTAAATACATTAACTATTCCTATACTTAATATTCCTATATTTCATTCACTATATTTCTCCCCCAACCTTTCCCCAAAAAAGTTGTCTTTTATAAAAAGAGCGGGGGAAACAGGAAGGAAAGAATTTTAACAAAATTAACAGAAAATCAAGAAGGCCTGACTATATTCGGTGCCCCAAGCCCACAACTCCCTACATCTACTAAAAGTGAAAAAAATGTCCTTTCATAACTTTTTTTGCACCAAACTTGATTACAAGATCACATCACTCATTTTCAGTCGTTTCTTGTTGTCGTGGTTCTTTCCATTTATATTGTTGTGGAAATTCTGTATATCGTTTTCTTTGTTCTCACCTCATTTTGCATCAGTTCAGATGTCCTCCCTTCTCATTTTCAACATGCTAATCATTTATAACATTCCATTATACTTATGTACTATGTTTTTTTAGTCATTCCTCAATTAATAGATATCTTCTTGTTTTTCTTTTTTTGCTATCACAAAAATTGCTGCCATAAGTATTATGGTTCATATAAGGTCTTTCTTTTTTGACCTCCTAGGGATATATATGCCCTGAAGTGGAATCTTTGTCAAAATGTAAGGACATTTTCATTATTCTCTTTACATAATTCCAAATTGCTTTCTAGGATGGCTGGACCAATTCACAGCACTACTAACAATGCATTAATGTACTCATCTTTTCATATTTCCTCAAAAATACTATTTCCATCTTTTGTCATCCTGGCCAATTTGCTAAATATAAGCTGCAACCTCAGAGTTGTTTTGATTTGCATTTATCTTATTTTTAGTGACAGGTCATTCTTATACATGGTATAGTTTGTAATTCTTTTGAGAACTTATATCTTTTGAATACATCTATTGCTTAGCCTTTTCAATCATTCATTTACTCATCTGCAAAATGAAATGATTATATATATATGTATATAATGTGTGTATATATGTATGTATATAGAAATATAGCAGCTAAATGGTATGGGGTGTATGTGTGTGTGTGTGTGTGTGTGTATGTGTGTGTGTGTGTGTGTGTGTGTGTGAGAGAGAGAGAGAGAGAGAGAGAGAGAGAGAGAGAGAGAGCAGTTAAATTAGGTGGCACAATGGATAGAGCACCAGGCCTGAAATGAGGAAGATTCATTTTCCTGTGTTCAAATCTGACCTTAGATACTAGCTGTGTGACCCTGGGCAAGTCACTTAACCCTGTTTACCTCAGTTTCCACATCTGTAAAATGAATTGGGGGCAGCTAGGTGGCACAGTGGATAGAGCACCGGCCCTGGAGTCAGGAGTACCTGAGTTCAAATTCAGCCTCAGACACTTAACACTTACTAGCTGTGTGACCCTGGGCAAGTCACTTAACCCCAATTGCCTCACTAAAAAAAAAAAATGAATTGGAGAAGTAAATGGCAAACCACTCTAAGTTATTTTTGGCCAAGAAAACCCCAAATGAATGTCACAAAAAATCAGAAACAACTGAACAAAGGAAAGCAAACAAAAAAGGCAGAAGGATCTATGATAATGCCTTCTTCTATTGCACTAAAGTATTAAAGGACATTTACAACATTTACTCCCCCTTTGAAAACTGGAATGCCCAAGTTTTCTTGGGATGGTTGGCTGAAAAACAAAGCCTTTTAAAGGAATGGAATGATAGACTCATACAATTTTAGAGCTAGAAAGGACCTCGGATCAGCTCCTTCAACCCCTTCATTTTACTCAGACTCAGAGAGCTTTAAGTGACTTGTCCAAGGTCACTCCGCTAATTACTTAGCAGAGCTGGTATGTTTAGTACATGCAGATTTTTAATCTGTGGCTTCAGCTAAGTGCAGAGCACTCAGCTAACAAGAATTCAATTGTTCACCTTCCCTATAATTTAGGTCAAGCTGCTTTTGTAATAGTTCACCCAAGTAATCAGCAGTTTCAAGGGCCCAGGTTTAATTCAGCTTATGTGCATTGGTGCCTATCAGTCAGTGGACATTTATAAGGCAGTTAGAGGACGAAAAAGCCACTGTCACGGTATTAATTTTTAGTGATCTAAAGAATGAGCCTGGAAATTGACTTACATTATATTTTTCATGAGGAAAATAAAATTAACAGGGCTTGTAAAATCGCTCTAGCTCCAAAGTGTACCCTGGCGCCTGAGTATTTGCCAGAGAACTTCCTCCATCTCAGATGAAATGTTCCCGGTATTTCTCATTGATATAAACTAAGTGCTCAGAGTGTAACAAAAGCAAAACACAAGTATCTGCATGCTCATCTAGTCCGTTCCTTCTCAGGCATACCCCTGGGCACATCATGTACTCTTGATTGTCGGCTATCATACTTCCCTAATCGCATTTATCAGGAGGAAAAGCTGGTGCAAAGAAGCAATGGTTTCTCAAGGTCACAAAGGAGAATCCCCAACACAGCTGATCCATCTCAAATCCCAAGAACTTGTATTTCCAATTTAGTATTTCAAACCAATAATATCTCCAATGAAGTCTAACTTGGAGTTAGCAAGCAGAGTATAGTAGATAAAACACTGGTTGCACTTGGAGTCAGGAAGACCTGGGTTCAAATCCCAACTCAGACACTTGCTGTGTGGCATTGAACAAGTCACTTCCTTATTCTACAGCCACAGTTTCCTCCCAGTAAAATAAAAGGCAGGTAGGGAGAGAGTGGGGGAAGGGGCATATTTAATGGCCTTTAATGTCCTTTCCAGCTTATATTCTATGATATTGAGTGTGGGTCTAGGCCGAGCCCCAAATCATATGATCACTGCAGTGAAGCTCCCTCAGAGAGGCTCATCCCCAAAAGGGTGGCTATTTTAGTGACAGCAACTCATGAAACCATCTACCAAGAGGTGAAGGTCCTGTATCCCAAGAGGAAATATCCAGATTGGTGAAATCACTTTTTGCAGTATTGATGATTGTGAATCCACACATATCAATGCTATTATTGTTGTTGTTGCCTTTTCTGTATGGCTTACCACATCAGGATTGCTGATTTTTGTACAGTTAGCCTGCCCTAGTATAGTAGGACGGCTAGGTGGCACAGTGGATAAAGTGCCAGGCTTGGAGTCTAGAAGACCTGAATTCAAGTATGACTATAGACCCTTACTAGCTGAATGACCCTGCACCAGCCATTTAACCCCGTTGGTCTCCATTTCCTTATCTATAAAATGAGCTGGAGAAGGAAATAACAAGCCACTGTAGTATCTCTGCCAAGAAAACCCCAAATGGGGTCATGAAGAGTTGGACCCCACTGAAACAAATGAACAATAAAAGTGGAAAGGTGTTTTACTTCCCACTAAGTGACCCTGAACAAATCAGTTAAGTTCTCTGAGCCTTAGCTTCCCCTTCTACACGAGAAGAGGGTTGGATTTAATGAGTTCATAGATCCCTTAAAGTACTGCAATTCTTTGATACCATTTTAAGCTCCACTAATCAATGATTTACACTAAGGGATATTTCCAGTTTCCCAAGAGAATTTTTTTGCTGGAAGAAACAACTATGAGTTACTTGATAGTAACTTAGAATTTCTTTCATATTTTTTTTTATGTGCATGTGTTGTTTTTTGTTTTTTGTTTTTTTCCAGTAAGGCAATTGGGGTTAAGTGACTTGCCCAGGGTCACACAGCTAGTAAGTGTTAAGTGTCTGAGGCCGGATTTGAACTCAGGTACTCCTGAATCCAGGGCCTGTGCTTTATCCACTGCGCCACCTAGCTGCCCCAATGTGTTGTTTCTCCCAATCATATTAATCATATTAATTAATCATATTGCTCCTTAAAAGCAGGGATTGTTTGGTTTCTTTTTAGCTCTGTCTATGTAGTTTCACAGATTTCAGGCTAGAAGGGACCTCAGAGATAATTCAGTCCATCTTCTTTGTTTTACCAATGAGGAAACTGGGGCCCTAGGAGTAAAATGATTTGTCCAAAGCAACTCAGGGGTAGTATGTAGTAAAGTTAGGACTTTAACCTAGAACCTCTGCCTCCAAACGCAGGACTCTTCCAATGCACCACACTGCCTATATCCCCAGCTCCACAACAGTGCCTAGCAAATAGTGACTGAGAAGTTGATGCTTATTGATTGATTGAAGTGATTTTTTAAAAAAGAATCTGTGTAGATTTGCTATTATCTGAATATTTTTTAATAGTTGGTTATGTCCTCACCACTGAAACAAAGTAAATCATGAAGGAATTATCCAGATAATATACACCCACCTATTGAACTATATTGAATTTTTTTATAGGGATTACCCCATCCACAAAAATAAAATTAACAATGTTATTGTTCAGTCATGTTCAACCCTTCATGATCCCATTCGGGGGTTTCTTGGCAAAGATACCAGACTGGTTTGCCATTTCCTTTTCCAGTTCATTTTACAGATGAGGGAACTGCGGCAAGCAGGTTCAAGTAATTTGCCCAGGGTCTCATAGCTAGTAGATATCTGAGGTTGGATTTGAACTCAGGTGTTCTTGACTCCAGGCCCAGTGCTCTATCCACTGTGCAACCTAGCTTTCCATAAAATTAACAAAGGTGAATGCTATGATAAAGTTGGCACTACCATTACCTAGCTTATTTCAAAGTACTGGTGCTCAGACAGTAAATCACACAATAATGCAGTTGTGTCTCCCCTAGCCACTCCCATGACTATGTGGCTAGGGCCATGTTACTAGAGACCTTATATCCTTGAATCTTATTGGTGAACCTCAGGCAGGTCAAAAATTCAAAGTCAGAGGGTGTGTGTGTGTGTGTGTATTTAAAGACACCTGGTTGAGTCAGGCTACTTCAGTGGTAAGAAAGGTCACAGACTGTCACTGCCTTTTGAATTAATTGTTAAGAAATTACCTTTGCTATAAACTGGTGCTTATTATACACTAATATATAGTCATAATAACATACATTTCCCATCAATCATATATAGAAGGATCATTTCCCCACATAAACATTATTAAAGCTACTAAAACCCCTTTGGTGTTTAACCACGAAACAATTTCAGAGTAATTGGCTTTGAATGCTGAAAGACTTGTTTTCTTCCTGATGTCTCATTTATGACCTCTATGATTCCCATCTTCAGGGCAGCAGTGGAAATATTTGAAAATAATTCTTTCCAAGTGCTATGTGTCAGCAGCTGTGAAATTTCTAAGCCTTTGGTTTTCCTAATGCTGGCTAGTCATTAAATGAGATCAATGTGGGAATATTCTGAAACACACAGGATTATGTCACCCTTTAGGGTCAAAGAAGTAGCTTGACATTCTTAACTAGTGAATAAATACTAAGAACCAGGTTTTTAGGATCAATAATTTTCAATGTTTCATTATTTGTTAGAGAAAAATTGCATGCTAAAATTTTGAATCAAAACATTTCCTGGAAACAGTTTTAAGGTTTTACCTAAGAAACCCAAATAAATAAAATAATTAAGGAGAGAAATGAAAACAATACTATCGATTAATAATGGTTATTCTTTTTTAAATCATTAGAAGCTTTTACTAAGTATCCTGAAGCTATCTGCACATAGTAATCTCCCTTTTATAGATATAGATGTTGATGAATAACAAGGCAAGGTGATTTGTCGATAGATAAGCTGAAATGAATGGTGCTACATTCCTATGGTGCCAGTTCTGTTGCTGTCTTAGAGGAAGTGTTTGATAAAATACTAAAACAAATACTATAGTTAATAATAACAATATAGTTGCTTCATGTGATAGACTAGAGCCCCCATCCAATATAGTTTAAGTCATTTCTTCTCCTGAAAGCCAAGAAAGCTGTCCTCAAGATTTGATTTGCCTAGGGTGCTAAGTCTCAAGCTGTTTTTGACCAGTGGCTTTAAGTCATAGTGTCTTGGCTTCCTGCTCTCCTAAGGGCTTAAAAAGGCCTCCCCATTGGCATCAGGAAGAAGACCCCTAAGTAAAACCTCCTTTTGTTAACTGTTGAATGATCTACAAGTGTCTTATTTCATTAAAATATTAGACCTAGGAGGAAGCTGAGTGGCGCAATGGATAAAAGCACCAGCTCTGGATGCAGGAGGACCTGAGTTCAAATCCAGCCTCAGACACAACACTTATTAGCTGTGTGACCCTGGGCAAGTCACTTAACCCTCATTGCCCTGAAAAAAAAAACCAAAGAGAACAACAAATAAAGTATTAGACCCAAACTATCTGACTGGCCTGAGCCAGGCCCAGTCAAGGACAGTTTATAAATGCAGTTTATGTAAACTCTTTCATTTTAAGGGAGGGGCAGAGTGCCATTGTGCACGCTGGTGATGATTCAGCCTATTTTACTACTTTAGTGAAGGTCTGGAAGGTCTAAGCAAATTTATTATAAGAAGCCTATATAAAAAAAGAAAAAGAAAAAAGGAATCCCACATGGCTGGTTCCTCAATTTCATCATACACTTATTCTCATGGTAACATATTCAGAATCATTTTCTTCTATAACCATATGGGACCTTATCAAATATCTGGTCCAAAGTCCTCAATTTACAGTAGAAAAACCTGAGGCCCATAAAAGTGAAGTAATTTAGCCAAGGTTACAAAATTAGCAAGAGGTAATATGGTGTGATATGAAGAGTTCAGGACCTGTAGTCAGGAGAGATTCTCTGGTCAGAATATTTCTAGGGTGCCCTACTCACTTTGGGGAGTCATGTTTTCAGGAAGCACATTGATAAATTGGAACAGGCCAAGATCAGGGCAACCAGAATAATGAGGGGATGTGAGACCATGTCACATTAGGATAGGTTGAAATTGTACAGAGGCAGCCCTTGACCTCCCAAGGCAATCCATTATATCAGTCAGTGGCATTTATTCTATCATTGGGCCATTGAAGCTTGATTCTCTAAAAGATTTGAGCTAAATGTGGAGACTTATAAACAAGTCTGGAACTTATACTCTAAACATTAGGCTGAAAGCAATTCTATGTAAACTTCCCCAGAAACTAGCATACCTATTAAGGGTTAGGACACTTAACAACATTATTCTTGCTTGCACAATGACACACCTGATGACTCTTGTTTGACTGTGTGGGAACTCCTTCTTTCACTGTCCTTGTTGAGTCCAACATTCCAGGTTACTTGAATGGAAGTGTTATTTCAATGTATGTCATTCACAAGAGGGGTGAGGCATGACAGGGTGTTGTTTCACTTGTTGCTTATTTCAATATTCATAAGATCTATGTTTGGGAACCCACTTCACCAATGTAGATCACTCCTAGCAGAACACCATCATGAATTGCTGTGACCCAAGTATGTTGTCATCTTTTGGTCTTTCACCACCCTTTGGTGATGATGAACCTCTCTGGATTTAGCTGGGCTGGCCCCTGAAGGACAGACATACAATCCATTTCCAAGCCATCATTTGGATTGGATCTTTCAGGGCTTGTACCACCTCCACATGACAATGAATCATAATGTAAAACTTTTGTGCAGGCACATTTCAATTATCTACGCTTGCTGACAAATACTTAGGTAGGTACCTGACAAGTAAGTTGCTAGATGTTATTGTTTTGTCTTTAATAAGCATATATTCCAGTCACAGTGTGTTGTTTAAAAATCTAAATGTGGGTTCTAATCTATCCCCCCCCCAGTTTTGGGGGAAACTGGCTAAAATCACTGATAAATTCACCAAGAGTTTAGGCTTTTAAGGGTTTATTAAAAGATAAGATAGTAAAAAGAGAGAAAGATTGAGAGCAGATTCCTTATAGCATGGAAATCCTAGCCTTCCTAACAGCCCACATGAAGCCCTGCCACCAAGCCAATGTCTTGAACCAAAAGAGAAAGACCCCATCCTCCAGCCTCTACTTCCTACTTCCTGTCCTCCTCCCAGAAATGGGAAGTTCTTCAAGTTGATTGGCTGAGAGAGGTCTCCTATTGATGTCAAAGTCCATAGCCTCTGAGAACCCTCCTTCTCAGGATTGGCTAATTTAAATTCAAGATCTAATCACCTTTAAGTGGGGACTTAGTGGTTCCTCATTCACACCCAATTCAAACACTACTAAGTCAATCAAGTTGGACCCCTGGGCATCTACCAAATTCCATTATTTTACCACACTCCCCCCCTTTGTTTCTTCAAAGAACATAAGTGTTTCCTTGATGAAACAGTAAAAAATAACAGAATATAATACCCTATGTTAACAAACAATATGTAAATAACAATATAGGAAAAGGAGAAAGGGGAAATTTTGTCCAGAGGGGTGGTCCCTGATGAACTGGTGCTTTGACACGGTCTACAGAGGGAGGGCTTCTGCAGAGAATACATATTACAAATGGTGTATATAATAACAGAAGAAAAAAAAACTGTTCATTTAAAGTCTTTGAAATCTTGTCCTCAATATGTTCATTGATTGCCTTGCAAACCAAGCAATAGGGTTCCATAACCCTTTGGGGGGGGGTGTTTGTTTTTGTTTTTGTTTTGTTTTGTTTTTTAAATATAATCCCATAAACAGACTCATTAAACCCATGGCTCTTTCAAAAAAAATTGTGATTAGCTTCAGCTTCTGAGGCCCAATGGCCCCACCTATATCCTTAGTTGTAATGACTGCATTACCCTTAGTCCAGTCAAGGTAATAGATTCTTGAAGTCATCAGAGTTGAATGGTATATACTAGAAATGTGTTTGAAATTCATTCAGTTTACAAAATTGAGTTAAAAAGAAATAAAAGTAAAAAACAAAACAAAAACAAAAACAAAAAAGCAAAAGGTTTACTAAGTACCCTTTTGTGCTCATGAGGAAACTTTAGTATGTGGTGAATTCCAGGCCTTATTCAATGCCTTTCAAAAAACAAAAAAGAATGGCTTTAAGGAACAAAGGTTAAGTAGGGGAAAGGGGTAGGGGAGGTTGAGGTAGGACAGAAAGCAAGGCCATGTGCTTTAGTGGTTTACCTGTAGAAGGAAAAGCTTGTTAAAGGTAAATTATTATATTGCTAGAGTTTTGGATATACCACATTGTTTTAACTCATTCCCCAATTCTCTGCATGCCAAAGTGGCAGGGGTTTCTGAATTATAATTGATTCTTCTAATACTGTCATAATGTTCTTTATGGTGCAAAATATGGAGTTCTTTAGCATTGGCTTTGTCTGTACCTCAAATTTGCCATAGGGGTTTATTTAACTGATGAATGATTACATTCAGCTGGTTATGTTTTGCAAAGGCTACAATCATATCATTGTCCCCAAATGTACCAGGTTTTTTAAAGTCAGCAATGTATTTTTCAAAGGGAAAATTGTCCTTTCTAAAAGGCTCAAAGTCTTTTTTATGATTGAGCATATAATCAGTAGTTTCTTGTCTGTGTTTGAGATGGTTTCTAGAATGACCTTCTAACTGGTTTCTAAGGGTTCTAAAAAGACAATTGCCATCTCCTGATACCTTACAGAGTGTGAGTCCCAGGGCTTGCAATTGAGTGGTAGGGTTTTCAAATTGGAACTGCTTATTGCCTCTGGGCTTTGTTAGGGTTCTTTGCTCTTTAGCAGCTGCCATTGTTAGGGTTTTTTTTGAGATTTCTTTACCTATAAATGATGCAGGCTTTACATGGGAACAATGAATCCAAGATTCTTTTTCTCCAATTTTAAGAGCAGTAGGAGTTGTCAATAATACCTGAAAAGATCCCTCCCAAGAGGCCTGGGTCCCACTGGTTCTCTGAAAATTCTTAATATATACATTGTCTCCAGGACTTAAATCATGCAGGGAAAAATCTAAGGACCAGCTTGTACAGCAACTCCTGCCTCATGGAGTTCATGTAGCCTAGTTTGTAATTCCTGTATATAGGGAAGTGTCACCTCCCACCAGTGATGTATAAACTGGGGGAAAAGTTTTAGCCTGGATAGGAGAGTGACTAAAAAGCATTTCATAAGGAAATATATGGAGTTCTCTTGGCCTACTGCACAGATAGAATAATGCCAATGGTAGAACCTCAGGCCATTTTAAATGGGTTTCAGTACATAATTTGCCAATCATGCTCTTAAGCTCTTTATTTATAGGTTCTACCTGGCCTGAGCTTTGTGGGTTGTAGGGTGTATGGAATTTTGGAGTTATTCCCAAGAAAGAGTAGATTTGGGATAAAACAAAATCAGTAAAATGCGTGCCATTGTCAGAATCAATGCAGGCTGGTGGGCCAAAGCGAGGAACTATCTTTTTAAGGAGAATCTTGGCAACAAAGGCAGCTGTGGCTCAGGGTCTGGGAAATGCTTCCATCCACTGAGTGAATTGATCAACTATAACAAGACAAAACTGCCTTAGGCATTGTGATATAGTCAATTTGTAGATGCTCAAAGGGTGCCTTCCATAAGCTTTGGCCTTGAAAGCATGTTGATTATAAGATTGACATGTGGAGCAGCCCGAGCAGATTCAAGATGCTGTGTTAGTCACACCTGGTGCTATCCAGGTCCCTCTTAATTGAGTCCACAATGCCTTGTGTGCCAAAATGGCCTTTTCTGTGAATAGAGAGGCATACCTGGTGATATAATTTCTGGGGGAGAAGTGGCTTACCTTCTGGAGACACCCAGACTCCATTGATCTGTTTTGCCTTAAATTTCTTTCTCCATTTTTCCACTTCTGAATCATCATAAGTTAGGTTGAGAGGAACATCCTCAGAAGGTGAGAGGTTAAATACATGTTCAGAAGCTTCTAAAGCAGCAAGCTTGGCTGCAGAATCAGCTCGTGCATTCCCATTCAAAACAGGATCATTGGGGCAGCTAGATGGTGCAGTGGTAAAGCACTGGGCCTGGATTCAGGAGTACCTGGGTTCAAATCCGGCTTCAGACATTTGACACTTACTAGCTGTGTGACCCTGGGCAAGTCACTTAACCCTCATTGCCCTGCAAACAAACAAACAAACAAACAAAAAAACAGGATCATTATTCCCTGTGCATACAGGGCAATGTACAATGGCTAGAGCAGAGGGAAGTTTCAGGGCAGATAGGAGGTCCTTGATAAGGTCTCTGTTAGCAATAGCTTTGCCCGAGGATGTTAGAAAGCCCCTCTGTAGCTAAATCATGCCCACAGCGTGGCATACACTGAACGAATATTTTGAGTCAGTAAAAATGGTGGCACTCTTCTCTGGCTATGTTACAGGCTTGTGTAAGAGCCACAAGTTCAGCAGCTTGCACACTAAAATGGGAAGGCAGAGAAGCTGCCCAGACAGTATCATAATCAGAAACTACAGAGGCCCCAGTGAAACGGGTCCATCTTTCATAAACAAATAACTGTCCATATAGAGGACAATATCAGGGTTCTCTAAAGGTGAATGCAAAACATCATCACGGGATTTCTCAGCCATATCAACTAAAAAGCACAGTCAAGCAATGGCTCCCCCAAGAGTGGTAAGTTAGGATACAGTATTTTAGAGTGATATTCCCATGACCTAACAGGGCTACTTCATACTTAGCCAGCCTTTGATCTGAAAAGGCTTGTGTTCTATGGCATAGTAAAAGGGCCTCCACTTTGTGAGGACATTGTATTGTCAGAGGATTACCTAGGACCAAATCAGATACTTTTTCCACTAAAATAGTTGTTGCGGCCACAACCCTCAGGCAGGGAGGGGCTCCTGCTGCTACTGAGTGCAGTTGGGTTGAATAGTAAGCTATGGGGCATTGGGTGGGCCCCAATGATTGAGTGAGAACTCCAGAAGCCACCCCTCTTTGCTCATGCACAAAGAGAGTGAAGGGCTTACTGTAATCTGGGAGATTGTCATTCAAGGTCTTCTATCTGGATTTACTTTTCCAGTGTTCTCTCTCACTATTCCCATTATCTATCCTAAAACTTTCAGTCAAATCAGAATACTGTCTAACATGTTTTCCTTTCCTGACATCTTTGTTCATTCTGTTCCCCCATAGAATCACTTCAGCCACTTTCCAAACTTTGCCCGTCAAAGTTCTACCCATCTTTTAGAGCCCAGCTCAAATAACACATTTTCCATGTAACCTTACCTCTCAACTCAGAACTTATCTCCTCCATAGCACTTTGTATATGCCTTTCTTATAGTATTTGCAATATTTTGCCATTTTCAGAATTTGTTTATGTGCTTTGTCTCTGTTATTGGAAAATAAACCTATGGAACACTGAAAAAGTAGATCCAGATAGAAGACCTTGAATGACAATCTTAGAAATTTGGATTTTATTCCATAAGCAATAGGAATTTTTTTTCACTAATCCAGATATTATTTCTCCCAATTGATTTGAAGTCATGTCTTTTTGTGACCCCATTTTTGGGTTTCCTTGGCAAGGATACTGAAATGGTTTACCATTTCCTTCTCTAGCTCATGTTACAGATGAGGAACTGAAGCAAACAAGGTTAAGTGACTTACCCAGGGTCATATGGTTAGTAAGTATCTAAGGCCAGATTTTGAACTCATGAGGATGAGTCTTCCTGATTACAAGTCCAGTGTTCTATCCACTGTGCCACATAGCTGCCCCATTGAAGTTATAAGACTTTATATAAATTATGAACAATGTTTCTTAAGCAAAATTACTTTGGTATAAAATCAAATTGTACTATGTTAACTCATCACACTAAAATAACTATGCCATAACAAAAACTCTAAACTAGATATAGTTAAACAAAAATTTTATACTAACTGAACATATGAAATATATCTAGATATTACACTCTTATGTTTCCTTTTCCATAACCCATTACCTAGTGACAAGGAGGTGATTTAATTTTAAATTTCCCCTTCTTACAAATAACAGGCAATGGGGTAGCTAAGTGGCACAGTGGATAGAGCACTGGCCCTGGAGTCATGAGGACCTGAGTCCAAATCTCACCTCAGACACTTACTAGCTATGTGTCCCTGGACAAGTCACTTACCCCAATTGCCTTAAACACCTGGGGGTCATCTCCAGTTGTCCTAATTTATATCTTGCCATTGGACCCAGATAGCTCTGGAGGAGAGAGTGAGGTTGGTGACCTTGCACAACCCTCCCTCATTTAAATCCAATTCACTGAAATTCACGACATCACCTCAATGTCATGGTCCTCTTTGAGAGCAAAGAACAAAGAACAAGCAAACAAATGCCAAGGAGGATGGGAGGGAAAACATATGTGTATATATGTATATATTGTATATATGCCTCTATATGTTATACTTACATGTGTGTTAATCAATCAAGCCAGAACTGATTATGCATAAAAGAAGCACTTGCCATTCAAATTGAGCTCTTTTTTTTTTTTCCCCTGAGTGGCAACTGAGGGGATATAGAAGCCTCTATGTGGGGAGGTCTCAGTCCCTTACATCCCCACCAGGGCTGTCCTGTGAACATATGGCACCTCTGTTGTTTCTCCTCTTCCTGTTGGTTCTTCCTGTTCTTGGTTTAATGAGTGTTGGAGATGGAACAACCTTGTTGAGTTTCAAAATGTCAGAAGAACCAACAGAGTTTGATCACAGTTGTAGCCACCATAGTAGGCCTGAGGAGTAAGTAACCTGTTTCACCTGGCTGGTCCAGAAGCGTAGCAACCCTGCAGCCAATTTGCATGTCCTACAAGCAAGAAAGCTACCCCCTGCATTAGTTATAACACATTCTGAAGTGAACTTGTGCAGGCTGAATCCTTTGTAGCAACTGCTCTTAGGTTGAGCCACTCTCCCCAAGGACCAAGGTGGTAGAAAAGAGGATGTGACTGGTTCAGGAGAATATTTTTGTATTTTTGTTCTTGTTCTATCATTTCAATAAGTAGCCTTTTGTAAAACTAATTGATGTTAGTTGGTTATCAATACTACTAAGGAAATATCAACTCAAAGATTATAATAAGGAAGTAATTATTAGCAATTGATTGGAGAGAACACATTAGAATAGGCACTTCAGTTTATGACAGCATTAGGAAGTTGCTCTGAACCCCTCAAGAGTACCCCCAGAATGCTGAAGAGGCGATATAACTAGCCTAGTTCTGGGGACCTGGTCTGTTAATATGGATATGGGGGAAGAGTAAGTCCAGACTCTCTGTATATACACATGAGCCAATTATGTTCTGACACTCAGTTGTTTAATGAATTCAAGTGCTGAGATTTGTCCTCAGATAACTGTAAAAAAAAAATCATTTTCAGAAGGAGCACAGAAACAATATAAGTGACCAGAGCCTCTGAAGATATTTTCTGTCTTGCTTCCCCTTTTATCCCTTCCCAAGGTTAGGAAATATCCACTTTCCTAACAAACCACTGTTTAAAGTTGTTTGAAGGAGTTTAGTAAATGAAGGAACAAATATAAGGACTTAAGGATAGACAAATTAAAATTCAGGACTAAAATGTTCAAATTTAATTTAGTCTATGTAATAGATGTGTCTCTGAAAAAAAAAATATGTACAAGAGAAACTTTGTATAAAGCAAGATGGTCCCCGCCCTTGGGGGAAGATAACACATAGAGGGGATATAGAAAAGGAGGTGGGCTACTTGAAGGCAAGGAGAGCCTTGCTTGTCTATACTTGTATCCTCAGAATGCAGCTCAGTGCCTGGCCCTTATGTTTTTACCATTCATTCATTCATTCATTTTACAGATGAGTAAACTGAGCCTAAGAAAGGTTCAGTGCTTTGCCTAGGATTGAAGAGCTTGTGTCAGAGATGGGATTTGAACACAGTTTTTCTTGAATTTATTTCTAGGGGTCTATCTACTACTGTGTGCACTGTACTGTTTTAAAATAGTTTGAATACACCATTATCAGTACCTGGGGCCTTCTCATCCTATAATATCTTTCCACCATGATGGCCTCCTTCTTCCATTGGTGAGTTTTAATTAGGGCATTCATTTGGGGGAAAGGCTCAGGTCCTTCCCGACTATGCTTCTGACTTAAAAATGTACTTTCCAAAATCTCTCCTTAACACTCTACCCCACCTGCTTCCATATCTACTTTATGTTATTTTCCCAGATGAGACTATAAATTCTTTGAGAGCAGGGAACGTTTTTCCTTTTTACTTGTATTTTTATCCCCATTGCTTAGCATATCAGTGCTGGGCACATAGTAAGTGTATAATAAGTGCTAGTTGCTGGTTTCATCAGCAAGAGGATGAAATATTCTCTAATAACAAACTCTTAACACTAACCAGTTGACTTTCTCTTTATCATGTGGCTCAAAAGACTAATTAATGCTATTTGAAGGAGCAGAATTAAGGATTCAGTTTAAAATGTAATGCCTGAAAATGGTTATTTGTTTTATCTGAGAAGAAATATCACCAAAGTGTTTGTTCTGAATCTCCCACCACTGTCCTGTTACTGCACAGTACATCTTTCTTTGCAAGATAAGAACTGTCTCACAGAATCAGCAACACATTCACGATTAAGGTGAAACAATTAAATGGCAGGCTAAAAATAGTTTATAAGCTTCCACTGAGCTCATTTCCTTTTAAAAAAGACAGACTTCACTCTAATGTTTAGCAAACTATGAAATACTCTGTTTTAGTTATTTGCAATTTACTTTATTTGTACTAATGGTGTGATAATGATAACATTTGAATCAGAATTTTGGACTCCTATAATCCCATATTATTTTTCTTGTGGTATGTACCATCTTTTTTTTTTTTTTTTTTTTTGGTGAGGCAATTGGGGTTAAGTGACTTGCCCAGGGTCACACAGCTAGTAAGTGTTAAGTGTCTGAGGCCGCATTTGAACTCAGGTCCTTCTGAATTCAGGGCCAGTGCTCTATCCACTGCACCACCGAGCTGCCCCTGTACCATCTTCTTTATCTTTAAAGGGCCTTCAGCTGCTTCTGCAATACCCTACCATTCAATCTCTCTTTTATTTCTCTGACAACATTCTTGAACATGTAGTCTCTATTGTGCCTTTTGCATCCAATTTCTCAACACCCCCTACCCATTCACGCTCTGCATTCTGCCTTCAGTCACTACCATTATTGGTCATAGTATTGAAACAAACACTCTTTAAAGTCACTAATGCCCTCTTTTTGGGGGAGGGGGAGTGGGGCAATGAGGGTGACTTGCCCAGGGTCACACAACTAGTATGTGTCAAGTGTCTGAGGCCGGATTTGAACTCAGGTCCTTCTGAATCCAGGGCCAGTGCTGTATCCACTGCACTACCTAGCTGCCCCCACCAATGCCCTCTTAATTATAAAATGCAGTGGTGTTTTTTTCAGGTTTCATATCACTTGACTCTTTGCAGTATTTGACCTTGTTAACCACTATGTCCTTCTCAAAATGCTCTCTTCCTTTGACACAGAACTATCTAACTTCTTACCTCTGATTCTTTTTTTTTTTTTTTTTTTAGTGAGGCAATTGGGGTTAAGTGACTTGCCCAGGGTCACACAGCTAGTGAGTGTTGTGTCTGAGGCCGGATTTGAACTCAGGTACTCCTGACTCCAGGGCCGGTGCTCTATCCACTGCGCCACCTAGCTGCCCCACCTCTGATTCTTTTTACTCATGAAAAGTGGCTGTTAACTCTAGTCTCCAAGTCCATTAGTATGGAACTCTCTCCTCACTGGTGGAAATGAATGTCCTGGCCTGAATGAGAGGCAGTGTAAAATTGGAGAGACAGAGAGAGAGAGACAGAAAGACAGAGTCAGAGAGAGACACAGACAGACAAAGACAGAGACAGAGAGACAGTGATCTCACCCAAGGGGAAACTCCTCAAAGTCTCCAGTGTAATGAGCTAGGAATAGCAACATTATGGAGATTACCACCTCCTCTCATGTCTTCTCAAAGTCTTGTCCCTCAAGATCTAGTTATTAGCTCTCTGCTAGACTTCCATAAAATTCTTAGAAATCTCATTACTTCAGTGATGACCTCTATCAGTGACTAAAAATGCATATTCCTAATTTTAGCCTAATTATCAAGCTCCATTTCTGATGTTGCATAATAATAAAAAAGTACATTAGACTGATTGTCAGAGGACATGGATCCTAGTTCTCTGCCAAATGACCTTCATTGTACCTCAGTTTCCTCTTCTTTAAAATGGAAGTGTTTCTTTTTTATGTGAAAATGTTTATATTTTATTATTTTCAATTACATGTAAAAGCAATTCTTAACATTCACTTGAAAATTTTTGAGTTCCAAAATCTCTCTCCTTTCTCTCTTCCCTCCTTCAGAAGGCAAGCAATTTGACATAAATTATACATGCACAAAACATATTTCAATATTTTCCATGTTACAAAAGAAAATGCAAACAAAAAAGAAAAAGAAAGTTTTTAAAAGTATGCTTTGATCTACATTCATGTTCCATCATTTCTTCCTCCGGAAGTGAATAGCATTTTTCATAAGGCCTTCAGAATTCTCTTGGATCATTGTATTGCTGAGAAGAACTAAGTCAGTCATAGCTGATCACTGCATAATGTTGTTGTTTCTGTGTATAATGTTCTCCTGGTTCTGCTCTCTTCATTTCACATACATTTATTTAAGTTTTTCAAAATGGAAGTGTTTCACTACACAATTTCTAAGATTCCCTCTTAGATCTAAATTATATAATCTCAAATAGTATTTTAGATATTCCCACCTGGATTGTCCATAGTCACTTTAAATTCACTTTAAGTTCAATATTTCAGAATCATCATCCTTCCCCCCCAAAAATCTTTCCAGGGGCAGCTAGGTGGCACAGTGGATAAAGCACTGGCCCTGGATTCAGGAGGACCTGAGTTCAAATCCAGCCTCAAACACTTGACACTTACTAGCTGTGTGACCTTGGGCAAGTCACTTAACCATCATTGCCCCACCAAAAAAAAAAAAAAAAAAACCTTTCCATATGACTTTAAATTCTTTGCTACAACTATCGCTATCTCATTCTCTACAACAAATGCTCCAAACTTTTTCTTCTCTCCTATAGTCCCTAACCTCCATACAGCTGATGGCTTGTCTTTTCTATGGCTAAAAACTTCATCTGATAGGAGCTCCCTCTGTTTATCTCCTATATTCTTCCAAATTAAGACCATACTCACCTACTTTCTCCTCCTCCCTAGTAATCACTGAAGAAGAGGTATCCATACCCTTCACTATGACTAATTCCTCTACTTGCATGCTAGAACTTATTGCCTTTTGACTTTACTACTCCTCTCAATGATACCTAGTATTCTGTGTTACAGAATTGATGCTATCTCTGACTTGCCTTTCTTCTTCACCTCTCAAATCCAGTAAAGTCCTATTAAGTCCAATTCCACAAGAATTTTAGTATCATTTATTGGTACCAGTGATACTTGTACCATCATACAAGTTTATTCTGCTAAATTCCTGGACTACTGTAGTAGCCTTCTAAAAAGTCCTTTTACTTTTACCTTCTCCCTTCTTCATCCTCCATCCTGCTAAAAAACTATCCACCCACTTAAAGGCCCGATCCCATCACTTTTGCTCAAAAACTTTCCATGGCTTCCTATTGTCTCCTGAATAAAGTTTGTTTTCTGTCCTGCATTCAAAGGCCCCCAACATGATACTTATCCTATTGCTAGTGATGAATTTAGAGAAGCCCCAAAGAATGTGTGGATGCATTCAGATAACCTGAGGAGGAAGATCAGTGAGGGATAAATGGATGAATTAAACTGGCTACCACTTTCTAGCCTTTAAGAAGATTTGGTTGTTTGCCAAGTAAAAATCAGACCCAAGTAAGCCTCTTGGAAGAGAGGAGGGGAGAACTCAGAAAGGTATGACAATATTATCTGGGTTTCTCCCAGTATGGGCTTGTTTTATGTGTATTGAATAGTCCAAAGCAGAAAAATGGGAATGAGTGGAAGTAAAATGATGCGTTTGTCTTCCCTTCTTCCAGCTCTTTTGTGTGCTGTAATTGGATCCTTCCCAGTGATAAGAGGTTGCCCAGTGATAAGAAGTCTGTCACTATCTGGTAAAGGCAAAGGCTGAGTCTATGACGATAAGGTCATTTATAATGTAGGGGACTAAGCAGGAAGTTTTTGTGAAGAACAAAATGCTCGAGTTGGAAAAGGACATAGATTTTCCCCTTCAAAACAAGGGAGGGGAGACAGGAAATGGCCGTGATGATCTGAACTAAGGCATCTTGTCCCATTCCCAAGCTGAGAAAATGCACACAACATCTGCCTGGGGTGGAGGGGGTTGTGGGGGACAGGTTGAGTAAACATCCAGTCCCTCTGCAGAAAAGCCCAGCATTCCCTGGAACTACCTGCAAGTTTTCCTAGCACCTTTCCAGGAATTTCTGATGAATTCCCTCCCTCTCATTCCCCCCACCCCAACTATCTTGAGGATACCAAGTGGTCAATTAGGGGCTAAGATTAGTAGTCCCCAGGCCACAAGATTGGTGGTGGAAGTTGGGCTGCAAGAGTGTTTAATATCTAGTTAAATCTCACTACATTAAATGTCTTTATTTTTAAAAACATGATCTTCTGGTTAGACCCAATAAAATAAGCACTGAGGGGGGCTCCTTATTTATAGGTTCAAATAGTATCTGTGCTATGTACACGGATGAGTACCCCCAATAGTAACACAGACCTGGGTATATGAAAGGATTTGGACTCTAATATCCTAGGATTTAGAGATGGAAGGGATCTTAGAGATCGCCTAGCCCATCCCACCCCCAACCACCATCATTTCGCAGACAAAAAACTGAGACCCAGAAAGGGTAAATGTCTTACCCAAAGTCACATAACTAGCAAGTAAAAGGCCAGAGGATTTGAATCCAAGTCCTTTTTATTATAAATCTAGGTTCTTTCTGCTCCAAACACTCCAGTCTATATATTTCTACTCTGGTATAATTGCTCTGAACCTCTGAACTATTGTGCTGAGGAGTTATATGACAGCCCTAGACGTAATCTGTACTTTTCTTCAGCCTTATTTCAGATTATTTCCCCCTGGGTGCTGAATGTTCCAGCCAAATTGGACCACCCTCTGTCTTCTCTCTATGTATGCCCTGTACTTTCTACTTCCATGTCTTTGTTCAAGCTATTCTGTATAACTGAAATGTCTTCTTTTGTGCTCTGTAATTGTGTTGACAAACTTTGTATCTCCCCCAGCAGCCGGCCCAAGAGGCTTACATGAGAGGCACTTTCGAAATGTCTGTTGAATTGAATTGAATTCTCCAAGTCATCCAGGTTTGACTCTTTGGAATCATCTTTCATTTCTCCCTCTCTTTCACCAACACCTCTACCCAGTTTAGTTAATAATCAAGTCTTATTCAATCTTCTTTACAAGGACATTTTTATCTATGTCTTCCCTTCCATTTCTATTGTTATTACTGTTGTTGTTCAGTCATGTCCAACTCTTTGTGACCCCAACTGGGGTTTTCTTGACAAAGATACTGAAGTGGTTTGCCATTTCCTGTTTCAGTTCATTTTACAGATGAGGAAACTGAGGCAAACAGAGTTAAGTGACTTGCCCAGTATCACAAGGCTAAAAAGTGTCTGAGGTAGGGGCAGCTAGGTGGCACAGTGGATAGAGCACCGGCCCTGAAGTCAGGAGTACCTGAGTTCAAATCCGGCCTCAGACACTTAACACTCACTAGCTGTGTGACCCTGGGCAAGTCACTTAACCCCAATTGCCTCACTTAAAAAAAAAAAAGTGTCTGAGGTTATATTTGAACTCAGGAATATGAGTCTTCCTGACTCCAGACCTAACACTCAACCCACTGTGCCACCTAGCTGAACTATTATAACCCTGAATCAGGCCCTTCTCACCTCATGCCTAGACTATAGCAAAAGTCTACTAACTTACCTCCTTGCTTCCAGTCTCTCTCCACTCTAGTCTGTTGAACACGGAAATCATTGGATAAATGTCTGACCTCAAGGAACTCACAGTAGGGAAAGACAACCTGCAAACAAGGCATCCCTGACTTCTTTCAGGTTACAGATAAAATCCCATCCTATGCCAGGAGACTTTCCTGATCCCTGCTAATGCAGCTAGTGCCTTCCCCCTGCTGATTATCTTTTTTTTTTTTTTTTTTTGCAGGGCAATGAGAGTTAAGTGACTTGCCCAGGGTCACACAGCTAGTAAGTGTCAAGTGTATGAGGCCAGATTTGAACTCAGGTACTCCTGAATCCAGGGCCAGTGCTTTATCCGCTGCGCCATCTAGCTGCCCCTCATTATCTTTAATTTACCTTGCTCATACATGTATAAATGTTTCATCCACCACCACTCCCATCTACTCCAAATCTATCATGAGAGGCAGTTCCAGTATGTCAATGAGAAGTCAAAGTTCATCATGCCTCTAACCTACATGATGTCATTTAGCTTCAGACCATAGAAGGCAGGTTCATTTAAACATTGCAAGTAGAAAGCCAGATTGCAGAGAGGTGCCTTGTCTACTAGGCATTTAATAAATGGTCACTGAATGAATAAATTAATAAGAAGCACAAGAAGGAAATTGATCTAGAATTAAAGAAATGGAATTTAGACTAGATGTATGAAGCAATGCAGTTCCTTATGAAATTAGCTGTTCAAATATTAACTAGGTAACAGATGAATATGATTCCCACACAAGGTCAGACTTGCATTTCACTGAGTCTAGAATTCTGTCTTTGACAGTGATAGCAAGGGACAGTTAGTGAGAGGGAATGATTATGCTCCTTAACATCGACCTTAAAAGTTACAACTATATGTTGTTTTTCTTTTTTGAGGATTTTTCTCTTTGCTCTGATTCTTCTCTCATAACATGACTAATGCAGAAATATGTTTAATGTGATTGTAAATATATAACCATTATCAGGTTACTTGCTGTCATGGGGAGGGAGGAGGGAGGGGAGGGAGGGAGAAAAATTTGAAACTAGAAATCTTATAAAAACAAATGTTGAAAACTTTCTCTAAATGTAACTGGAAAATAATAAAATATTTATATGGAAAAAAGTTAAAACTACATCCCCAAATACCTTAATTATGCCATTATGGATCTATCATATATGATTTTTGTCTAAACTTTTTAGGAAGCTATTTTTTTCAATCCATACAACTTTTGAGTATGGACTCCATAAATTCATTTCATGATGCATTATTTCCATTTATTTGTCCCAAATTTACCTCTTCCAAGGTTAAAGGGTTATCTCCTAATTCTGGTATGCTAAGGTCTGGTAAACATCTGTTACCAGCCTTCAGCATTCTTCATTGAGAGAACTAACCTTTTTAGTCCCACACCCAGTACCATTTAGCAGTTTTACAAATATTTTTATATACAAATATTTTCATCCCTCCTAATAAGTTAAGTACTTTGGCAAACTATGGAACCAAAAAGAAAAAAAAAATAAGAGAATCAAAAGTGAGTTAATGGCATAATACAAACCTGCTATTTAGGGGCTCATGGGGGCACGACTAGCTATGTATACTTCATTCTCAGTGTTTTAGCATAAAATATCTTGTATCATAGGATCATAGAGCTGGAAGGGTTCTTAGAGGTCACCTGGTACAACCCCCTCATCTTACAGACATAGATATTGAAGTCCACAGAAGCTAGGTGACTTATCCAAGGTCACACAGGTAGCAGAGCAGAGAGGTCCTTTGACTCCAGATACAGTCTCTTTTTCTTTGCATCACAGTGATAATGAGAGACTAGGAATATTCTAGGAAAAGAAAGTAGAATTAGAACATTTTTTAAAATTAACTAGTTAATACTTCTGTAGGGTCTGACTCATAGGTTTAGGGTGTTTTTTAATGGCAATGGCTTTCTGTACATGGTAATAACAATCACAGCTCATATATATATATATACACACACACATATATTAATTTAAGGTTTGAAAATGTTTTATAAATATTACCTAATTTTATCTTCACAACCCTAGGAGGTAGGCCAAAAGAAGTTTTATCACTTGTCCAAGATCACATAGCTTGTTAGTGAGGCTAGATTTGAACTCAGGTCTTCCTCACCACAGATCCAAGGCTCTATCCATAGAGCTTACCTAGGTGATGAGTTGTTCCTGTATAAACATCAAGTTAAAAGTCTGTTATTATAAAAATAAATGTTGCAAACTATCTCTACATGTAACTGGAAAATAATAAAATACATTTATGGAAAAAAAAGTTTGTTTTTTGAAAACTAAAAGAACATTTTTGATAATCCTAAACACACATACATACCCATGCCTACTGGAACCCACCCCAGAGTATAATAAATATATTCATCTTAAAAGATATCAACACAATTGTGTAAGTACTTAAGTGAGCAAAGAATGGATCCAAGGTGGAGACTCAATCTGTTTTTCTAGATCTGCTATGGGAAATTGCTTAGGGACTGAAAAGGATAACAAAGCAAACTTAATCTCCATCTGTGCTGATTAGTGCTTGATTATATTGGATTTAAGCAGCTGAAATAGTGATTAACTCGATTTATTAATCAAGTAGGCCTCAGCTGATATCCTGTGTTCTTCCGGGTTGTGGAATTCCTTCCTAGAAAAATGCACAAACAGGGGAGGGGCAGAGCCAAGATGGAGGAGAAAAGACATTAAACTCATAGAGCTCCTGATACAATCACCCCAAAAATAGCAATAAAAGGACCCTTGGAGCAGAAAAACACACAAAAATACAGGCTGAGAGTTTCCTCCAGCAACAGATAGATTTCAGGGGGCCGTGCTGGGCCACGAATAAAGCCTAACCCCGCCAAAAATGCACAAACAGAAAGGAAAAAAGAAAAGGAGAGATCATGTGACATCTTTGTGTTGACAATTGTTCTCTTGACCAACAGGAAAACTATAGAAAATGTTAAAAACATTATGCCAGCTTGCATAAGGAAAACAATACAGACAGCCAAATGGCTTTCATGGTCAATATAGTATTTTGCTGACTTCCCTGGCCTTTGCAATCTGACTTCCAACTTCATCAATTCAACAAAAATCACTCTCCACAAAGTTACCAGTGAATGAACTCCCATTTGCTAAATCTGATGGCCTTTCCTCATCCTTCTCAAACTCTCTGCAGCATTTAAAACTGTCGAACACCTTTTCTTCTTTGATATTCTCTCCACTCTGGGTTTTCATGGCACTTGATCCTCCTCCTATCCTCCTATCACTCTGACCATTCCCTCTCAGGCTTCTTTGCTGGTTCTTTGCTGGCACTTCCCTGCCCCTGCCTAATGTGGATGCTTCCTATGCCTCTGTGTGCTTTCTTTTCTTTCTTTATTCCCTCTCTCCCTCTTAATAAACTCATTAGCTCCTTCATATTTAACTGTAAACTCTAAGCAAATGACGCCTGAATTTCTATTTCCAGCCCTAGTCTCCTGAGCTCCAGTTGGCCATCTTCAATTGCCCACTGGCTATTTTAAACTGTTCCGTAAACATCTCAAACTCAACATGTCCAAAATATAACTCATTATCAATCTCCTCAAACTCACCATTTTCTGACCCCAATATATGTTTCCTCTTTATCTTTCACCTTTTCCTTTCATGCACTCTTTGGAGTAGTCAAATGCCACTTCCTTGATCACCTCAACCAGAATGAATCTTCTCCTACTCTGAACTTCCATAGTTCTTGTACCTCTGTTGTGGCCTAAATGCATTCTGCCTTATATCATAGTTATTTGCATACTAGTCCCAAAACACAACACAGTATCTTGAATATGGTAGCCACTGAAAAATAATTAATTAATGAAAGTATGAAGAGAGGAGGGAATAGAAAGAGGAAGGAAAAAAAAGGAAGGCTTTCTGACTAAAATAACCTTTAATAAATGAAAATCTGGCATTTCTATACCTATGTTGAATTCCACAGGCTGGTATTATATTTTAAATCAGGAAGTACAAGATATCATGTGCTAGATGACTGACAAAGGGAGGTGACCCAGAGCCTCCTACAAGTTTGACAGTGTACACAGAGGCTACAGTGAGTTCAGACTGATTCAGAGATCAGTTTGGAGTGACATAGGGTGGAGGTAGGGAGTTAGAGGAAGGGAGCCAAAGGCAGAAGATTCTCCCAGCAGAAGAAATATAAGAACTGTCACTAGGGTAACTTGAACCAGGGTCAAACGCAAAGAGGTGTCACAAACTTAGTGAGACCAGAAGGCAGAGACAGCTTCCAATGTATGGTGTGAGTTTATTGTTCAAACGATGGCCTACTGCATGCTGCCTGCTTTTACTTATGAATGCTACCTGATCCTGACTGTACCTCTGGAACATATCCTACAGCTATGAAGACAAAAAGTTCTGCATATATTGGCTAGAAACAAAGCAGAAAATCTTTTGACAAGCACATGATTAAGGATGAGAAATGAAAGCCAAACAAAAGTACAGTTCATAAAATTTCTAATTACATATCCTTATTTTAGATAGTAACCAAGGTTCATTCCTCACCTGTGATAATAATTTTAGAATATTGTTCTAATTTGGAAGCTATTATAATTTAAGACTTTGGTTTCCTAGAAGCTGCCTAACAGGTCAATACCACTTGTCCTTGTAAGATGTTGGACTGCCAACCAGGCAGGGGTAGTTTGATAATCTCACTTCTTATCAGAACTAATCAGACAAATTGTTCCATAAATTTAAAAATGTCTATGTACCACACCCAGAAAATAGAGAGTAAGTTTTTGGAGCGATTGTGTCATGAGTTCGAGAGCTCACTGCCTTTCCTCCACCATTTCGGCTCCACTCCAGAAGTTCCTCCCCCCCACCAAAACATTTTTAAAAAGTTCTTCACGGGGGCAGCTGGGTGGCGCAGTGGATAGAGCACTGGCCCTGGATTCAGGAGTTCCTGAGTTCAAATCCGGCCTCAGACACTTGACACTTACTAGCTGTGTGACCTTGGGCAAGTCACTTAACCCCCACTGCCCCGCAAAAAAAAAAAAAAAAGTTCTTCACAAGCATAAGCAGGGAGGACCATAATGAAGAAAATGCAAATGGTTCTCTCCAGATTTTTCAATGCAGTAGTCTTCTTTCTAATGAGTTCTTGTAATGCCAGAATCATCATAAGTGTACTTTTACACAATATCTTTAACTAATCAAATATCGCAAGCATCTGTGTATCAAACAATGACAATAACAATCTCAATGACTCGCTTCATAGGAAACCCTAATTGTCAGGAATAGAATAACTAAACTCCTATAACTGCAATATTTTTCAGGATCTTCATCAATAACTTAAAATGCAGGAAGTTGTTTAAGCCACTGAGATCATCATAAAATTTGCTTAAGAGACATTTTTTAAGTGAGCTTCTTTCAGAGTTAAAATATGAACAGATAATGGGATCTGTGCAAGGAAGGATCAATGAAGTTCCATGCCAATCAGTAATTTATAGATGTGCAGAAAAGGGGAAGTCAGACATGTTGTGATAACACTTTAAATGATTTTTTTTAAATCAAATGCATTGAAATTGAAAAGGACAGATATACTGAAGTGTGTCATTTGTAAAATATGTGAAGTAAGTTCTTTGGAACTTAGAGAGTAGAACTATATTTGTTTTGCTGAATGGTACTACAAATAATACGAATGCCCTGGGGCAGATATTAACAGACAAGCATACACATATTACAGTAACAGCATGGCCTACACTTGCTAGTTAATGATATTATGAAATTGAGGGTCCTCCAAAGACCCTATAGAAGATTGTTTAATAGAAGATCAAAAGCAGTCCCAAAACATGTAAATACTGCTCATTTTATGACTTTTGTCTTCAGTTTCAAGAAACAAGGAAAAAAACAGAGAATAAAATACTGACACTAAATTCTGTTGTATTGATCAGTGGGCGGGGTTTTCATTTCTTTTGAGAGGCTACTAAAAAAATTATTTTTAAAGAACTCTCAAAGAAACAAAGGCAGCTTGGGAATCTCAGATATATGAAGAGCAATATATTTGGTGAGAATGTCTTCTGGGTTTACCTGAAAAATGTCTTATTGATACTTAAATTAATTCTTTTAATTAAGCAGACCAATCTGATGGTAAGCTTTTAACATTCTTTACCAGTTGTCTTAGATAAAATAACCATCCTTTTGAGATTCTAAGTTTGCATATACCTTCAAGTACAGAAACAAGTGAAAGATTTCATTAAAAAACATGAAAAATTTCATTGTCAGCCAATTCATGCTGCCTACAATCTCCTGCATATAAAATTCAAGGTCAGAAATGACAATGGTGATAGCACTGTACTTAACAGTACCATAAAAGAAGCAGTGGTCTTCTGACTCATTATTAGAAAAAAATATCTTAAATGTTTCAGAATATAGATATCTTCAATAATTTGGTCCAATAAGGCAGCCCAGGATTCTGCCAGGCAAATTCCTTATAGATGAACAGCTATCAAAGCTGTAAGAACTATGATCAATGCAATAATTGTTCATGATTCCAGAGGACTGATAATGCATGCTGTTCCCTTTATGATAGAGAGGTAAGAGATTCAGTGTCTAGAATAATATATATGTATATACATAGATATACACACTCACATGCCCACATAGAGCATGACCAATAAGAAAATTTGTCTTGCTTCACAAAAAAAAAAAGTTTTTCTTCTTTTTAATGGGATGGGGGGGTGGAAGGAAGAGAAAATAGATTCTGTTCACTAAAAAAAATTAAACTTTAAAAAACAAAGCACTAAAAAAAAAAGAGGAGCCTATAAGAAATTTAAAAGACTATCTTGGGGCAGCTAGGTGGCACAGTAGATAAAATACTGGCCTGGATTCAGGAGGACCTGAGTTCAAATTCAGCCTCAGACACTTGACACTTACTAGCTATATGACCCTGGGCAAGTCACTTAACCCTCATTGCCCAGCCCCTCCCCCCCCCAAAAAAAAGAAGAAGATTTCATCTCAAAGATACAGTTTTGAAGAAATAGCTTTAAGACAGCAAATAGATCTTTGGATAAAACAGAAAAAAACTGTTCATGCTAAAGGCAAGAATGGCAAGTATATAAAGAACACTTGAGGATGGAATCCACTAAAAATAAATTAACAATGATCTTCTCCAAACACTTAAGGCATTAAGCATTGCATATTAAATGAAGAAAAATTCTGTTATAAGGGATGAAAGTCCACAAAATGACGGAATTTGTTCTGAATGTCTCAAGGTGGATCAAAATGAAAATCATAAAGCATTCACAGAGAGGTTCACAGGTTACTTCACAAGTACCCAAGTTCCTGAGGCAGGGCAAACAGTAACAAAGATCCTGCTTCAACAAAAGGCAATCTGAAAAATCTTGGCATCTCTCATTGCATGATTTTATTTTCACGGATCTTTAAAGTCTTTATACAAATCATACTCTTCTCATACTCAATGAATGAGTGGGACAGCTTTCATGTTATCTGTTCTACCACTGATCACACACATGCAATCATGTCAATCAACTTGAGGAAAAATATAAAGGTCCCCCCACCTCACCCTCCACAATAGGCTGCACTTTTGTAGGTGTCAAAAGAAGTTTGCATCAATGGAAACACAGTTTGGAATGCGTTGCATAATTAAAGAGTATGTTGCCAACAAAGATGTAAATATCACACATAGACATGAAATAAAGACATTTGTGGAGCTCTGCCAAAGTAACATCCATAAAGAGGGTCTCCCAAAACTATTCATGGAAATCTTGGGAAAATGACCCTAAGAATAACTGCATGAATTAGAGACAATCTAAGTTGATTGGCTTTAATCTGAAACACAGTGTTGAGAAATACAAAAATAATACAAAGTCTTGTATAAGAAGATAACCCGATAATCAAGCAAGTACTGAAATACTTGTTTCTCAGTCTCCAACCTTGGCAAGATAATAACAGGGATGGAGAATGAACCAAAAGAAAGACAGCAGCAAAGACTGATTTCAGCCACACTTATAAAATGTTGACTGAAGAGGAGGTATTATCAACACCCACAGCAGTGGTACATGATCTATGTACCAGAATTCTGACCAAAACAAAATGGAAAAGCAGAAGTTTGGGAACCCCCAATGTGCAATGAAAAGAAAAAGGTACAAAACTTCTGCTGAACTGACGGTGTAGTGGAGAGTAGAGAAAGAGCAGGGCTTTGAGTCAGGAAGACCCAAATTCAAATCCAGCCTCAGACATTTCTAAATAGGAGAAAATCACCAAAACTCATCACTACTTGAGAAATTCTGAAAATATGTGTAATGTACCACATCGTTGGACCTCCCATCTCTGCAAAGGATTGGGAGAGGAGGAGAGAGATGTTTAAGGATTCTCTTTTCAATAATATTTACATGTTTTTATTGAGCTTGAAATTTCTTCAGAATTCCATTTGCCCTCTAAGTTGTGATTTAATAAACAGATTATTGTCTCTAAAGAAAATTCACGCACATTTTATTTGGGGGAATCGATCTGTTGATATCAGTCTGCTGGTCAACTACAAACCATCCTGAAAGTTTGAGGAGATTGGTTGGAAAAGGAATTGGGGAAATTACCTTACCTCCGATTCCCAAAGTATTGATAACTCAGAGGGTTACAGAAGGTTTAAGAAGAGAGGCAAAAAACTCAGTGGGATAAGTCAGAGTTCCGGCTATTGGGACAAAGATATCTTTGAATAATGAATGTGAGATCATTGAATCTGGTGTTTTGTGGATCTCTTCACATTTTGATAAGCAATGGCAGATTCAGATATGTTATGATGAATATGACACATGTAGTAGAAGGACATTTGCACAATATAAATTCTGATTTCTTTTGCATGGTTCCTCTTTCATATTCCTTCAAATTCTGCAAAATGTGAAAGAAATAAGTCAATAATTGAAAATATAACAAATGAAGAAATTAAGATGTGAAAAAGGAGAAATCTATTTCAAAGAGAATAAAGTTTCTATTTTCAGAAGACCTTTGGTTACAAATTGAAGAGGACCTCAATATGAAAAATTACTTTTATCAAAAAATGTTGGCACATCATAGGCAATGAAGGTTATAAATAGACAATTATATATTTGATGGAATTCGGTTAAATTTCTACTCCCTTGATTACTTTGAGCTCTGACTTCTTCATTTCACAAAATACATAAAAATACATCTAAGCAAGCAGAGCTAAACATAATATAAGAACAAATCAATTTGAAGGAAACAAATTGGAAGACTATATAAGCTTTAAAAAGCTCTGGTAAATGTTTAAGTAAGAGTAAAAATATTAAGAAATCATCTATCTATTTCTTGTCCCCTACCTTTTTTTTCAGATGAAGAGAAGCTGTAGAATATGATCAAATATTTGTGTTAAAAGTGAAACAGGTCTTTTTCTATAGAGAGAATGATGTTCTTCTGGCTATACCTATAACCTGCTATACCTATAAAAAACATTGGCAGTGGATGTGAAGGCCTTTGATATTCTTGCTACAATTGCTTCAAACATCTGAAAGGCACAATTCTCATCCAAGGAACTTACATTTTAAGGCTATGGACAAACGATAATATTTCTTATTCTACTTACTTTCTTTTCCTTTATTTCCCTCCACCATATTTATTTGCAAATAAAGACATTACTTTTCTGCCTTGAATATTCTTCCAAAAACTAAAAACACTTGATTATGAAAGTTAAAGGCAACTAGGTGGAACAATAAATAGAGTTCCAGACCTGGATTCAGGAAGACCTGAGTTCAAATATGACTTCAGACACTTACTAGCTACATGATCCTTGGCGAGTCACTTAACCTTCAAAATGAGTTGGAGAAGGAAATGGCAAGCCACTCCAGTATCTTTGCCAAAAAAACCCCAAATAGGGTCATGAAGAGTTGGACATGACTGAAATGATTGAATAACAAAAAATGAAAGGCAATGCCTTGGTAATAATGGTGGGGTGGTAATACTAGGGGCAGCTCACTATCTTTCCTTGAAAATGACTCCCACCTGCCCCATCTTCTCCATTTAAACAGGAAGGAGGAACACAGGGACATCATCACTTGCAAGGATGTTTGGTATCATGTATATGGATGTATGTGCCATACTTATTTCTGCAATCTGAGTCATCAGAAAAGCTAAGCCTTCTTCCTCTAGTTTTTAGAACCCTAATTTCAACACTCAGACTATTTAGCACCTTGTCTGTTCAGCCTGAAATTGCTTACCACTATAACTATCCCTAGCACCCATTATAATAAATGTCCAACATAAAAGAAGCATTGTACTATAAATTTTAAATTTTAGTCTTCAAATGTGCTTTAAAATGTTTAGAGGAAAAGTGAAAAAAGCATCAAAAGTATGGAACAGATTTCAAATAATAATGATAACCTAACATTTATAGATTTAAGGTCTGCAGAGCACTTCATATATGTTATCTCAAAACAACCTTACAAGGTAGTTACTTTCATTATCCCCATTTTAAAGACTGGGAAGCTGAAGCACAGAAGTTAAGTGACTTGTTCAGGGTCCCACAGGTTACATCTTAAGGCAGGATTTGAATAATAATCAAGCTGGCATTTTTGCAAATACCAAGAGAGAAGAAAGGCAATTAGTGCCATACAAGGAAATTGCCAGTTATCTTTGGTTTAAGAAAGACAATCATATGGGAATATAATTAGTAATACTGTATCAAATGGCTCTGGCCATATCATTCAGCTTTTTTGTGTGTTACTCATCCATAAAATGATATAGCTAAATGCTATATATGGAAGATCAAGAGGCACGAGTAATTAAACAGTTTTAAAACTTAGGAAAACCTAGTATTGTATATGAATGATACTTACTATAGTAAAGATTCCATGAATTAAGAAGCATCATCAGCTATCCAGTTTTCTTTATTCTGCAATAGTTATTAGCAGTGCTTTTAGCTTGATGACTGCCTGAGATCAGACTGTAACTCCTATCAACTTTTCCTGATACTTACCTTCATCTACCACTTCTTTCCATCTAGTCAACCCTGATAGAACAAACTGGAATATTTATTCCTCAAAGGAATAATGGAAGAATATCATCTTGTTTAAATCTCTTTAGGGTGTCACTTCGTTTTCTAACTTCATGTTCTTTAGTCTTCCAGTCTTATCTGATTCTGTGTGATCCCATGGCTTTATCCATGGGGTTTTCCTGGCAAAGATACTGAGTGGTTTGCCATTTGCTTCTAATGTGTGCCAATTTTACAGATAAGGAACTGAGGCGAATAGGGGTTAAGTGACGTGCCCAGGGTCACCCAGTTAGTAAGTGTCTGAGGCTAGATTTGAACTCAGGTCTTTCTGACTCCAGGCCTGGGGCTCTATCCACTGCCTCTGCTGCCTTTTAGAAACAAATAATAGTGAGTCAGTAACCTAGTTGGACAAAGTGTGAATTTAAATAGAATTTTAAAGTTGGAGATTATCTTTAGAGATAACCTAGTCCAATGGTTCTCAAAAAATTCCCATAATGATTCATTTTAAATAAAACTTTGCAGAGCCCTTAAAGTCAAATCCTTTAAAATTATGGTTTTAATGCTTATTAAAGAAGTTTCATTTAAAAGAAAAAAACCTGGGGCATTTTAGGGTTCCTTGCAGCATTGTTTGAAAAACACTGCTCTATCCAGTCCTTTTACTTTGCCAATGAAGCATCCAGTCTCTCCACTCTCCAAACTGTACTTCACATGGTTGCTAAACTGATATTCTAAAAACACAGGTCTGACGGTGTAACCTCTCAAGAAATTCCATCGACTCCCCATTGCCTCTAAGATAAAAACTCCTCTGTTTAGCATCTAAAGCCTTTCACAAGCTGGCCCCTGCTTAACTCTCCAGGCTTAGTACACATGAATTCCCTTCTCACACTCTGTTCTGGCCAAAATGGCCTACTTTCTGATCCCTGAATGCAGCGTTTCATCTCTCACCTTCCCACAGGCTCCTTTGCTCAGAACGTGCTGCCTTCTCTTTCCTCCCCTCCAGAACCTCTAGAGACCCCTAAGTCTCTTCAAGACTCAGCTTTTGGACTGTTTTCTTCAAGAGTTTTTTCTCAATTCTTCCAGTTAGTACCCCACTACCTATCACTTCACGTTTTTATATGGTCTTTTTTATTTACTATGAGCATGTTGTGTTCCCCTAGTAGATTGCAAACCCCTTGAGGCCAAGAACTGCCTCACTTTTTAATTGATTTCCCTAGTGCTTTGCCTTTAACTCTAAATTAACTTGACTAACCTCCCAGTTGTTGGGTTTTGGGGTTTTGTTTCATTTGTCTGTTTTTTGTTTTGTTTTGCGGGCAATGAGGGTGAATGAGTTACCCAGGGTCACACAGCTAGTAAGTGTCAAGTGTCTGAGGCTGGATTTGAACTCAGGTCCTCCTGAATCCAAGGCCAGTGCTTTATCCACTGCGCCATCTAGTTGCCCCTCCCTAGTGCTTTGCAAAGTTATGTGCCTGGCACATAATAGACACTTACTGGCTGTTGTCCTTCATGTTCAAAGAGGATCAAATTGCCATTACTACAAGGGGGTCAAGGTATTGTGTGTCCAACTATGATTGATCAGACCAATATGAGCTCAGAAGGCTCTATTACACGTTGGGCACAAATAGTCCACATGAACATTTGGAATGGAGATGTCTCTAAATGTATTTGTTGATTGAGAAATCTGAAGCCCAGGAAGATTCAGTGACTCAGGACAAAATAACACAGATGGGAGCAGAGCTGTGACTTAGATCTCCTAATTCATAGTCAAATGAAGGTAGCTAGGTCATAAAGGGAGTACAGTGAACTGAGGTCATATTTTGAAAGTGCTTTGTAAATTTCAAAGTGTTCTATAAGTGCTAGCTACTATTATTGTTGTTATTGTTACTACTACTATTACTACTACTACTTTCATTACCCTGGAGAATGGTTCTGAAGTTTTATAGATATGGTAAGAGTATGATTCTGAATCCTTATGGATAACCCATGGGACATTAACAATGTTAACAAATTAACAATGTTTGTTTTCCATAATTCTTTGATGAAAAAAATTCTCAGCGTGATGAAAAAGCAATGTGCCAGAATAAATATGAAATATCTATTCTGCTTCTAAATTATGTTCAAAATGTCATTTTGGGGGGCGGCTAGGTGGCGCAGTGAATAAAGCACCGGCCCTGGATTCAGGAGTACCGGAGTTCAAATCTGACCTCAGACACTTGACACTTACTAACTGTGTGACCCTGGGCAAGTCACTTAACCCCCATTGCCCCGCAAAAACAAAAAAACAAAAAAAAATGTCATTTTTATAGAAACATTTCACATATTTGTAGAAATATATTTAAATCTCATAAACAAAGACATACACATTTTCACCTTTTAATATACCTTGACTCCTTATAAAGCAAGGTAAGAAAGGGGAAGGAAGACTGAGAAAGATTTCAAAAAAGGATGAAAAATATAAACTCATCTCTAATAAGCCCTCTCACAGAGACTTTGGATATTGTAACTATATGTTTGAGAGAGAGAATAGAATCTTGGGGACTCATAGTTAACTACTGTCTTGAAGGGAGTCTCAAGGAATCTGAGTGAGCTACAGTTTGTGAAAACAATTGGTAAAAAACAGACATCTTTGAAGGAGACTATATGGAACTCAGAGAACTAACAAATATTTTTGTTAAGAACACTTGGGCAATTATTTGCTACTGAAGAAAGCATCTGTGAAGGACTTGAATTAAGGGTCATCTCTGAAAGAGACTCAAGAGACATTTTGAAAGAACCAAATTTGACTCTTCTTCTGTGGAGAAGCCATCCTGATAAGAGACTTGAACTGACATATTAAAAAAACCTAATTGTTGTAGAACTGCAGTTTCTGTTTTTTGGAGGAGTTAGCAATTGCCATCATTGATTCAAGTGACTGTGGGGATGACCTCAGAACCAATATATTATTGAAATATGCATGTGTGTGTATAAAATACACATAGATGAATATACAGATAATATCTTTGCATTATGTTTTACTGGTAATAAGTTATATAGTCAGTAACACTGATGATTCACTAAGTCAATGAGATCAGGGTTTCAGACTAAGGGAGGAGAGAAAGCTTATGGGAAAAGAGATTTCTCCCATTTAATAAAATGAGCTGGAGACAGAGCTAATTAGTGAATGAGAGAGATTTTGCATGTTTTGTCATTTATGAGGAAATTTGAGAACATACCCCTTGATTAACTTTAGATGTAGTTAGAGATAAGTTCCTACATATGAGGCATCAGAATAGAGTTGCAACGTGTGAGGTATCAGAAAATAAAGCCAAGCTACACTAAGAAATGAACTACACAAAGAAAAAAGTGCCCATGGCCATAGCCCATGGTGATTATGAGGAATGGGAAGGTCGAATAGCTAGCTATTCCTTCTGTCCTCCACAATTCTTCCTGAAGCTTGTGGTACCTGGCACAAATATTGTATCACTTGTGAAGTCAAACAGAAGAGAATGCATGTGAAGCCTCCCCTAACAAGACTACAGTGTTCAGGTGACCTGAGGCATCCAGTCCATGGTGCCAATGGAAGAAGTTAAGTAGAGACAGCGACAATATTCATGTAGCCACGGCCTGCCAGTGGCTTGGGATACTTTTTGGAGTAAATGTGCTGCTTGGGGGGCAACCAAGAGCTTCATGTGAAACCAAAAGTGGGTAGCTTAATCACTGGGGATGTAGTATTTAGAAATGAAATTCTGGGGCATAACTAGGTAAATCTTGTTGCAGGGATTCTTTGAGCCCAGAGGATTTCTAAGGTCCAAGAAGGGAAGATGAAAGGATTGCTTGCATCTCTTTTTCACGCCTTCCCTCACATCCCATCATCATCTCCACCTTTTCTTTAAGACTCAGCTAAAATGAAATTTCCTTCACAGACCCATCACTGTTTCCTTTCCACCCTCCCAAAGTAGAAATGGTCTTTTCTTCCTCTGAATGTGGAGCAATGGATAGAAGTCATAAAGAGGCAAATTTAAGCTTGATGTAAGGAAAGACTTCTTAGCAATTAGACTATCCAAAAGTAGAAAAGGTTGTAGCAGGAAGTGAGGGGTTCCTCTAACTGGAAGTCTTTAAGCATGTCTCAGTAAAGATTCCTTTTGGATATGTGTTAAACCAGATATTGGGGCGGCTAGGTGGTATAGTGAATAAAGCACCAGCCCTGGATTTAGGAGGACCTGAGTTCAAATCCGGCCTCAGATGCTTGGCAATTACTAGCTGTGTGACCCTGAGTGAGTCACTTAACCCTCATTGCCCTGCAAAAAAACCAAACAAACAAACAAACAAAAAAACCTGAACTCTACAATTCTGTGATTTTGAAAGCTTTGAAATGTTTTTATTATAACCTATATTGTACCATGTGGAGGGCTCAGTTATTGAATATGCATTATATGGTATTGCATATTTTGGGGCAGCTGGGTGACAAAGTGGATAGAGTGCTGGACCTGAAGTCAGAAAGACTCATCTTTGTGAGTTCAAATCTGACCCTAGATACTTACTAGAAAGTTACTTAACTCTGTTTGCCTCAGTTTCCCCATCTGTAAAATGGGCTGGAGAAGGAAATGACAAACCAATTTAGTATCTTTGCCAAGAAAACCTCAGAGGAAGTCACAGAGTCAGACACAACTGAAATGACTGAACAACAAACTGCATACGTATGTGTGTATTATATCCCTCTATTTGAAGTTACATTCCTCTGTTAAATGTCAAACTCAGAGAGGACAGAGACATAATCTTAATTACATTTGTTTCTCTTTCAGTGCTTAGCAGAGTGCCCTGCTCATAACAGGCACTTCCTGAAAGCTTCTGAACGACTGAATATATGAATGAATTCTGGGACGGCAGGTAGAAACATAATCAGGATAACAGGACTGGTTGTTCCCGGCAAGTGTTAGGTTCTTTGGGGCCTGCGGTTGTGGAGCTGTGGCACTAACTGAGCGGACCAAGAAAAAAACAAACGGAAGGTAAGAGCTGAGTAGGAATTTAAACCGGAAAGGCAAGAGCTCTGAGTCACAAAACAATTCATGAGGCCTTTCCTGATTTCCTCATCTAAAATTATTTTGTATTTATTTATCTGTTTTACCTTTTGCCTCCAGGGCCCTTGCCCCAACTAATCCTAGCTAAGCTGCTTGAAGGCAAAGACTATTTTTTTTTTCCATTTTTTTTGTCTTTGTATTCTCATCACCTAGTACTGTCGCTGAAACATATAAAGCACTGGACAGGTGTTTCTTGAATTTAATTGATGAGGAAACAAAGGCAGGTAGGGTCAAAGTAAGAATAATGGCTGAGACAAACTGTTTTCTGACAGCAGCTGGTCTATTAAGGCCAAGTCTACTGGAAACTACCATATTCCCTTTAGTGTCTTTAAAAATTCAACACCATAATGGACCTGGGGCCCAGATTGGTTGTGGAAACCCAGAAGGGATTTCAGTGCCTCAGACTGGGAGGGGAGAAAAAGAAGAGTAGAAATCACTGTTTGGCTGGCAAATGTTCAAGATTTTTTGCCCTCTATGATCCAGTTCAAACCAACAAGCATTTATTAAATGCCTACCCTGTGTGTGGTGCTAAGCTACCACTTCATGGTAGGTCTGCACTTAGGGATTGGAGCTGTGGTAATCAAAAAAATTTGTAGTCATGGGATGCTATTAATCCTCATCATCTTTTCTCCCCCTTTCAGGTCTATGAACCTGACAGTGAGATGAGATTGCCTTTAACACAGAGATGTGCATTGTGAAGTAAGGAGAGGGGAGAAACAGAAAGGAGAAGATTCACTCTAAGGGCAAGGACTAGAGATATTGTCATTACAAGATCACAGAATCTGGAAGGGACCTCTGGCCAAAAACAGAAGGCCAAATAGGATTAATCTGGTCTGAAGCCTCTGGAATTGTTTGGACATGGTTGGGTTATGAAATGTGTGGAGGTTTTCAAGGGCTTGCTTGGATAACTGCCTCCTGCATGTATGGGTATTGTCTTTTGCAGATACAAACTAGGTTTTTGTGTTACATGCCAGTAACAGCATTGGGAAAAACAGCAATTTTACACTACAGGAGTCAAAGCTATCAGATACCTAATGCATTTGAGATTGAACAGTGACAGACTCATTATCTCATTAACTAATTGGAGCACTTGGCTTTGAAATGATTTCTCATTGATATATTTTGGGACCGTGAGCACAGTATCGAGCACAGAAAGAATTAATCCACTTATTAATATTCTGGCAAGCACTAAATTGAATGCTGCCAGCCAAAGAGATGTAATATATGTGGTAGGTAACAGTGATGACTCGCTGTGTTGTTCACCATGGAAAACCAAAGTGGATGTAGATAACCCATTCTATTGGTTCCATTTATCAGAAACCTTGGTCATCCTCATGGAAGGGGAGAAGCTGATTTATGACATGGAGGAAGCCAGGCCACAACAACACACAACTCTAGAGAATGTGTCCTTGCTAGAAGTACATGCTATAGTATTAGAGCAATCCACCCTAACCTCCTTGCTCTTGGATACTTGGTGGCAAACAACTGAAGAATGAAGATCTACAGAATATTATGTAGATAAAGAAGAGGGCATGATTCTCTAAGCTCAGGAGGGACTTCTCAAAGAGGAACCAGACATTGAAGGAGTTCCGAAGTCTAAAACTACATCATCAATGGCCATATGGTAAAGTGCCCATGGCTGTGGCAGAGAAAGCCAACGTTGGAGTCAGAGATACCTAGATTCATGTTCTGTCTGTGAAACATTCTATGTACGTTATCATGCGCAATTACTTAGCATCCCAGTGCCCTGACATAGTGCGGATCTCAGTCATGGAAGGTGTTTCTAAATCAGGAATTCTCTATGCTGCTGAAATTGTAGGTCAAAATACACACATGCAAACACAAACAAACAAACACCCCACTCCAAACTACACTGTCTCATCCTCAGAGACAGTTCCAGAATGATTTAATCATATACAGCCCTTAGAGTGAATCTTTTCATTTCTGTTTCTCCCCTCTTCTTACCTGCCTGATGCCTACCTTAAGTAAAACTAGATGGTCAGTAATCTCATATTGGGGATATTCCATGAGGAACTCCTGCCAGGATATATCATTAGAAAAAATGACCTCTAACATCCCTTCTTATACTAACATGCTATAATTTTCTCTAAAATTAGAAAAAAAATTATGTTGTCAGTCAGTAAGATGTATGTCAACAATGGCTCCATTTTCATTGCTAAGCACACTTGACTGTTCTTTTTCATTTCATTTTATTTTTTTTTTACACTTGACTGTTCTTTCTGGAGCCATATTACCACCAGTCCAGTGTGATGACCCTGAGGTCTAAGCAGAAAACTCAGTGGAGTTAGTACATAGCCTTTCTAGGATATGAATTCGATGCTACTAGAAACACTGACCACTTCATATTTGTGGACACTTGAATGAGAGACGTGTTTGCTTGTGCTTTGCAATCATACTATAGAGAAGTTTCAGAGACTCACAACCAGGCATAGCAGTTGATTGAGAGATCAACTTGGGGCAGCTAGGTGGCACAGTGGATAAGGCATCAGCCCTCGATTCAGGAGTACCTGAGTTCAAATCCGGCCTCAGACACTTGACACTTACTAGCTGTGTGACCCTGGGCAAGTCACTTAACCCTCATTGCCCTGCAAAAAAAAAAAAAAAGAAAAAAAAGAGAGATCAGCTTACAGAGATCTACTGTTCAGCTATTGCCTCAGCTAAGAAAAGCAAGGAGAGGAACAAGCAACAGTATGATGGGCTCATAGTTCAGGGAATGGAGCACTGATTTGCTTGTACCTAGCTTGTTGTTGTGCAGAAACAGTTCAACACAATGGAAAGAACATGGATTTTACAACATGTTTTTGGTCTTGGACATTGTTTCCCTAAATATTCACCAAAGATGAGACTCTAATTCCCAAAGTATTTGTGCTGACATTGTTTATTCTATTCCTTTATTGTGTTTAGTCCCTGTTAAATGTTTTGCTATTACAATGCATGTTCCTTATCCTATCTACTAATTTGGCACAAAGTGACTATCACTTAGAAGTTTCCAGATGAGGTAAGATGGGGACTTGAGCCAAATGCCAAATATTATCTGACATACATACCCCAAATTGAACCCAGTAATCCCGATGAATATACAGATGAGTGGTAGTCAGGTTACATAAGCTCTAGACAGCTATTATCCCTAGCTGCCTACGGCACATCTATATTTGCATATGCCACCAACACCTTGAACTCAGTATCTTAAGGTCAACTTATTCTTTTTTTTTAATGTATATTTGGCCTTCTTCCTGACTTAATAACTTGCATTTATATAGTGCTTTAAGATTTGCATCATCCTTTTGCAAAGACCCATGCAATATCCACCGTTCCTTACAATACCCCTATGAGGTAGGTAGATAAAGACGTTGAAACTAAAAGGTTATGGTTTGTCACATACCACTGTGTGTGTGGCATGGCCATCCACCCTGTCACACATATTTGAAACTTGCAATTCCTTATGACTTTTACCTCTCACCCACTTCTAATCAGTTGCCCAGTCTTGTTGATTCCACCTCTGCAACATCCTTTGCATCCGACCCCTCCTCTCTATTGCCTTTGCACACTCTTATACGGGTCATCAATGAGACCTGACAGCACTATGGAAATCCTATCCTAACAGGTTTCTCCCCTTTCCATTTCATCTTCTATGTAGCTGCCCGAATAGTCTTACTAATGCATAGACCTGGTCATGTCCATCCTCTGTTCAAAGATCTTCAGCGGTTTCCTATTATTTTCCAAGATCAAATTCCTCTTAAGGACACAACTAGGTGGTACAGTGGATAGGGTGCTGGGCCTGGAGTCGGGAAGACCTGAGTTAAAATCTATCTTCAGATGCTTAACTAGCTGTGTGACCCTGGACAAGTTACTTAACCTCTGCCTCATGTATAAAATGGGGATACAATAGCACTTACCTCATGGGGTTGGTATGAGGATCATGTGAGATAATATTGGTAAAGCACTTAGCACAATTTCTGGCTCATAGGAGGTACTTAATAAATGTTTCCTTCCCTCCCTTCCTCCTTTCCTCTCTCTCCCCTGTTCTTCCTTCCTTCCTTTCCCTGAAATTCGAAGTTCTCCAAAACTACCATCCAACCTTACCAACCTTATCTCATATTATTAGCCTCTATCAGCTCTAAACCGGATTCACTTCTGTCCACAGACCCTATGCTTCCTATGTGATTATCACTTAGGGCACTCACCCAACCTCCCAATGCCCCGTGTAAGTCTCTAAGACATTAAGCTACAGACCTATTGTTCATCTCCATTATGGAAGGTGTTTCTAAATCAGGAATTCTTCACACTGGTTAAATCATAGGCTAAAATAAGCATACACACATCCACAAAAGTACACCAGACCATCTTCAGAGAGATGTGTTTGCTCATATTGTTCTGTATGCCTGGTAAGTCTTACCTCTCTCCTCTTTGCCTGCTGAATTCTTTCCCATCCTTTAAAGCTCACCTCAATGCTACCTCTTCCATGAAGCCTCTGCTGGTCCCTGGTTGGTAACAATCTTTTCCTTTGGACCTCATATTTTATTTGGCTTTATAACTCTAGTGTACTTAAGTAATAATTTTGTATATTTTAGCTGTGTTTGTGTTTTATCACTATGTGACTGTAAGCTCCAAGAAGCCAGGGTACTAGACTATTAATAATTTTTGTTGAATGCTTATGTTAAGAAACTAAATCTAATAGAGAAATGACTTGTAGAAGGTTATACTGTCATAAACCTCTTATCTCTAAAAGGCAAAGCCCCACCCCAAAGTAAACAGCTTCCTTTCTTACCACTACTAAGTAATGCAAAGAAGAGCCATTTAGTAGTGGGTTGCTTGTCAAGATTTTTGCTGATGAAGAATGAAAGAATTCAATATATGCCCTTGGGAGTACCAAGACAAATTCTTTTAATTGCTACTATATGTAATGTTTACACAGAGATTGTTCTAATAAAGAGTACAGCATAAACTTTTGTAACCTACAAGAACTTTAGACTGCATAGATGAAAAATGGTAGCTCTCCTCCTGTTTTATACATGCAACCCTATGATTCTGTGGGTTTTGGGGGGTTCTTTATACATGGAGCCTAACACCAAATCAATCAATACTAGCAATTATGGCAGCAGGGGTGGTTGGTTGACAGTGCCCTCTGGGCAGCTGGCCTACTTTACACTCCCCCACACGGAAGGCTGTCACTACATTTAAAGTACTGTACTAAACATTAGCAAGGGGAACAGAGTGTTTCAGGGGACTTGTAACAGGATATAAACAATGATTCTTTTGTAAGGAAAAAAAGATGGACAACGGGGTTGAGACAACAGAAAATTTCAAAGTTCAGTGATAACAGCAGGGAACAGCATCTAAAAATATGCATTCATCTCCATTTACATAAATAAAATAGTCTATGGCAGGCAGAAGTTTTCCTTCACATTTTTCACTAATGATGTGAGAGTGATCTAAAAATAAATAAATAAAATAAAGGGTTACCACAGAGTTGGTACCAACAGGCTCTTATTAAAACCAAGAAGAAAGGAGGAAATAGACCTGAAAGGAGAACCTGCTCTTGCTTATATGCCAGAGGCATGTTTGAAAGGTTTTTAATTGTTGCTTTATGCATTTAAAATATATGTTTAGGAAAACAAAATCTCAACAGTCGTCTTAACCTGCCTTACAAGGTTTGAGATATTCATTTGGAAGGAAACAAAACCCTTTTTATTTCCTGGATTAAATCCAATTCCTCTAACTGGGTGAAAAGAACGTGAGATAAGAAAATCTCTTGCCAAAGAAAACAGAGAGAAAGCTTTCTTGTGTTTTGCCAAATGGAGAGTGTGCTAGGAAGAAAAAAGAAAGGACCTGCTAAAAAATTTTTAAACAAATAAAAATAACAGCAATTGGTCTCAGAATAAAAAAAAATAAATGCTAAATCCTGCATGAATATTGACACCAAAGTAATCTTATATTCATGTTCAAAAATGCCCCAGAATAGGAATAAGATATATGAGCCAGGAAATGATAATTTCAACATATACACATTAGTCAGACCTTAATTAGATAGAGCACTGTATCCCATTTAAGATTACTGAATTGGAAAAGATCCAGAAATAAGAAAAACAAAACAAAACAAAACCAAAACCAAAACCAAAACCAAAAACCTTAGCCTAAAATACCTTGGGCCTTCAAAAAATTATGAAAAACCTCTAGGAAATATTCAGGAAAACAGGCTTAGGGGATGATGACTGACTTCACACATATGAAGAGCTATTTTGGGAAAGATGGCTAAGTATTCTCTATTTCTAAAATAGAAAGAAGTAAAAGCATTGGATTTAAACAAGCTCAGATGGTAAGAACTTCCTAAAAGTATAACATGAGGGCAAAAACCTGATATAGATTAATAAATGAAACTGTGAAATTTTCATTTCCAGATATCTCTAAGAATGAAATAGATCATTCCTCCCCACCCCCAGAAATTTTTTTTGCCTTCTATATACCCTTCCATATTTACAAAGTGAATTCTCACTGTCATGAACCCAGGCCTTTAAACTTTGATCAAAGAAGCAAGTGGGTCACAAACCCCCAAAAGCTGAGGACCACTGTTCTCTATTAATTATTTTAGTCCATGAGGTGTCAAATCCTATGATTCCATTATAATTTGTTTTCTAAATCATACTAGGAATTACATTTTGTTATTTTCAAATGTTGGAAGATGAAGGCTAATGTAAAATTTTGGCTAACAAGGAATTATACTTAATAATGAAGTGTTATAAAGTTGGTGGGTGAAATGGTAGATAATTAGATAATTATTAAGCACACATTTACTATATGCCAGGAATATTGAGGATCCAAATACAAGAAAGCAAGATAGGCCCTGTCCTCAAGAAGCTTACAGGGAAAGAAAGCACATAAAGGAAAGCTAAAAAATGTTTGGAGGTACAGGCTGGGATGTGACTTAACACCAGGGCCTTGGTAAGAGAAGAAAAAAGCTGAAAAGTACTTAGTAGTATTATCGGGCTTAGAGGGCCCAGTGATTCATTCATTCATTCCTTTATTCAAAAATTACTTATTGAGTACCTATTCCAGGCAAAGCACTACTAGTTAGGACTAATGAAAATGCAAATCTGAACCAATCTATATATCACTTAGTAAAAAGAGTTGTTGACAAAACAAGGAAACATTAGCTTAGGATGAACAACAAGGGGAGGACAAGTTTTAAAAAATTCAAGGAATTTAATTAACTTATCCTTTCCTAAGAATTTCTGAAACTGTCTAAGGTCCATATCTGTGCTGTCAACATATAGATACCCCAATTTTGTAATGAGGCAAAAAAGCCTTTGGGTTTATTTTGCTAGCTAAATTATCCAGGGGCAAAGGTAGTAATTTTGGGAGGAGTCCTGGAATAGTCTCGATTTTTCCATTAATTCACAGTTTAACTCTTAGACAAATTATATAGCCTCTAGTGGATGTAAGTATTCTTTTTCTGTAAAATGGGAGGAAGGGATAAATTAGAAGATCTCAAAGATCTTTTTCCAGTTTCAAAATTCTGTTTTCTATCATTGCCTCTCTAGATTTAATTGCATTATGAAATATTTTCCAAGTGCCCTATTGCTTTGACTTTTTCCTCTCTCTCCTCCCACACATACAACCAGTTGCCAAGTCCTGTTAAATTTATCTCTGTGACAGGGATTCTTAATATGGGGTCTGCCGGTTTTTAAAACAAATATTTTTATAACTGTGTTTTAATATAATTGGTTTCCTCTGTAAAGCTTTGTACTTTATGCATTTAAAAACATTATTCTGAGAAGAGGTCTATAGGTTTTTCCGGACTGCCACAAGGGTCCATGACAAAAAAAAAAAAAGTTAACAATCTACGATATAGCATCTTGCACATCTGACCTCTTCTCTCAATTCCAGAAGCAATAGCCCTTGTTCAGGGTCTCATCACCATTCATCTGTACTATTAAAATAGACTGAATCAACCTTCATGCCTTTCTAATCTCCAAATAATCTCACATAGCACTGACCAAATAATCTGCCTAAAGCACCACTCTGTGACTACTTTAAAACTTTATATTCTTGGGGCAGCTAGGTGGTGCAGTGGATAAAGCACCAGCCCTGGAGTCAGGAGGACCTGAGTTCAAATTTGACCTCAGACACTTAACACTTACTAGCTGTGTGACCCTGGGCAAGTCACTTAACCCCAATTGCCTCACCAAAAAAAACAAAAACAAAACTTTATATTCTCTACTGCTTAAATGAATAAAGAATAAATTCCTATTCCTGGCATTCAAAGCCCAAAATGTTTTGGGTGAAATTTACCTTTTCATTCTAATCTCATACTCTTACCCTTCACATGTTCTTTGTTCTAGTTAAGCCAGACTATTATACATCTCTTTTCTCATCCTGCCCTTTCATCACTGCCTTACATTTGCATCCCTGGAATGAACTCTATTTCTTCCCTCTCACTTACCATTCCCATGCTGTCCTTTTGAAGTAAGTCACATTTATGGAAGAAGTTGTACATGAGGTGGGCCTTGAAAGAAGAAACTCAATAGAGAGAAATGGCAGTGGTGGTTCGATTCGGTTTTTTCCAGCTCCCAACTCCTCCAATAAAAACCTTCTTCTTTCCCCGTAAAAGGCAAAATGCTTCCTCCTCCATTTTTTCAGAACTTTGGGATTCAATCAGATTTTCACCACTATTTTATAGGTTCAATTTATATACGTATTTTCTAGCAAGGTCCTTGAAAGCAGGGTTCTGTCTTATATTTCTTTATCTCCCAGGGGTCTTGCACAGTGCATTCCAGTTTGTGCTCAATTAAAAAAAAAATTAATTAGTTTTTCTTTTTTTGGTAGTATTTTATTTAATTTTCCAATTATATGTAAATATTGTTTTCAACATGAATTTCGTAAGATTTTCAGAGAGATTTAATTTTTCTCTTTAGATTTATTGTGTATAGTTAACATGATCAGAACACTTCAACTCTGCATTTAAAAAATTCACTTTCAAAACGTGTTGAACTGTGGTTGACCAATAGTTATCAGATTGAGGCTTTTCGATTGGGGGATTTTTAATTTAATACTTATGTAATGTAATGTAATGTAGGTGTTGACATAATACAGTCATTAAGGTAAAGGTTACAATAATACTTAAGTACTAGTTAAGTACCTATCAAGGTTTATCAAAATTTCTGGATAATTTTTATTGCTTTGGTACTGGCCTACAGAAATTGAAGGGCACTGACTCTTCCTGACCTAAATATTAGGGTATCCACAAATATCCTGGGGAATACTTTAGGGGAGGACACTGTAAGTTGGTTGGAAAAGAAACATTTTCAGCTGAGGGATTTTGTGGCCAAGGTCGACTAGGTGTGGATGTGGTCCTAAGAAAAGATCTGAAATGTGTTGATTAGCTCTATGCAAGAGTAGTCTAACAAAAGAAAATTATCACTCTCTTTGAGGAAGAAGCCCTAGAATTCCATGCTGCAGGAGCTCAGAGGAACAGCACAGCAAAACAGGGGTATGTTGGAGACAGCTGAAAAGGTCATGAAATTCTGGTTGGGTATTTAGGGGATAAGGGGTACCTTAGAAATGGGCAAATGCTACGAACCAGGACTTGATTTGTTGTCCAAGATTTAAGATCATGTTAATAATGCAGATTGAATTTAGAAGCATATTGTTGTTTTTTGACAACAGTTGTTAAAAATTTACCAGCATACCCCAACAGATGACAACAGCAGCTCTTCTAGGTAGCTTCGGAAAAACAGAGGATGCGTAGCTATTAATGTCTAGTGGAATAGCAGGGAGGTGTAGCCAGTATCAGGGAGATTATACAGATGGTTTCTGGGAGATGGACAAGGCTTTGCTTAGGCTTGTCTATTTGTTCCAGTTCAGGATTGGAATATAATGAGATACTTGTAGACTGAATAACATTTAACAAAAAGGAATTTCTTTAATAGCATTGAAAGAGTATTCAAGACAGTCACAACACTGATACATTTAGAGGCATCTCCAGTGCCTCCCCATTTATCACCATGATATATACCTGAGGTCCCTTCTCCTTTACTGGACTTGTATAAGTAGCTTACTAGGAAGTTTTATCAAAGGTTCAAGCATTAGTCTTCAAGACTATTAAAGCCTGAAGATGCTTTCATTGCTCTTTGGGGGAAATCTAGTTTAGCCTACTTGGAGCTGATGCTGCTCCTACCTGCTGTGATGTAACCCAAAGATCAAAAATCATGAGTTATTGGGGGTGGGGCAAATGGTGGCTAGAGGAAAATGTGACCTCTTGCATCAGTATGAGAATCTGCAGGACAGTGTACCTCTTTGTATAAGGTAGGATTTTTCCTGGTTATTGACTTTGCTATTTTGTGCCAGATAAATGTTTCACTATTTGATATATGGTTCCTTGTCAGTTAGTAGAGAATAACCTGAAGATTTAAGCTCTATTTGTTTTACTATGAGTAACTAAAACACCCCACCCTGAAACTGGGTAACAGTTTATCTGTGCTACCCATAATTTCTTGTGCCCATTCTCACTATAGAGCTTTAAGTATGCAAAGCACTTTACAAAAAAGATCTAATTTTGGCCACACAACACTACAAGGTATTATTATTATCCCCATTTACAGACGAGGAAACTGGCAGAGATTGTGATTTGCCCAGGATCACATAGCTAGTAAATTATCTGAACTCATGTCTTCTTGACTCTAGAGCTGGTTTTGTTTCCAGTATATTAGTTGTCTCTAAATACCAGACTGTCTGAGGAATCAGTTTTAGGTGGCAGAGTTTTAGGGCAAAGGAGATATAACAATCAACCAATAATCATTTATTAATAATGTGTTATGATCCTGGTTGAGGTTTATTTATTTATGATGCATGCAATAAGGCATCAATGAATCAAACTCAGTATTTATGGAGGTCAGTAGCTTCTTATTATATTCCAAGAAAGCTATTTTATTTATTGAACCTTATGGTTTGTCTACATGCCTCAAGTCTCTCCCCATGCCAATCCATCCTGCACTCAGCTAATCTTCCTAAACCTTAGGTCTGACCATGTCATACCTACAATAAATTCCAATGGCTCCCTATTTCCCCAGGATCAAATATAAAATTCTGTTTGGCTTTAAAAGCCCTATCTTGTACTCTTCCTAATTTTCCAGTCTTCTAGTACTGTACTCCCCTGAACATACTCTCAGATCCAGTGATATTAACTTGCTGTTTCTCATACAACACATTTCATGCATTTTACTGTCTCCCACACCTAAAATTCTCTCCTTTCTAATCTCCATCTCTTGCCTTCCTTCAAGTCCTACCTAAACTCCCACCCTTTTAGAAGCCTTTTCCACTACACTCCCTAAATGCTATTGCTTTCCCTAGATGATTTATCTTTATCTACCTTGAATTCATCTTGTTTACATTTAGTTGTTTGGATGTTGTTTCCTTCATTAGAAAGTGAGTTCCTTGAGACCAAGGAATGGTGTTTTTTTGTTGTTTTTGTCCTGGTATTGCTTATGTCTAGAGCAGTGCCAGGCACTTAGCAAGTATTTAATAAATGCTTATTGATTTGAACCAAACACATTATTCGGGTGTATCAGCATTCAGCATTGCACAAAAATAAGCAACATCGATTTAAAAAAATGTTGAGGTTTATTTCAAAGCATTCGGCAACTATTTCTACATTAATTCCACAAATATTTAAGTGCCTTCTATGTGCCAGGCACTTTAAGAGACCTGTTACCCAAATAAGTTTGCTTAAAAGGAACTAAATAAAAACAAAGCCTTCAGCCCCCTTCCTGGATGAGAAAAGAGAGGTGGAATCTAGGACTCCCTACGAAAGTGCGTGCGGAGGCTGAAAGGCCACCAGGTGCACGACTGTGGTGACCCTCCGGGCTGGGTGGGCAGGAAGGCCGGGCGCTTTCGCCCAATCTCCCGGGGCCCAGAGCGGCCTGCCGGCGGGCTCCTCCACTCCCTCGCAAGTTGGGGCAAAGTTGGGGAAACGCTTGGACACCTGCAGTTTCGGGCAGCGCTGCCTGGGTGGGGGGAAGGGTGTCTAGGAGGCGGAGCGGGGGCGTGCTCCGTTTGCGAGCCCCCTGAACAAGCCCCTTTTCCCGGGGGCAAGGCCAAGGCCTGCCGGGAGGTTCGGGCACGGGGAGAGGTGAGTGGGTGCAGGAGGGAGATGGGATTCCCCGCCCCCCTCCACACCCCCCTGATCCTTTAGACCCCGAGAAGCTGCAACAATTGAGGCTGGACCCCAACCGGACACTGCTGCCCCTGCAGGCCAAGAGGTCGAACTCTCGAGGGAGGGGACCCCGACAGTACATGGTCACCTTCGCGCTCAGCGGGCGGGCAGCAGCACGCACCGGCCGCACTCCCACCTCGGGCGGAAGGGGAGGCGGGGCCCAGAGGCGAGGAGGCGGAGCCTGCGGAGCAGGACTGGGCGGGCCGACTGGGACGAGGGGCCGGGGGGGAGGAGGAGAAAGGTTGCTCTGACTCCAGCGGCCGCGAGTTTCCGGCGCGCACCCCCGCCTCCCGTGTCCTGTGGTCTCGCCCGCCCCCGCTGCCATGTTGGATTGTGCGGCCCCCACCGCAGCCGCCACCGCCGTTGCTGCTGCCGCGGAAGAGCCTGAGGAGTCAAGAGTTTGGCGTCGTTGCTAGTCGCAGAGGACGCGGACAGCGAAGCACCGGCAGTTGAGAACCTCTCTCCTCCACCAAGCCCGAAAGGAGGTCCTCCTCCTCTCCCCACCCCCGCCCGCGGCCGGCTCCTCCTCGTCCCCCCTCCGCCAGAAGCCTGCGAGATGCTGCGGCTCTGACTCTTTTCCTCCCCGCCCCTGTCACTGCGAGGGGAAGACCCACGCAGCCACCCGGCCGCCCCGCGGCGGAGGAGGAGGACGAGGAAGACACGGCCCCGGCTCCGGCTCCGGTCCCGGCCCCGCCGGTCCCCGCCACCATGAGCAACAGCCAGCCGCAGCAGCAGCAGCCGCCGCTTCCGAGGAGGGTCACCAACGTGGGCTCGCTGCTCCTCACTCCGCAAGAGAATGAGGCGCTCTTCAGTTTCCTCGGCAAGAAATGTGTGGTCAGTTTCCCGAAATGCGCCGCCCCCTCTGGAGAGAGTGGGAGAGGGGAGGGAAGGGAAGGGGTCGTCCCGGCAGCGCTGCCTCTGGCTGTTCCCCTCCGGGGCCCAGCCGGGGAGCCTGCAGGAGCGGGGGTCGAGGCAGTGTCACCTTTCCGGGCCGTGCCCCGCCAGCTCCGCTGTCCCCTCTCCTTTCACCTCTTCTGCTTCAAACTTTACTCTCAGGCCGCTGGGGGCGGGCGGGGGAGGGGTTCCTTCTCCCCGGGAGTCTCCCCATCCCCAGACACAGGGCTCCTCTTCTCCGGACTCTCACTTAACCCCATTGACCAGTCTAAAGCACCATCCAAAATGGGAAAGACTTGGGGAGAACGAAGCTTAGAAATGAATGAAGTGTGCCAGGAAGCACCCACCCCCACCCCCACCCCCACCCCCACCCCAGTCGTTCTCCCCCGCCTTCACCCGGCTTTGGGCTCTTTGGGAGAAATGCTTGGGTGCTTTGGGCTTGCAATGCAAGCAGTTCCCCGGGTCCTTCCGTTTCCAATCGAAAGGTCTGGTTAAAGCAGGAAATGCTGCGACTGCTCCGACAGGGATTGTTTCTCCTACATTTTCACCCGGGCCTGGTTCCTCCTTCCATCCCTCCCCTACCGGTGCTTGCCTTCCCCTGGAAGGCTGGGGGTGGGGGCGGGAATGGCTGGGGAGGCGGGGAATGGATGCTGTTTGCCTCTCCGCCATGCGCAGTGGAAACTCGCTCTTTTACTTCTCAGCTCCTGGGAAGCACAGAGGGGTGGGGGGAACGGGGAACGGCTGAGCCTTAAGTCTTGGGTTGTGGTGGTGCGGCGGCTAACTCCAACCCCAGATGGCCGGTTGGGAGCGAGGAGTTCTGCTGTGGGAAGGGGGAAATGTGTGTTGTTGACGGAAGCATTCGTTACATTGGCTGCTGGCAGTTCTGGGGGTGGGGAGGTTAGTGCACGGTGGTTGTGTAGGCCTTGTCAAGCTTGGGCTGCATCTCCCTGCGGGTGGCTTGGGGTAGGGCTGTGGTTGAGTTTGTTGGAGAGCTGGCTTAGTTCTTCCTCTCCCTGACGTGTTACCACCTGCAGAGTTTTATGTGACCCGGGACCAAGCAGTCACAGCATAAGGGAGAAAAATTTGACAGAGATGTAATCATGCAACTCCCTTCCTTGGTAATATAAAGTTATATTACACCAGGCTACACCTGTTTGTACAAGAAGTCAGGATTAGAAAATTTCAGGAATGTTATCAGATTGTTAACTTCCCAAGAGTCGACCCTTTGTATAGCGTGCAAGAGTTGCAGCTTATAGGTTGGATCCTTTGATTCAACTTCTTAATAATGTTTGGCCATGGTTTTGAGGCACAGCCTAGATTTTAACATGACATAATTTCAGTTTAGAGATTTTGACAGTGAGTTTCAACACAGGTAAAGAAAGAGTGGTTGGCCAAGACCATAGGGAGGAGGAGTTTATGAATTAAAATATTTAAGGGGGAGCAGCTAGATGACGCAGTAGATAAAGCACTGACCTTGGATTCAGGAGGACCTGAGTTCAAATCCAGCCTCAGACACTTGACACTAAACTAGCTGTGTGACCCTGGGCAAGTCACTTAACCCTCATTGCCCTGGGCAAAAAAAAGAAGGAAAAAAAATATTTAAGGGCCTTTTGTGATTTTTGCCTGTATCCTTATTTTCTGTTCTTGCAAGTGTGAAATGTTTATTTTTTAAAACTTTAGATTTTTGTCCCAGTGATTGTTAATTGGAAAAGTATTTATAAAATAGTCCCTTGAACATTAGAAATCAGAAGTAAAAATCTTAAGGGCAAGGAGTAAACATTTTTATAATGTGCCACGTGCTTTCTGTTTCCCTTTGCTTATTCATTTATATTTTGTTTTAGCTGTTTAGTCACTTCCATTAGTTTCCAAAAAAAAGAAATGACATTTAAAATGCAGAGTCACACCATTTCTGAGCAAGTGTCTTACAAGCAGTATCTCATCTGATTTCTTCAACAACCCAAAAGGCATGGTCCAACCTTTTCACTCCCTCCCTTCCTTCCTTACCACCTGTAGGACTGGGCAAATCACTTCGTGCCACCTGCCTCAGTTTCCTCAGCTGTAAAATGGAGATATAAATAACACCCATTTCCCAGGGTTGTTGTGAAGATCAAATGTGATATTTGTAAATATCTTGCCACCTATGTAAATGCTGTCTAGCCAGCTCTTCATAGTCTATGTTACCTTCTTACAAAACACTCTGTCTCCTGACTCTGTGAATTTTCCCCAAGCCTGGGCTTTCCTGGCTTCCTTCAACTGTCAGCTAAAATCACACTTTTTGCAAAAATATGCCAGGTGCTTTTTACAAAATGACCTTGCTGAGTAGGTGCTGTTATTATTATCCACCCCGTGTGGCCATTTGGGAAACTTCTCCCTTTATCCACCAACTGCCTCCCAGAGCTTCACTCTTATAAGGACCTCTATAAGTGTCCTAGAATAATACCACTGCTATGTGAAGATGTTTAGAATTTGAAAAAGATCATTCCCATCTATGTAGTGCATTACCTTATAGGTAAGATATGCTTTGAAATTTCATCACATTATTACACTTGTTATATTTTCTGAAGAGAAAGTACATTTCCATATCAGACGAATTTAGTTGAGACAGGAAGGGAAATAACATTTGTATACAAGTATACTAAGTGATTACTGTGAGATTGCCATTGCTGTTTACTGTTTGCTACCTCTTTCAATTTCAAAGAATGACTCCTTTGGAAGAACACTGAACAACTAACTAATACAGAAAGGCAGTGTGTTTCAGTGGTCGTAACTGTGGGCTGATAGATAAGCTGTTAAATTATTCTTTGTCCACCCTCTTTGTCTTGTCAGTTAGTATCAGACAAGACAAACATTTTGCTTTTCAGCTTTCCTTAATGACCCTATCTTATACCTGTCTGTTTTGGATAGAGTTCCTTTCAGTTCAAGAAGTATAAGGCATTATGATAGGTGCTGGAGATAAAGTGACAGAGGAAAGTCTTCACCTTCAAGGACCTCACATTCTGATATAGGTAGGGCGGAGGGTTATAAAGTGTGAATACAGATGAATAAAGTACAGAGTAACTCGAGAAGGTGGAAAACTATTGTGAAGAAGATAATCTTTGAGATTATGAGGATTCTGAGAGGTGATTCTAGCCACGGGGAAATGGCTTGTACATGTGACCAGTCAAAATATGGGATGATGAGTTCTCAGAACAACTAGCTAATAGTCTAGTTTATCAGGAACAGAGAGTCCTGGAAGGGGACAGTGATATGAGCTAAATTGATAGCCAGATTTTGGAGGTCTTTAAACATTAGATTAAGGAGCTTTTATTTTATTCTCATCTATGTCATAGTTATCATTGTCACCATTATTGAATTGAAAGGAAGACATCAGAGGCTTTGGAGCAGAGGAGTGAAGAACATAAGGGTGTTAGTAAGTGTTAAATTAAATGAAATATTTTTATTTTAGGGAAAATTTTATTTTAGACTTTTGCTGAATAATTACAGATGCTCTTTTTGTAGTCCGAATAATGACATTGCCCTAAGTGTAAGCAATATTAGCATTTAAGCATGTTGGAAATTCACTATAATATAAGGAACAGATAATGCTCCACATTGTTAAGGATGTTGCTGTATTGTCTGTGGTTGATTTGAGTTCAATGTATAAAGTTTTGTGGAGGAACTAAATCTTCATACCATATCTGAAATATGCTTTTAAGGATAATGATGTGTTTAGTGTTAATGGATTTTTTTCCTCCTAACAGTTGTTTTTACAATAAGTAAGCCTGTTTCTGATTAATTTTTATTAAACCACGGGTTAAATTTTCTTATAAGGAAAAAATCAAAATATGTTCTAAACTAAACTATCTGGACTTGTTTTAGAGTGAAAAATACTGCTTTCTCGTAGTTGAATTTAGTTTTAGTTTAGTTTTTTTTTAATTGGCTTTTTTCTGTTTGTTTTTACTGAACCTCTGTTGTTATTGATACAGGGAACTGCCAGTGAGAAAACTGTCTACTAATGTGATCGCCTACGGGATGATGTATAGCTTTAGAGTTGCCTGGGGATATTGAGTTACAATGTCTGTCCATGGTGATACAATCATGTTTCAGAGGTAGCACTTGAATCCAGATCTTCCTGACTCCTGATCCAGCTTTCTGTCCACTGCGTCTCTCTCTAAAAACAAATCAAAACAAACAAAAAACTTTATAGAAAAATAGTAAATGTAAATTTTCTCAGTGTAGGTGAATATATAAAACCAATTACTAAAGGAATAGGGCAAGCCTTGAATCGGAGCACTGCAGCTTCCTGTCTCATTTAAGAGGATGGAGTCCTATGTTTGCAAATGTTTGCCTCTGGTTTCTTTTTTTCAGTTGACTTAACTCATCTCTTGCAAGAAACCTTATTTAAGATTAATATGCACTGCTTCTATTCCTCAGCATTTGTGTATACTGGAAAGTCTACTTAAAAAAAACCTTATTTATTTTATGACTACTATGGAAATGTTTTACATAACTGCACATGTATAACCTATATCTGATTGCTTACTACCTCAGAGAGGATGGAGTGATAGAATTTGGAACTCAAAACTTTAAATAAAAATGTTTTAAAAATAAACTTATTTTTATCTAATTGTTTATTGAACCTACCCATTTAGACAGCAGAAAGCAGGTGTTCTCTGTGTTCCAGGATATCTTTAGCTTAATATTTAAAATCATAGAGTTTAGAGCTGGAAGAGACCTTAAAGATAATACAGTGTAAAATACTGTCTTTCTTAGATAAGACCCAGAGAGGTTAACTCACTTGCTCAAAATCACACAGGCTCTGACCAATTTCCTTTTCCACAACACCACAATATTAAGTGGTTAGTAAATGCTTGTTAATAGTGGGAATGAAAATTACTGCTCCTATTCCTGACTTTTTGTCTTTATCCTGTCTAGTCAATCCTTCTTACCTCTTTTAATCTTCTTTATACACAGATCTGATTATATCATTTCTGTGTTCAAAACCCCCTAAAGACTTCTAATGCCTTCCCACTAAAGTATATATGTTCCTTGATATCCCAAACCCCTCCAACCCAATCTGGTTTGCACCCATCTTCCCATTTACTTCACACTATTCTTCTAACTGAGCTACTGAACATGTCCAGAGCTTTCCAGCCTCTGTACAGAGGGGGAATGCATTTGACTAGGGCTCATAATTTAATGAGGGGACCTAACTAGTCTTCATCTTATTCCAATTCTCTGTCTCTCCTGCTAGGATAAAATGTAGTTACTTTTCCCCAAGTTCACCTTTGGTTTGATCAGAGCTGCCCCTTTCTTCAGAATCCCAAATTCCCATCTGGATGTCTTGTTATTGGCTCAAGACTCCATTCACCTGCCAAATGCTCCTTTAAAGTTTTTTGTATTGCCTCTTTGTGCTTCTATCCCACTTTCTGCTTTGGTGTTCTCCTAACACTTTTTTATCTCCCTATTGTATTTCATTTGATGTTATTCTATTTGTCTGTACTTCTTATCTCCCCTATAAATTCAACTCACAGACATTTCAGTATTTACCATGTACTATGTACTGTGTAGTCTTTTAGTATGCTAGAAGCTTGGGATACAAAGACAAAATGAAACAATCCTTGATTTCGAAGAGCTTATTGTGTTTAGTTGTATTCAGAGAAGTAGCAGAAACAGCTGGTAGGATCAGGAAAAGCTTTGGGGTGGAGGCAGCAACGGACTAAGCATAAAATATGATGGAGGGAAATTACAGTTAGTAAGGAGTGCATTCCAGGCATAGGGAGTCTGCTGAGTTTGCCATCGATTAGTCTGATTTAGCTGGAATGGAGAGTGCATGAAGGGGAACAGTATAAAATAATTGAAGAAAGGTAGTAGATTTGAATCAAAATACAGAATGTTTTAAATGCCAAGCTAAGGATTTTTTGCTTTTACTCTTGTTTGTCCTTTCTCAAAGAGGACCATGACATTGGGGAGGTGATGTCATGACTTGCAGTGAACTGGATTTAAGTGAGGGAGGGCTGTGCAAAGTTACCAGCTTCATTCTCTCCTCCAGAGCCATCTGGGTTCAGTAGCAAGATATATATCAGGACGACTGGAGATGGCCCCCCGTTTTACTCTACAGGCAGTAGGGAGCCACTGAATATGGTTTGACCAGGGGAGTGACATGGTCAGACCTGTTCCTTAGGGAAATTATTTCAGCAGCCATGTTGAAGGATATATTGAGAGAGGAGGAGAAACTGCTGAACAGTAGTAGTTCCTGGAAGGAGATAATGAGAGCCAGAATTCGTCTAATATTAGATGATAGATGAGAAGATAGTTCTGAGTGATGCAGGTTATTAGTAAATTACTGTATTTGAGACTAGGCTTTTCCAACCTATTTACTTTGTAGCCTCACCAGTGTCTAGCACAGTGAATTGTAAATTTAGGTGCTTAATAAATTATTGTGTGGAGAAAGGTTGTTAGAATTCGTCTCTGCTTGTTAAAATTGCTGAAACTTACACTGTTCAGATTCAGACTACAGTTGGACTTCACTCTTTATTTAAATAATAAATGTAATTTGATTGTTCTGATCTTGAAATAGTGAAGGTAACTGCAGTAGCTGCTGAAAGACTAGTACACAATAAAAGAAAGCCAGGCCCTTAGGGTTCTTCTGGTAGTCAATTAAGAATTTTTTGTTGCCCATGCAAACTTAACAAAAAGTCTTGAATTTTGTATTTAACATAATCTTGCATTCTTATTCTTGAAACTTTGGTAAATTAATCCTGTTATTTTTGATGAGTGGAATTAGTGCCTTAGGCTCTTGATAGGAAAGTACAGATTGCCTGTAGCCTGTTGATACTTGGAGAGGAAGGACTGTCATTTTTATTTTAGATAGCTGTAGTGCTCTTACTGACAGCAAGGAAAGTTCCTTGTTGTGGTGCTGTAGTACTCTTTGGCATATATGCTGGCGATTCATACAGTCATAGATAACCATACAGACACAATGAATCTAATAGCCCGATTATAAAGACGAGGAAACATGAGTTAAATAACTTGCCCAAATAGTGCGGGCAAGGTTTGAATCCAGGTCCTCTGACTCCACATGCAGGACCCGGAAACCACACTTTCTCCAAGTTGGACCTTAGCCCACCCATGCCAAATTATTTTTTCCTACCTCAAAAAAAAAAAAATTGACTAGCTCTAGGAAAGACTATAAAAGGCTTAACTAATACAAAGGGAGAATAATTAGCAAATAAGGGAGAATTATTAAGCAACTTGAGGTAGTAATATAGCATTGGACTGGATATCAGAAGATTCTAATCCTGACATTGTCACTAACTCAGTGCAAACCTTGGGTAAATCATTTAATTTCTCTTAACCTGTTTTCTCATCAGTAAAAGGAAGAAGTTATACTAGGTGGTCTTTTATTTCCCAGTTCTAATAGTCTATGTTTCAGTGTATGATTGTGATTATTAGAAAATTCATTTATTCAATAAGCATTTATTAAACTTTTTTTGTGTGTTAGATACTGTTAAAGTCCAGGGATACAAATAAAAATGAAACAATTCTTCCCCTCAAGGAACTTATTGGATAAAAACAATATATATGTAGAAAATTAAATACAAAATAATCTCATGGGGAGCACAGCAAGCAACCAAGAGGATGGGTTAGGATGGGCTTCCTGTAGAAGTTACCATTTGAGATGGACTTTGAGGGGAGCTAGGCTTTCTCTGAAGGGAGAGCAAGAAGAGAATGCATCCTAGGCATAGACCTAGAGAGTGAAGTGTGAATGTGTTGTAGAGGGGAAAGCAGGTGGGCCAGTTAAGGCTAGAACTGGCTGGATACTTATTGGGGTGATGGGGAGGGGGAGAGAAATGACTAAACCAATTTTGATATTGAATGTAATAGAGCACTGTTGTGCTGTAAGAAGTGATGTAGGGGGAAAGTTTCAGGGAAAGGGAATATTTTTATAAACTGATGTAAAGTAGAGCAGCAGCAGAATAATTTCTATAATAATAATAGCTAATATTTATATAGCTACGCACTGAGCCAAGTACTTTACAGTTACTATCTCATTTGATCGTAACAACCGTGAGAGATAGACGCTCTTCTAACCCTCTTTTCACAGATGAGGAAACAGAGGTTAAGTGACTTGCCTGTGGTCACACAGCTAGTAAATGTCAGAAGCTGGATTTGAACTCGTCTTCCTCACCGTAGGCCCAGCTCTTTACCTTGTACCACCCATCTGCCTCGCCACATTTTAACAACGGTGTAAAGAAAAACAGCTTTGAAAGACTTGAGAACTCCTATCAGTGCAGTGACCACTGAGGATGAAATATACTACCCTACCCCACCTTTGAGACAGTGGTGATAGATTCAGAAAGCAAAACAATTTTTTGGAACATAGCCAGTGTGGGAATTTGTTTTGCTTGACTTCTATGTTTGTTAAAAAGGACTTTTTTCTTTTTATTTGTTTTTTTCAGTGAGAGGAGAGTAAGAGGATCTGAGGAGATAGGAATAGAATAATAAAAAGAAAAAGGTCATTTAGGCATTATTTAAATATAGTGAAAAGAACAGAAGTCCAGAAAAAAACAATAAACAAGCCAAATGGCTGGAGAATATATAGAAAGAGATCCCAACACATAATCTTGGGGTAAACCCACTACAAGGGTTAGTTCAAAGATCAGGGTAAAAGAGATTGAGAAGAAGCCATTAGATGGAGAACTTAGTGGGAACAGTGATAGGAAAGTCAAGGAGGAGAGAGTGCCCGCGGCAGTGGTGTCAGAGGTCAAGAAGCTACAGAGAGGTAAATAAGGATAAGAACCGAGAAAAGACCATGCAATTTTGTAGTTATTTGATCATTGGTAATCTTAAGAGACAGCAGTTTCATTTGAATGATGAGATCTGAAGCCAAATTGCAAAGGGTTTAAGGTGAGAAAATGGAGGATTTTGGCTTTGAAAAGGAGAGATATTAAGCAATAGCTTGAAATAGTGGTGGGATCAAGTGGAGAGTTTTGAAGAATGAGAGTAGATCTGGACCTGTTTAAGCAACAGATAGGGAAGGAGCAGTGGGATAATGAAAAAATTGAAGTTAGGGGAAAAAAGATGAACTAAGGAGGCAAACTTCAAGAGGAAATGAGTTGGGACACAATGGGATGAAGAGCACAAGTAGAGAGGTTCAGGTTTACAAGGAGAAAGGCTATCTGTTTCTCAGAGTCTAAATCAGGAAGCAGGTGTTGAGGTGATTGGTAATACAGAGTTTAGAAAGGGGAGTTATCTCATGGATGGCCTCAGTTTTTACAGTGAAGTATTTGGTGAGGTTCCCTTACTTAGAGAACAGGGTATGGGGGTGACATAGGTGACATAATGAGAAGAAAAGAGAGATTGGAGAGGATACTTAGGGAGGTGGGATAATTAGATATTTATTTGCAAGAGCTATGATTGTTATCAGTTCATTTTATGAAATCTTGTTTTTATTTTAAATTGAGTTATTGTTTTGTTAGATGCTAGATATTGCATGGCTTTGCCGATTTTCCAGCTTTTAAAAAATAGATGCTTATTGATATCATTTGTTTTCATATTACCTGCAATTTTCCCCAACTCTCTCCCAAAGAGCCATCCTAAGAATTTTTTAAAGAGGAAAAAGATAAAATTGCAAAACCAGCCAACACATTGAAAAAAATCTTATGTTATATGTATTGTTTTACACCCATGAACACTACCTACCTCCGAGGAGTGGGAAAGATGCTTCTCATCTCTTTTTTTGGGCCAAACCTGTTCTTTATAATTTCATACCATTCAATGTCTATAATTTTATGGGTTTTTTTCCAATTTACATTGTTAATGGTTGTCGTATTGTTTTCCTGACTCTGTTTCATTCTGTATCAGTTCATATAAATCTTTACATGCTTCTCTGTTTGCATGATGCATTCATCATGTTTATTTCTTACTGAACAGTAGTAATATTCCATCATACTCATGTAACAGAATATGTTTAGCTGTTTCCAAATCAATGATTTTTGCTACCACAAGCAGGCACTATCATAAGACTTTTGGTATATGTGGAGTTTTTTTGTGAGTGGCCTGGGGGTATATGGCTAGCTTTAGAATCTCTGTTTCAAAAGGTACAGACATTTTTAGCCACTAATATTTGCATCATTTCAGACTGTTTCCCAGGGTGAGTGGTAGCTTTCACAGTTCCCCATTCACAGTGCATTAATGTCTTTGTTCTTCTCCAACTTTTCCAATATTGACCATTCTTTTCTTTGTCATCTTGGCCAGTTTGCTGGGTATGAGGAAGAACCTCGGGACTTTTTTGTACATTTCTAATTAATAGTGACGGGAGGCTTCTTTCATATGGTTGTTAGTGTTTTGCAATTTTTTTGAGAACTATTAGTTCTTACCCGTTGACCACATTTATTGAGGAATCCCCTTTGGCCTTATACATTTCTGTTATTTGTCAGTTTAGCTTGCATATAAAACTTATCAAAGATATTTGTTAGAAATATTTTTTGCTGCCATTTCCCTTCATATTCTAAATGAATTAATTTTATTTTTTCAATAGCTTTTCAGTTTTATGTAATCTAAATGATCCATTCCATCTTTTGCAGTTACCTTTTGGGAGGTTGAGTTAACCTACTACTTTTATGATATGACCTTTACTATTCAGGTCACATATCAATTTTAAATTAATTTACTATTTTCTGAAACCAAATAGGTTTCAAGAGACACAAAGAGACTTTTCTAGAAAATTGGTCAAACATTATCTGTGCCTACTGTGTACCAGCTATTATGCTAAGTGCTCCGATTACAAGGACTAAAATGAAACAATTCCTTGCCTAAAGGAGCTTACTTTAGGGAGTAAAGAAGGTTCAATATAATTTACATATATAAGTTTATAAGTGTATATACAAAATAAAGATAGTTTTGGTTGAGAGGATACTAGTAACTGGGGAGATCAGGAGAAGTTTGATATAGAGGGTAGTACTTGAGCTTAGTCTCTCCAAAGATGCATGTGATTCTTAGAAGTAGAAGTGAGGATGGAATGTATTCTAGGCATAAGGGACAGTAATGGCGAAGACATTGATGGGGCAGCTAGGTGGCGCAGTGGATAGAGCACCGGCCCTGGAGTCAGGAGTACCTGGGTTCAAATCTGGCCTCAGACACTTAACACTTACTAGCTGTGTGACCCTGGGCAAGTCACTTAACCCCAATTGCCTCACTAAAAAAAATTAAAAATTTAAAAAAAAAAGACATTGAAAGAGGAAACAGTGTCCTTTGAGGAACAGCAAGAAGGCCTGTTGGGAAGGACTGTGGGAATATTTTATAATTAGGTCAATAGGTAGGTTTTTCGTTCTTCAGTTTGTGGCGAGTGGTAGTGGGTGGTGGGGCCAAGGAAAGGCTATCCAAAAAAAAAGAAAGAAAGAAATTAGGGAAAGATAAGATCATTAAAGTATTTTTTTTAATGCATAAAGGAGACCAGCAGGAAGGCTAGAATCGTATATAAGTAGTACACATTTTAAATTTACATATTGATCTTTATATTTAAAAAGAAAAAAGCTTTACATAAAAGATTCATGGTTTCATATACAGTCCTCTTTTGTCCATTTTATTTGGTGTTTAAACTGAGAATTCTTTTTTGCTTTTGTTTATTATTATTATTATTATTTTGGTGAGGGAATTGGGGTTAAATGACCTGCCCAGGGTCACACAGCTAGTGTCAAGTGTCTGAGGCTGGATTTGAACTCAGGTCCTCCTGACTCCAGGGCCGGTGCTTTATCCACTGTGCCACCTGGCTGCCCCGAGAAGAATTATTTTTAAAAGGAAAATATACTGGGTCCTTTTATCTGCTAGTAACATGCAAGTTACCGTCAACCTTGTAAGATGGTGTTGTTGGGGATTTTAAGGAAAAAACATACATTTTTAAAAGTTACTATTTGGCTCTTAAATCTCAGTTTAATGATTGTGAATTATGTCAGATTTTCAGTCCTGGAGTGAATTGACTTGAAAGTCCACCACTTAGAAAAAAAGGTTTAATAAGGACAGCCAAGTTTCCCCATGTTGACTGCTTGAAATTACACTGTGGTTAAGTTCTGGCTGAAGAATACAAGCTCTGCTGTTGATACTGGATAACTCTAGCTGGGGGGTCCATCAGTTTTTCTAGTTACTTTGTCAGATTTTTATTTGTTAATATGATGATCATATAAAAGAAGGCATCATACCCACTATAAGGGGTTAATTGTATTCTGTTGTGTTTCAGTCCATCTCCTAATACTATACTTTGAGGAGGATATTAATAAAAGTTAGGGTATCGATCTTTTCCAGTTCTGTTCTAGTGAAAAAATACATTTTCTTTACAAATATAGCTGAGCTTCATTATAAATTATAATTCTCTCTAGGAATCATAGCTTTCTTTGCAGCAAGCAGTGTAGTTTCATGGAAATAACAAGGGCCTTGGAATCAAACTTGGATTCCAATCTTGGCCTTGCTGAACTTCTGGTTATGGGGCCTGGACAAGTCACTTTCCTTTTTTAAACCTCAGTGTTATTGGCTCAAAAAATGGGGGTAATAACACTGGCATTGCTGTAACCCTTATAGTCAAATGAGAAAATAGATGTTAAAGTACTTAACAAATATTAAAGAGGACATAATGTGAACTGTTATTAGCATTAATTCTCAGCTTATTAATACATTTTATTTAACTATGAAGATTCCCAGAGGGAAAACAGTATGCTATCTCTTTGCTCACTCTAATCATGGATCCTAGATATAGAAGTAATATTTTTTCAGATGTCAAGCTGAGCACTTACATTTTTTAAGTATTAAATGGTTTTATGAATCAGAAGTCTTTTAGTGCATAAAAGACATATATAGTTGTTCCTCTCCCAATCTGTCTTTTCTTTTGCAGCATCTTTGCTAGTATCTTTTTGTAGCATTAGGATCACAGGATAACAGATATTATACAATTGTAGCATTGGTATATAGAGTGAAACTGAGTAAGATACATGAATAGATTGGAGACGCAATATGACCCATGGAGACCAAAAATGAGAAATGAAAATCCCCTGTCTTGAAAGGATTTCAACTAAAGGCACATTGGTAACTTTACAACTCTTCAATGTATTGAACAAATCACAACTAGTTTAGTTTGGTTATATTTGAACATTGTAGTCTCCTTGAGTCTTTTTCTTTTTGTGTTTGTTTTAATGTTTTGTTATCCTGAACCTGACAGACACCAACCACATGTGTGAACATTTTCCATATACAAAGAACAGAAAAAGAGACTCATGTGAAACCAGGAATTTCATTACATGCTTCATCATTGGCTTTAAGATGTCATGATTGGGGGCGCTAGGTGGCACAGTGGATAGAGCACCGGCCCTGGAGTCAGGAGTACCTGAGTTCAAATCCCGGCCCTCAGACACTTAACACTTACTAGCTGTGTGACCCTAGGCAAGTCACTTAACCCCAATTGCCTCACCAAAAAAAAAAAAAAAAGATGTCATGATTGGTCATTTTGTTGATCCAGAATTCTTAAGTCTTTTCAAATTATTTTCTTTACAATATTGTAGTAATTATATAAAATTGTCCTTTTTCTAATTTTTTTACTTTTTGCCAGTTCTTACACATATTCCAGTTTTCTCTGAATCTGTAATTTTTGTGTTATTTCTTATGAAACAGTAATGTTCCATTATATTCATATACCATAATTTGGTTCATCCATTCCACCAATTGATGAAGACTCAATTTGTTTCCAGTTTTTTACTACAACAAAAAGTACTGCTAGCAAGATTTTTGTACACATGGACCCTTTCTCTTTTGGTCCCTTTGGAGTACAAACCTACTAGTGGTATTGCTGGGTCCAAAGGATATGCAGATTTAGTGACTTTCTTTTGTAACAAACTTGCAGACAAGCCTTCTAGGATTGTTATCAGTTGATAATTCCACAGATAGTGCATTATTTTACTTGTCTTCCCCTTCAGCAAAGCATAATAAAATCTCTATATGAATCTGTTCCAAGTTTTTCTTATGTACCACATCATGTTGAATTCTACTTTCTAATACATTCAGCTATCCTCTTCTATTCTTTCTGTGCTGTTCAATGTTATAATTGTTAATTAATTATGCATTTTCTTTTATCATACTCATACTTTTTCCTCTCTTTGCTCCTGAAATCCCTTTACAAGGAAAACAGTAGTAAAAGCAGAGTATTATTTTTAAGTGAAACATCTACATCCATTCCATTGCTTTTCCTCTATCCCTTTCCATACCCCATCACTGGCTTTCATACTTTCTTTCCCTTTTAATTCGGCCTTTACAATAAGTACAATCCTCTGAAGCTGAGTTTTAACCTGTGATTATTCTCTCCCTAACATTTCCTTCCCTTTTAAGCCCTTATCCCCACACCCCAACCCCTTTGCTTTTTCCTACCTAGGAGCAGATAAATGATATAGACCTGGAGTCAAAAAATACCTGAGTTCAAATCCAGCCTTACTTACTAATAACTATGTGACCCTGGGCAAATCACTTAACCTCTGTCTCCCTCAGTTTCCTCATCTGTAAAATGTGGATAATAATAGCATTCTACCTCCCAGGTTTGTTGTGAGAATCACATGAGAAAGAGTCCTTTGCATTCTGCTAGTTAGGTTTTAGTGATCTCTGTGTGCACCTTGGCTCCTGATCTCTACCAATCACTTTGGCTACAGACAAAAAGGCCTTGGTGTATGGCAGTAGAGGAAGCACACTGCCCCAAGCCCCTACCCCTATCAATATCTCAGGGTGTTCCCCACTTCTCCTTTGGAATTCAGAACATCCTTCCCATGGCTAGACAAAATGGTCCCTTGATCTTTTGCCAATGAAGCATTGCTTATTTTTAACTTGAGTAGTTTACTGTAGAAATCACTTTCCAAAAGGAGTCGAGAGTCTGAAAATAGGCAGAGTAGGTAGACAGGAAATAAGAAAGGTACAGAAGAACAATTTGAGATGTAGACTAGTATAGGAGGGGAGAGAAATTCAGCTGAATTGAAGGACACATATTTGGGGGTTAAATTTTTCTACATTTGGTCAAAAGCCAAACTTTTAAAGAAATTTTAGAAAAGTGGGAACATACATTTCAAATATGTTAAATATTATGAAATGTAATAAATGCCATATTAAAATGTTAAGCAGAAAATTGTTGTCATATTATTGCAGTGTTTCAGTGCATCAGTGATCTGCTCAATATTGGTATTCCCTTCAATAATACATTATGAACTCAGTCCATGACTCTTTGTCGTAAAATTCTCCACGGAATATCCACCCAGCATTATGGGGACCTTCTTATATGTCTCAGTATTGATTTTTTTTCCCTGTATTACTAGGTTGAACTCTTTAGAATGATTATGGTTTTCAGTCAGGATGCTTGCAGTCCAGGGCTTGATATATAGTCTGCATAAAGTCATCCATAAATAGAAACATTTGAAGGATCTCAGTATCTCAGGGCAGCTACGGTGGCACAGTGATAGAGTGGCCAGGCCTTTAGTCAGGAAGATTCATCTTCTTAGTTCAAATCCGGCCTCAGACACTTGACACTTACTAGCTTTGTGATCTTGGACAAATCACTCAATTCTTATTGCCTCAGTTTTTTCATCTGCAAAATAAGCTAGAGAAGGAAATGGCAAAGTGCTTCAGTATCTTTGCCAAGAAAATCCAAATGGGGTCACAAGAGTTGTATGTGACTGGAATGACTGAACAATAGCTTGAGTGAGATGATATTCTTACTCTACTCTCTAAATAATACCTGTATTTGTATGTTCAGTTCTGGTACTACTTTTTGGGAAATCTGGGAAGCAACTTCTGGAGGGGTAGCAAAATATAGAGGAAGGTGTCAGATATGAAGACTGGAAGGAATTAGGGCTTTTTCAAAGACATAACTGGGGGAGGGAACAGATATTATGATAACCTTCTATGATTTTCATCCTGTCAAGTAGAAGAAATGGTCTTATTGTGATTGTCCCTGGAGGGCAGAACTAGAAACATTGTTTGAAAGTTGCAGAGATAGAAATTTAGGCTTGAGGGGCGGCTAGGTGTCACAGTGGACAGAGCACTGGCCCTGGATTCAGGAGGTCCTGAGTTCAAATGCAGCCTCAGACACTTGACACTTACTAGCTGTGTGACCCTGGGCAAGTCACTTAACCTCAATTGCCCTCACCAAAATAAAAATAAATAAAAAGAAAATTAGGCTTTATATTGGGGGGGGGGGGCGGAGAGAGAAACCTTCCTAACAGTTAAAAATATCTAAAAGCAAATTTAATTGTTATGGGAAATAGTGGGTTCCCTATCATTGAGGTCTTCATTGAAGACTGAATGAATGATCACTTATTTGGAGTCTTGTAGAGGGATTTTTCAGTCAAGCATGGGTTCTTACTAGATAGTCTATGAAGTCCTTCGAATCTGAGATTCTGATTTGTAGGGAATCTGCCCTCCATTTGGACTTTGCACTGGTTGTCCTTCATATGACAATGTCAAACAATCTTGGTGAGTGTACCTGTTTTGATATTAAGGTACCTCATTTGATATTAAGAGGGTTAACAAAGTTATCTTTGTTTTTACATTTGTCAGATAATCTTGTATGACCTTAGTGTATGTATTGAAGATACTTTATTAAAACAAAGTCTTTAAAGCTTCATTTTACTCTACAAAGATCAAATGCTTTTTTTTTATGATTACCAAAGTAAGGTCTTGTATTCTCTGAACCCTCCAGTCAGTTGTGTGACTGCAAAGACCCAATGTGATATATCTTTCTCTCCTTTTTCCATTTTTATCGAGAATACCCTCAATACTCATGTAAATTAGTTACCTAAAGATGCTGTAGAGAAGAAAAAGTAGGGCCCTAGGTTGGGATATTCTTAGTCTCATTTTTTAAAAGAAAACAATAGAGGTCATTATTTTTCCCAGTCATTCAATATCTTCCCTTTTTTCTAGGTATCTTGGAAGGCTCTATTGGCCTTAAAACTATTACCTCCAGTACAGACATCTTTTGTATATATTTGGTCTATTATTCTGATTTCTTTAGTGCTGTTTGCATTTTCTCATGTAGCAGTTTTGGAACTCTTCTGTTAAGAGTCCAAATGCATGGCTCCATTGTCATTGTGGAGAATTTTGGCAAAAATATTATAAAAGCTCATTTACATAGATTTAAAATTTATAAAGCACTTTTTACATATCTTACTTCATGTGAGCCTCACTATAATCTTATGATGTAGACACTTTATTTTATCTCTATTTTACATGATGAAACTTAGGGTCAGAGAAATGATTTGCCTAGTTAGGCAGTATGTGTGTGAAGTAAAAATTCAAGTCCAAATCTTCCAGACTTCAAGCCTTGCTTGCATTCTTTCCACTATACACATGGGCTTCTGTAAAAAAGATTTACAGATCTTTTCTGTTTTTTGTCTATTTGTCATATTTCTTCTATGCCACTTTGAGTGCTTTCAAGGTTATCTGACTTAATTTGTCTCTCCCCAAATTTTATATAAACTGACTTTTCCTTCTAGCACTCAGGTTTATAATTTATAATAATAACTCATATTTACTTTACAATTTCCAGTCCTTTTTCCCGTAACAAAACTCTGAGGTATATTGTGTACATATTGTTCCTAACTTATATAGGAGAAACTTGAGACCAAAGACACTATACAAATTGTTATACATTTAGTGACGAAAATAAGAATCACTCCAGCTCTTTTAATTCCACATCTGTATTCTCAACACTATAACATGCTGCCTGATAAAGGCTTAATATTAGAGGAGGAAAAACACCTAGACAAGCTCAATAGAGCCTGGGTGCCCTGTTGCTATGGTGCGTAGACATTTTACTAGATAAGATTATGTGAAAAATGCTAGATGCATTTTGTTCTTTCTCCTGTGATGTGATAATGTTTCACTTTTAAAGTAGCTTACCATCTGGTACAGTAAACTTCTTTTTGCACTAGGTACGGTAAGCAATAGGGACCTATTAGAAAATTCCTAAATTTTGCACTGGCCTAGGACATGTTTGAATTGATCAAACTATGGATATGACACATTTTAGGAGGGAGGGAAGCTTAATTTATGCTTTTAACTTAGTTTTTAAAACAGCTTAAACATTTATTAAAGACACTATGTGTATAGGCCAACTCTGAGCACTGGGAATACAGAGACATAAGATCCAGTCTTTCAATGGGGAAACAGTATATATGTATCATACAGATACATAACAACGGTACATAATAAGATGAATAATATGATAGATGCCAAGTGAATAATATCAAGAAATGTTAGAAGAGCTCAGGAAAGAACTTATAGCAAGGGAAAGCTTCACATAGGACCTGAAACATGAAGGAAGAACTTAAGCAAGAGAGGAGAGGCATTATAGGCAAAATAATGGTATGACTAAAGGTTAGGAAGTAAGATTGTTCCAGGTGTATCTAGAGAAAAATGAATAGACAAGTTTGGCCAGAGTAGGGTGTTTATGGAAAGAGAACCTTGTTGAAGCATGAACTTTTATATTATAAGAAATAAGAAGGCCTTGTGTTGGTGCTTTCCTGTAATTACTGCTACTGTGGGCTGGTGTGTGGTGTGAGCTAATCAGGTGTTAACCCTTAGTCCCACGCCAGCTGTGGTGAGCCTCCTGGGAGTAGTGGTAAACTCGCCCAGGTCAGAAACAGAACAAGTCAAAGAACCTATATCAAAAAGAAGAAAAGGAAAGAAATAAAGAGCCAATGTATTAGGGCTGAGTGGCCAGAAATGAAAGGATGGACAAAAGAGACTTGACCTTATGCAGGAATAACCAGTAGTTCTTGTTGGATATAGGAAGAGAAGGAGTTGTCATGAATGGAACACTATTGACTTTTTAAGCCTGTATCTCAGTTCCTCCTTGAGAGAGAAAATTGGTAACAATAGATAGCATTGGGGCAGCTAGGTGGTGCACTGAAACTGAAGTCAGGAGGACCTGAGTTCAAATGTGTCCTCAGACACTCAGTAGTGATGTGATCCTGAGCAAGTCACTTTACCCTGTTTACCTCAGTTTCCTCATCTGTAAAATGAGCTGGAGAAGGAAGTGGTAAACTACTCCAATATCTTTGCCAAGAAAACCCCAAATGAGGTCATGAAGAGACATGACTGAAATGAACAACAACAACAACAGATAACATGAAAGACAAAAACATTTATTAGGTATTTACTATGTGCAAAACAAGACAGTACTCACTCTCACTGAACTCAAGTTCTAGGGAAGGAGACAGCATATGTAAGGTTACAACTCCAAATCATATAGAAAAGTCACCTGTTCCTTAAAGTACAGTGTCAGAGTAGATGGTAACGCTTCTTATTTAGTGTTATTTCCACTGATAAAATCATATAGGTTTCTGACGTTGAACCATTTGGTAATTGTGAAGGACTTTGGTGGCAAGAACTTTCTTTTTCTCGATGTAATACCTGCAGGATGTATTGCTAGGTTGACCTGCCTACCTTGAGGGAGAGCCAGAAGCAGCACATACCAGGTAAGTCAAACAAGCACCACATTGATCACCATCTCCCCTCAGACTCATATGGAGACAGCCCAAGATACAGAACCCAAGATCCTTGGGAATAGCAATAGTTCCATCCCAGTGCTTTCAGCCATCATCTTTGGAAGCAACCAGGTGCAGCCTGACAACAGCTGCTCCTGCAGGTGTTGATTGGATATTTTAGACAAATGACAGTGAGAAGTACATTCTAAATGTTTTCTGTATTCAAATCTCTATCTCCCTTTTTCCACTTCCATCCTTCTATTTAGACTGTACATCTTGCACAGTGTAACAGAAATGGTAAACACTTTTGGTAAGCATATGTTCTATACTCAACCACATACTTTTAGCAGAAGACTTTGTTTTGCATTCACTAAGACAGAAAAAAAATCCATCTCAATCTCCCACATCCATTTTCTTCATCCTAAATTATTTCTTGATATAATAAACACAGGAGTCCTGGGAATTCAGCTCCCTACCCTACCCCATCTCCCTTTACCACTGGTACAGCTAGGTTAGCTTTTCCAATATATGGGTGTGTGTTGTTTAAAATCTAAATTGTGGGTCCTAATCTGCTCCTGCCCCCCCCCCCCAGTCTTGGTGGGGGAAGCTGGCTAAAATCACTGCTAAATTCAGCAAGAGTTTAGGCTTTTAAAGATTTATTAAAGATTTATTAAAATATATATTATAAGTTAGTGAAGAGAGAGAGATTGAGAACAAATTCCTTATAGCATGGAAATTCTAGCTCAGATCTAATTTGGTATAGCCAGAGAGAAAGAAAGCAATTTCCTTTTCTAGCAGCCCACGTGGAATCTCTCACCACCAAGCCGGTGTCCAAATGACTAAGAGGGTCTCCCCCATCCTCCCCATTCTCCATCTGCTGCCAGGCTGGTTCCTCCTCACCAAAAAAAGACCTCTTCTGTGAGGGAGCATCCCCTTAGTTCCTCTCTCCCTCCCCCAAAGGGGAGGTCCTTCAAACTTATTGGTTGAGAGTAGTCTCTTGCTGATGTCAGCAATACACCAACATGTCACTCCGGGCCAGCTAGGTGTGGTCTCCATCCAATCATCCTTAAGTAGGTACTTAGTTTCTCATTCTCACCCAATTCACACAATACTAAATCAATCACGTGGGACCCCTGGGTATCTGCCAAATTCCATTATTTTATCACAGGTGGCACTGAATTAGCAGTTGGGGATAGCTAGTCCCTTCTCTACATGACCTTTCTCCAAGGGTTGAGATGTTGGTTATGAGACCTGGTCTGTTGCCAGATTTTGTTGTGTGTTTTTTAACAGTCTCCCTCATAATGTGTAAGACTCCTTTTCTTCACTCACATAACCACTACCTTGGTTCAGGCCCTCAGGCCCACACCAGCACTCACTGGAAATGTTACAGTAGCCTTCTCATCGTACTCCCTGGCTCATGTCTCTCCCTTCTTCAATCCATCTTCTAACTTATCTGCCAAATCAGTTTTCCTATAGATCAGACTATGTCACCTCTCCTACCCTGTTACCTCCAGGATCAAATATAAAATCCTCAGTTAGGCATTTAAAGTCCATGTCAGACTGACCCATTCCTATCTTTCCATCTTCTTATACTGCATCCTCATTCAAGGATTCTTTCCTATTATACTGGCCTACTTACTGTTCCTCTCACTTACTACTCCATCTTCCATGGCTATGCCTTTGTACTGGCTGTCTCCATATCTGCAATGTTTTTACTCTCTACTTCAGTCTCTTAGTTTGCTTGATTTCCTTCAAGATTCAGCTCATATCTCACCTTCTGTAGAAGGCTTTTCCTAACTTCCCTAGCTTCTGATGCATTTCTCATTTTAAGTAGTATATGTTGTTTGTGCCTAGTTACTTACATGTCTTCTGAATTAGAATGTGATCTCCTTGAAGGCAGAGGATGTTTTTTTTGTTTGTTTGTTTTGGTATCCTCAGTGTTTTGTATGGTAACTGGCATATCTGACTTATATTGAAAACTGTGATGGAGATGGAGTTTACATATTTTATATATATATACACATACATATACACATACAGAGAGAGAGAGAGAATGGATTTATAGTAGATCCACAATTATTCTCAGACTCATAGACAAGACTAGATGACCTCTAAGATCTTTCCAGAATTTTTATGAATGGAAAAACAGTTGACATGAGGCAGGGTTGGTGCTTGCCACAGTGAAAGGTGAGGGGACAAGAGAGTATATGATATTAATGAAAAAGTGTTAAAAGTGACTGACCATTTGTTTAGACTGGGTAAGGAATCAAATGATACTGGAATTAGATTGCGTGAGGGAGGAGGATGAGTGCTTGCAGATCATGATGGAGGGTAAAAATCAAGCTTAGTGTGATATATAAGTTGGAGAATTGATATAAGTTGTGATTGGAGGCAAGTCTAGCATTTGAGATCTTGAAGGTAGAGAGTTTTGAATGAAGAAAATGTTCTCAAATTAATGTCATGTCAGGTAGTGTAATGAAGTCATCAAGGATGATGATAGATGAATGGAGAGGAAAAATATAATCTAGAGGCTAAAATTATGAAAGAAGGTGGAAGCGATAAGGTTTCTAGGTTCATTGTTTGAGCCTTCAGGGGAGAATAGATTTGACCACAGACAAACTCTTCTGTTTGGCATATAAAGCCCTTCACAATCTGATACCAACTTATATTTCCAGACAGATCTTCATAAACTCTAAATTACAGCCATGTCAATTCCCTCTGCTTGAGATCCTATTTTCTGCTACTGTTCCTTTTCATTTCTTACAATTCCAGCTTCTTTCAAGGCACTCCAGTAATATATTGCGTGTGAGGCCTCTCTCTGTTTCTCTAAGTGTTAGTGATTTCCCTTAGATCTCTCTTTATATATATATATATATATATAAAACAATATTCGGTGTTGACTTGTTTTCACATGGTTTCTCTCCAGTAGAATGTAAGCTCCTTGGGGGGCTTATTTTTTGGTTTTGTCTTTCTATTCCCGTTGCTCAGCACAATGCTTGTTTAGTGAGTGGATTTGAAGGTATGAATAATGTGGCATTAAATGGATGATGTGGAGTTTAGATGATGAACCAGTAATAGTGCTGGAATAATTGTCTGGAAATAACACTGGATCAAGAATAGAATGATTCTTCTTCCTTTCCTATTCAAGTTGTCAGCAACAATTTATTAACAGCCAGTTATGTGTCAGGCACTATGATAAACACTAGGGATACAAAGTAAGACAAAAAAACTGTCCTCACTCACTAGTGAGATGAAGAAGTATGAAGAGGTACATGTTTTACTGGTCCTCTGTGAAGCAAGCCAAGTTCCAGTTAAGATAGAAGGAACAGCAGAAAAACCTGGATGCAAAATGAAATGATCAGAACCAGGAGAACATTCTCTACAGTAACAGCAATATTATATCATGATCAACTGTAAGTGACTTAGCTATTCCCAGCAATACAATGATCCAAGACAGTTGTGAAGGATTTATGATGAAAAATGCTCTCTCAGCTCTCCAATCTCCAGAAAAAGAAGTGATAAAGTCTGGATGCAGATCGAAGCATACTTTTTCTTTATTTTTCTATTTTTTTTCTTTTGGGTCTGTGTTTCCGTGTTTTCTTTCACAACATGACTAACATGGAATTATGTTTTGCATATCTGCACATGTATAACCGATATCAATTGCTTGCCTTCTCAATGAGAGGGTGAGGGGAGGAGGAAAGGAGAGAATTTGAAACATAAATTTTTAAAAAACTAATGTTAACAATTGTTTTTACATGTAATTGGGGAGAAAAATACTAAATTATTATTTTTTAAGAGTAAATGAAGAAAAGGTTGAGAGAAAAAGGGAACTTTGCCTCTAGTGGGACAGAATAAACCACATGTCATAAACTAGAAGGAGTTTAACAGAGGAGTAGACAGAAGAAATGAACAATTAGAGATGAGTTAGGTAGAAAGGAGAGGGAGTTGTTTGGGGGCGTAGTTATAAAGTATTTGTCAGTAAGGAAGCAGAATGATTTGGAGGTAGCTTAGAGGTACATCTTGTGGCAAATGAAAGAAGAAGGATGGGTAAGCAATTTATTGTTTAAAGGTTTTTAGGAGATAGATCTTCCTCAGTGTTGCATTTTTAAAAGACTAATGTGAGAAAGCTGTTGTATAGATTTTTCAATTTCTTACGCATATAGGATATCCTAAAAGTCTTAGTGCATTTTTATGTACTTTAAAGCTAAGCACTAATCACTTAAAAAGTAACTTAATTAAATTAATAAGATAAAGTTTAATTAAAACTTTAATCACTTAAGACTGCACTAAGACTTTTGGGACACCCTGTAGTTAAAAGGTTATAGTATTAATATTAAAACCTTAATAGCTTAGATCTGCACTAAGACTTTTGAGTAACCATGTTTATAAAATATTTTGCCACATAAAGTACTAAAATTAGGTACTTTCAGTACTTTCATCTCATTGATGTGGTTACTCTCTCCAGTGGTACAGGCTATAACCCATCTATACTTTCTCATCTTATGTGACTTTTTTCCATGACTTCTGGTAAATTTTTCAAAGGTCCACTCAACACAGTAGGGGCTTTCCACTAGATCTCTTGCTATTATTGCATGGGTTTCTGTGCTCCAATGCAGGCAATTCAGCAGTTATCTTCAACTCACCCGAATTTCTAATTGTATCTTTCCAAAGCAAGACTTTTTAACTTTGGTTCTGTGAACTGACTTTTTTAATGCTTTTGTAAGTACATTTCAGTATAATTGGTCTTATTTTTTAAAGTTCTATATATTTTATGCACCTAAAAACATTATTTTGGGGAGTCCATAGTCCTCAACAAATGACCAGAGTGGTTCATGACACAACAAACATTGAGAACCCTGGTCTAAAGCAATTTTACATGCTGCTTCTATGAATAGTTTTTTCTTGGTGATATATGTTGCAGCCTACTCATCTAAACCACACGCCTCTGTTTCATTTTGGATGACCCACAGCTTTTCCTCCTTTGGAACGGATATTCCATAAGAGCCTTTTTTTTCAGGGAGAAGCTTAGAATAATTAAAAAGCAATCCAGTTCACTTGCTTTTTCCTGTCTTGTTTTGGGCCGAGTTCATTGTTCTTTCACAGTGTCTGTTGAGATACCTGTTTTGGATTAAGTCCAACTGGTTTTTCTTTCCAAACTACATATCATAATCTGGATAGTTCAAATTCTTTTCAACTTGGTTTTCATGTTGAATAGTTAGGTTGGATTCTTTTGAATTGCTATGGTTTTCATTTGATAGGTAAAGCCGTGTTCCAGGGTCTGATGAAATTATCACAGTTGCAGTTGTCAATGGGAAAACTTCATCAGCAGGAAATCATACTTCCATTTGGACTTCTTTCATGACAGTTAAAATACTTGGTGAATTTGTTTCGTTTTGTTTTTTTAGTGTGAGATTTAAAATTGGATATTAGATCATAAATCTCCCCTCTTTAACCTTTCCCTTAATTTATCTCCCAGACTAGTAAATGGAAGAAGCTTCTGGTTTTCTAGTTAGAGCTTTTATTGTATGGTAGTCACAAGGTGATGTTGATTAGAAGGATAGGAAAGTAGAAATACAACAAATCGTCTTAAGTCTAAGCTTAGTCTATATTTCATATAAAACTCACCAAAAGCCGAAGGCCACCTTTGGGGAGAGAGAGAGAGAGACTGTGTCAAGCGCGTGCTGCTGCTAACCGCGAGCCGGGCCCAGTCGAACTCTCATCAGCATCAGCCTGTGCATCGCAGTCAGAAGACAGCAGAACAGAAAAAAAGTCCCAACTTCCGTTCTCTCCCTTGCCTATTAAGCTTGCACCCCGGAAGTCGAGTGCATAGCAGGCAGTCTGACGTGCACAGCAGGCAGACTGGCGTGTGTAGCTCATGCCGTTGGTCTCCTCCCCGAAAGGGTGGTCCTTAAAAAAACTGGCGTCTTTCAGTTATCCTAACCGACTTTTAAAAACTTTCATTTTTTTTTTTTACCACATTAGCCTGTGCTTCATAGTAATAATTACAATATTATTGAACACATTTTATCTTAAGAGAATTTGGTAATTTTGATGCATGTGAAGATGTTTTGTTAGGGGAGAGAACAGTATAAGAATAATGGGATTTTGTTTTCTCTATAACTTTCAAAGACTTGTATGACTGAAAACTTGTAGTCTTTTATGAATATAGTTTGTGAAAGGCTATCTGTACTCTTCTCAACCTTCATCAAATATGTCCTTGCCGGTGTGTATAGATTATTATAAAGACTTTGTAGAGATTGGAAAAGTTGAATATGAATCTGTTGTTAATGATATTTCCTCAATTGCCTTTTTATTGGGAATAATAAAGTATGAGCTCTTTCTGATTTTGAATGTCTTGGGAATTGATTCTTGAAACCCTCAAAATTATATTGCCTCCTGCACCAGCTACCTTTATGTATACTTGGTCTAGGTCACCTATTCTTTCTTGTGTATGCACATTCATTCATTCATTCATTCATTCATGTATTTGCCATTTCCACTTCCTCATAAAATACAATGGGAGCTAGGATGTTAGAATTTAAATATGATAACTCTGCTTTCCTTGATGGAGAAAAGATTTTTGTTCTGGAACTCTTCCTAGGTTTTTTTCCATTTTTCATCTCCTTTGTCTACCATCTTGTTTTATCCTTCAGGTGATTTTGCTTAGTTGGGAGCTTCCCAAGCTTTTAAAAAATATTTTTTCCCTTCCACTACTCTTTTATGAGGAGACTTTCCTCATTATCTTCTACCATCTTTTGTAAGATTTTACATATGAATTTCTTTTCTGAACTAGTGTTGTCTTTGGCTAGCCTTTCTGCTTAGAAAGTTGATGAAGTATTTGCTCACTAAAGCAGTTCTAGATTCTGATCTCATTGTGGTATTTGATTTATCTCAGTTAAACTTTCTTAGCAAATGATAGTTGTATTGTCTATTCTTTTATGCTTTCTGTTTTTCTGGAGTTGGTGCTGTTTGGACTAGATGCCATCTAGTCCAGCCTTTTTACAGATGAGGAAACAGGAAAACTAATCAAGATGTCTACAAGTATAACACTGTATGTAATATTCACACTGATAATTCACAAATTCTTCAAAGGAAGGATGGGGGATGTGCATTCTTTTCTTTACGGCCAAGTTTATAATTCACAGCATTTTGTTTTATTTTGTTGTTTCCATTTACATTGTTTTGCATATTTGACAGCTAGGTGGTACAATAGATAGTGAAGGTTTGGAATGAAGGAGGCCTGAGTTCAGATTTGGCCTGAGATTTAACTAGTTGTGTGACCTGGGAAAGTCACTTAATGCCTATTTGCCTCAGTGTCCTTATCTGTAATATGAGGATGATAATAGCACATGGCTCCCAGGGTTGTTTTGAGGATCAAATGAGATACCTCTAAAGTACTTAGAATAGAGCTTGCACATATTAAGTGCTATATAAATGTTAGCTATTATCATCATCGTTATATTTTTCTACTTCTACTTGCTTCACTTTGTATTAGTTAATATAATTATTTTCATACTTCTTTTTATCATATTCATTGTTTCTTTAAAAAAAATAAGACTTTATTGCTATCTTTTGTTTTTACATATCTACACTTTTCAGTCTTTTGCCAAGATCTTACTGAAAGCTTTTTTAGCAAGGTAGAATCTGACAGAGTTTACACCTCGCTGGCAGAGCCTTTGACAAATCTATGGCATGAGGAGGTTGATTGGAGTAGGGCTTTATGGAGTTTAGTAGTAGTAATAACTCATTATAATAATATTAGTAGTAATTGTAGTGACAACTGCCATTGTTATAGCACTTGAAAGTTTACAAATTGTTTTTGCATATGAAAGTATCTTAAGTCTTAGAACTACCCTCTAGGTAGAGACTGCAGGTATCCCATTTTACAGATGAGAAAAAGGAGGCTCAGTATTTAAGTGATTTGCCCATGATCACACAGAAGCAGGATTGGTACCTGGATCTTTCCTGATTGAGCTGTCACTGTAGCTTCTAGCAATCGAGTGGAGGGGCTAGAAACCAAGGATCAGGGACAGTGTGGTTCTGTAGCAAATATTCAAAGGTGCTACGACAGAGCACTTAACTTGTATGTAAAATACATAGAATTTCAGCATAATACATGTTAATTCCTTGTTTAAGACTTAAAAGTCTTCACACTTTGATATAACTTAAATTTATCTACCAGAGAGTAAGTAGTGATGTTTTTTCAAACAGTATCTTCCCAGGTGAACCACATATGTGTGCAGCATACTGTAGTGAAATGGATAGGAAAAGAATTCATGATTAAATAGGGACAGAGGAATAAAAGATCATTAAATTTGCAATAAGAGTTCCTAAGTTCCAAAGCTGGCTAATATTTTTACTGCTTGTGTCACTTGGGCAGTTCCCTTCCCTGGGCCTCAATGTCCCTATCTCTAGACTTAAAAGAATTGAATTAGGTAGATGATCTCTGATGTCCCTTGAAACTTTAAAGCTTTATGATTGTTCAGGACTGCTTCAGTAACATTTTGTAGAGGGAGAAAAAGGGAGTAGAAAGATGATAGGCAGGAAGGAGGAAAACCTGGGTCTAGTGCCAGCTGTTTCACTACCTGGTTTGTGACTTTCAGGCAAGTCACTTCACTTTTGGACCTTTGCTTCCTTATGCAGAAAAGGATTTAGTGCTGGGGAGGAATCTTGGAGACTATAGGGCCAGAGATTTAGAGGAGAAGGGGACCAAGGTTTACAGTCTAATATCACTCCTCACACACACACGCACACGCACACGCACACAGCACACGCACACACCCACCCCATCCCCGGCCTTTTTACTGAGGAGAAGAATTTGAGACACAGAAAGGTGAAGGATCTTGTCGAAGTCACACTGCAGGTCAGGAGCGGAGCCAAGGTTTGAACCCTGGTCCTTTGGCTCTGCTCTTAGAACTGCCAAGACCATTTGCGTTTCCCCAGGGCTTCCAGGGTCTGGTTACCAGTCTACCCTATGATTTTCTTTGGGAACCTTCTAATCTGCTGCCTCTGGACCCAAAGATCCCTAAGCTGCATGTTTTCTGGCTTGTCTCTGTACCTGCTAGGAGTCTCCTGACCTGAGTCAAGAAAGCTGTCCTATCACAAGTACTCTATCATTTTGCCACCCAACTTCCTAATTGCATTAACTTTGTATGGAAACATTTAAATTTTTATGTAATAAGAAGTGGTTATCTTTTAAATCACCTCTGTCCTTTTGTTAGTTAATCATTTACTCCCCAACCATAGCTATAAAAGGTACCCGTTATGTCTTTTTAAAATTTTTTTTATTTTTAGTGAGGCAATTGGGGTTAAGTGACTTGCCCAAGGTCACACAGGTAGTAAGTGTTAAGTGTCTGAGGCTGGATTTGAACTCAGGTACTCCCTGATTCCAGGGCCGGTGCTCTATCCACTGCGCCACCTAGCTGCCCCCGTTGTGTCTTTTTTAAATGATATGACCTTTAATATTGCATTCTGACCTTCAGTGCTGTATGGCATAAGATGATGGTAGGTTTATGCTTAGATTTTTAAGTTTTCCAAAAGTCCTTTTCATTTCTTCCAGCAATTTTGTCATAAGTACCAAACTTTTTTTTTTGATTACTGCTCTTTATAGTAGATGAATTTGGAAGTACTCTTCCTTCCTTTTTGCACCCTTTTCATTATATCCCTGGAGATTTTAGGCTTTTTTAATCTTGTAAATGAATTGTGTTATTTCACCTACCTCTATAAAGTGTTTGATTGAAATAGCCCTAAATCTGCCAATTAGTTTACTTGTGGCCTAGCCATGAGCACACCCTCTAGTTATATTAAGTTCTTTATTTCTTTTTTTTTTTTTTTTGCAGGGCAATGGGGTTAAGTGACTTGCCCAGGGTCACACAGCTAGTAAGTGTCAAGTGTCTGAGGCTGGATTTGAACCTCAGGTCCTCCTGAATCCAGGGCCAGTGCTATAGCCACTGCGCCACCTAGCTGCCCCCAGTTCTTTATTTCTTTAAGCTATCTTTTTGGGGATTGAGTGTGCTGAAGTATAGTGATTCCCAGAAATTTATTCATTTTGTAGTTATTTGGAATGGAATTTCTCTTTCTCCCTTTCTTCCTGGATTTTGTTGTTGCGATCTAGAAATGCTGCTGACATTTATGCCTTCTACTGTTCCCTGAAGCTATTAAGTGTCTCAATTTCTTAGCTAATTCTGTACCATGCTGTCAGCAAATAGGGATCGTTTTTTGTCTTTTGTCCTATCTCTTGAGTGTCTTTAATTTTTCCTTTGTCTTATTGCTATTTCTAGAAACCCAATGAAAAATTTATTATTACTGGGATTCAAAAATAATGCAATCTTTTGATGCTCTGCATCTGACCTTAGGGTCAGGAAGACCTGAATTCAAGTCCAGCCTTAGACACTTATAACTTGGCTGTTGGCCAAGTTATTAAACCTCTTGTTTGCCTTGGTTTTCCTCACCTGTAAAAGAGGATAATATAGCAACAACCTTTCCAGGGTTGTCAGAGGATCAAATGAGCTATGTATAAAGGGCCTGGCATATAGTCCAAGTGCCTATGTAAATTTTAGCCTCTCATTAATCCTCATCATTACAACAGTTCTCAGAGGTTGGTGGTTGATTTACCTGAAGACTAAATCATATTCTGATTATTTCTTTATATTTCTTCTGTTGCTCAGAGGCATTTTATTCATTTCTTAAAAGACAACAACTTCAGGAGATATGTCAGAAAAACCCAGAAAAAGTTGTAAGATTCATTTTTTTTTTTTTGGTGGGGCAGTGGAGGTTAAGTGAACCTTGCCCAGGGTCCGCACAGCTAGTAAGTGTGCAAGTTGGCTTAGCCGCGGATTTGAACTCAGGTCCTCCTGAATCCAGGGCTGGTGCTTTATCCACTGCGCCACCTAGCCGCCTGAAGATTCTTGTTCTATGGAATACTTTCAGAGAAGGTTGGTCGAAGGCAGATGTCTTATTAATAATGGCATCAATCCAATTTATTTAATCTGTCATGCCAAATGTAAATAAATCTCCTAGCTAGTTTCTGTTAGTATTGTTACTTTTGATAATTATACTAATTCTTGAACTATATGGTCCTTCTGTTATCCCTCACCCTTGCTTCATGAATTGCCTAATTCCTAGTCATATAAATTGTTAATCATGTTTTTTATTGTGTAAGTTGTCGATATATATTAGAGCTTACTTTCTAATTCTTGTATTTCTCAATTCAGTTCAATTGTTACCATTTATAAAGTAACTGCTATGTGCAAGGTAGTGTGCTGGACACGTGGTCTTTTAAAAGATTTTTAAAAATTGGTGGTATGTTTTCTCATTTAAGAAAAGGTGATTTTTTTCCCAAAGGTTTATTATATCTTCATTGTAATTGTATTATTGTGTGCCACCTTTAGATTTTTCCCCCCCAGATACATCTTTAAATTTATAACAAAGGTCAAAAGGAAATATGAGGAAATAAACAAATTCACTTCACTATCCTTAGGATCTGTCATATAAAATGAGGTTTTGAATTGTTGAGTTTTTAATAAAGCATATGTGTAAGGTATATCGATTTTATTAACTGTAAGATTTTCTCAGGAACCTTATGTAGTCCTTAACTTATACAAGTACTCAAAAAATATAGGATTATTTTAGGCATGAGCTATAACAATTACCATTTCATTTTGTAGTTTTAAAAAGGCCTCATTGCTTCAGAATGCCTTTAGAAAATGAAGGCTTAAAATCCTGTAACCAATGAGTTGTGAAGTGTAGTTGTAACATGAGCAACTTTTGTAACCTGATATGGTAGCTATGTAAAACACTCATCTTTTCTCTTCCTGTCCTGTTTCTAGAATTCAAGCAGTATTGATGCTTTCAGACCTTAAGTGTTCAGTTGAAATTATCATTTTGAATAGAAAATAATGCATTTTCTCTATATATTAAACCTTCTTAAACATTTAGAAGTAGGGCCTATGTGAAAATAATAGAGGATAAGTGAATATAGTTCTATGTGGAAAGACCTAGAACCATTGGGATTTAGATGTATTGGACTTAATTTAGTTCCTTTTTCTTGTAGTTGTTCAAACTTACTCTTATTTATCCAGAAGTCTAGCAACTGCTTTCATCCTTTTTTTTTTTTTTTTTGTGAGATCAGCCATTCTGGTCTGAGCACAAGGACCCTTAGCATACTGTTTTCTGTAATTCTCTTGGTACAATGTAGACACAGAATTTATATTTTATACATATTTACTGAAAAAACCAGTTTAATGTATCTTTACTACAGAGCTATATATTGTACACAGCATAACACAAAGAAGATAGCCACATTACCTATTTTTTTAGGCTGAAATTGGAAACCACAAGATTGTTTATTTAACATTGTCTCCTGAGTGTTCCTGCTTCCATACACATTTGAAATTTTCTTCAAGAAGTTCTGTTATAAAGAAGATTTTAAATGAATGGTAACACTCAAGTTCTTTTGTTTCTACTGCAGAAAAAAGTTTTATGTGGCTTATGGCATTTAGAATATTAAGAATATGTAAATACTATTGAAATTCCTTACCATGTATTTCTACTCCATTGCCCCATATCTTTTCATTCTACCTTGCCCTCAATCATGTGTTTATTCTTTCTTTCCTTCCTTTTAATTTCTCCTTCACTCATCCTTCTCAGATTTTGGTGTCTGTTTTATATACTGTGCACTTACCCTGCCCTTCATCTTAAACCTTCTCTCCACTTTCCTTATCACCACCTATCTCCTTATTGAATTAATATGTTCTTATGCCATGTTCCTTATGTGTTTATGGAAATTATACGTGTGTATGTGTATATGTGTAGGTTCTTCAATATTTTTTCAGGCCTTGTTCAATTCTCGGGTAAGGTTTACCAGTCATCATCCCTTTTTTTGGGGGGGTTTAATCACTTTTTTTTAAAAAATCATAAAAGTATTTTATTATTTTCTAGTTACATGGAGAGATAGTTTTTGACATTTGTTTTATAAGATTTCTGGTTCCAAATTTTTCTCCCTCCTTTCCCCTCCCCAAGACAGCAAGCAATCTGATATAGGTTTTATTTTTATACATACACACACACACACACACACACACACACACACACACACACACAAACACATTAAACATATTTCTGCATTAGTCATGCTGTGAAAGAAGAATCAGAACAAAAGGGAAAAAACCTCAAAAAAGAAAAACAAAAAAAGTAGAAATAGTATGGTTCAATCTGCATCTAGATTCCACAGTTCTTTTTTCTGGATTTGGAGAACATTCCCATCATGAGTCCTTTGGAACTATTTTGGACCATCGTATTGCTGAGAAGATCAAGTCTATCATAGTCATTATCTCTTTTGATGTAGTAATCTCCTTGCCATTCTTCCTCCCTAGCTATTCCATTTTGTATCTTGTTTCATTTCTTTAGGTACCTTTGTAGTCCCTCCCTGTGGCCAGGAAATTATTTTCTTTTGGGTGCTGTTTAGATTGGTTATGTAATAGCAACTCTGTTCTTCAGGGTTTACCTCTTGGTCTTTACTCAGTCCAAGATATTTCATCATCATATCTGGCGTTTTCTTCCCTTGACTCATATGATCAGCCTCAGTTTCTGGATTGGGATTTGCATTCTGCTCAAACTCAGATCCCATAATCCTGGATCTTGTAGTTAGGCATGACTTGATTCTGAGTTACATGGCTAAGACTAGGCCCCCCCCATTCTTGTGCAGGAATTGTGCTGTCTGATCAGCTCTCCTGCCTTTTCAGACCCAAGTTGTCTGTATGCTGATCTGACTCTCTTTGTCACAGCCCCTGGGTTCTCCTGGCACTGAGTGTAGCTCTGTTCATAATGTGTGTTTTGGGACCAGGCTGCTTCACACTTTGTCTTCTAAATAACTTAGCTTATCTCTACTTGAGGCTTGCACAGTATTCTAGGGGAAAGAGAGGGTGGGAGGAGGATGTGTGTGTGGGGGTGGTGTGTGGGGGGCGTTTTGTCCTCAACTGGACAGAGTAAGCCGATTCCATTTGGTTTTATCACTATTCCTTGTGTTGCATTTTTAGAGCTTTATTGAGTTGTCCTAATGCATTCTGCATCTAGGTGGCAAAGTGGATAGTGTTGAGCCTGGAGTCAGGAAGACCTGAATTCAAATCCAGCCCCAGATACTAGCACTGTGACCCTGGGCAAGTCACTTAATCCATTTGCCTCAGTTTCTTCAGTTGTAAAATGAGAATAATAATAGTTTATCTCCCAGAGTAGTTGCAAGAATCAAATAAGATATTTGTAAAGCTTTTAGCATAGTGCCTAGAACATAGTATGTTCTATATAAATGCTGCCTGATGCTGATGCTGATGTACACAGTGATCTTCCCATAATCCAGTCCTTTAACATGATTTTTAAAGTATTATGCATATGTTGTAGTTCCACAAAACCTGCTGTAAAAAGTAAAGTGAACATGAGATTTTTTTTTACCTTCATGAAAAGCATGGATTAAAATATAGTGTGGTTATTTTTACTAATAGTGGTTCTTACCTATTAATAGTATTATGGTGTTTAAGCATCTGTATTATTGAAGAGTAGCATCGGTGGGTTGTTTTTGTTTTTGACAATGGAGCTTAACAAAAGAAATCATGCCCTGATTTTTTGTTCTTAATTTATTGTTTTGTTTTTGTATCCCCTTCATTTTTTAATATATTCTTCTTATCTCCTATCCAATGATCCTTCTCTTACAGCAAAGAATAAAAAAAAAGAGAAAACCCAGTCATCAACCAAGTCCAGCAATATATTTAAAGTTCTACAGGCATTGTTTCTTATTAATTCCACTTTTCCATCTCCTCTTTGCGGTGAAGCTTGGTCATTATAATTAGATAGTGTTCATTTTTACCCTTTTTTTGTAGTGGTAGTTATTTTCTTCCATTTACCTCATTGTAGTCATTGTTATGTATTGTTTTTTTGACTATGTTTACTTCACTTTGCATTAGTTCATATAAGATTTCCCATGCTTATCTGAATTCTTCATAAATATTGTTTCTTATGGTACACTTATGTTGCTTCATGTTGATTGTACTACAGTTAAGTATTCAGCAGTTAGTGGTCATTTTTCCTAATTCTGATTTTTCAAAAGTTAAAGGAGTTATTACAGTAACCCCTTTTGTATTTGGAAATCTGGTGTTCCAGTTCCTTTTCTCCCTATAATCTTTGGTTTAGTGACTTAAAAACCAATTGGGTACACATTAAATTCTGAGCACTTAATTAGAACATTTGTGTGTTATTTGCCTAAGGAAGAAAAAGTCATTGAAGATGTTTTTACAAAGTAACTGATAATTAGAAGCCAACAAACCACTTGGAGGAAATTTTATAATAGGCTGATTGGTGACCTGTAAATCAGTGCATTAAGTAAATGCTTAAAATGAATATATTTATTAAATATCTAGAAATAGAAGTTCAAATTATTACCTTTATTAACTACTTTCTTTGTGTAGAACTTTATAATAAGGTGCTATGATAATTGCAAGCAAAAATATAGTCCCACTGTCTTGGAATTTATAGTCTGTTGGGATATATGTATGCAAATAATTATATTGTAAAATGGAATATAAGTACTTGAGACTGTTGAAGATTTATGCCTTTGTTTTGCACTTAATATATTTTTGTTATATGTAACTCTTTTATGTGTATGTATAGAAAAACTAAATAACATGCATATGTATAGTTTTCCGTATCACAGTCATTCTTATTCAAAAGGCATTTATTAATTACCTAATAGCATTTAGGATTGTGATAAGGCACTGAAGGAGATGGGGAGAAGGTATTCTTCAAATTTAGCCCTTTATGACCTTATGGTTTACAATATAATTAGATGATAAATGCCTTTAATTACTGTTTTTTGCTGTAGTATATTAAAAAAAAAAATTAAGTGTATTTTTAAAATCTAAGAACCATAGAACTAAGCTGACATTCAAAAATCCAGCTGATTTGCAAAGTTGTTGAATCCTCATTTGTTTCAGTAATTGCTTCCATGTTTACAGGGTGTGGATTTCTACCCTATTGCACCCTATAAAAAGAAGGCTTTTCTTTTAGGATTCTGAATTTGAGATGCTCTGCTTTAGCCAAGAATTATGACATAAGTGTTTAAGAAATTATGAGGAATCTTCACCTCTCTCCCTCCCTCTCTCTCTCTCTCTCTCTCTCTCTCTCTCTCTCGTCTCTCTCTCTCTCTCGTGCGCACGCGCTAAGCAAAAATTTTGGCAACAGTAAAAGGTTATGTATACCTATATACCCAGGGTTGTGTACAGAATTTCTCTGGTGAAAAGGGGTTGTGAATGGAAAAAGTTTCAGAAGCCCCGATCCTAGTTCATTCCCCTTATTTTTTTATACATGAGGAAACTGAGGCTCAGTTTCTTCTTCCAGATGATATAGTGACTGGGCAAGGAATCACATACAGTGTTTCACACAGTATCCAAAGTGGGATTTGTACCAAGTCTTCCTCAATCACTATGCTATGCTGCCTCTCATCTTTGGGAGACTTTAGAGGAAAGATCTGAGACCCTGTTACAAAAGACCACTCATGCAAGGAGAGACCCCAAGATACTGCTCTATCTATGGCAGGGAAACAAGTCCCTCAACCATCTTTGGAGGAGAGAATAGGTGATGGGCCAGCCGGGAGCTTACCTAGGGTGTAGTGGAAGGAAGCTCAGTATTTGGTATCTTCCAGAATATCTCAACGAAACATTTCTGCTGGCTGCTAAAACTCTCTTGAAGTCCTATTTAAAACAGATGTTTGTAACATCCTCTAAATTTCAAAGAAAAGCTCTTTTTGCTTACCCTAGTTACAACTCTGTTTGGTGACTGTGGTTATGTTAAGTGTAAGTTCATTTAAACAGTTTAATGGGGAAGAGTTTAAAAGAATGTTCTTATTTAGTGGTTGAAGTTGATTGCTCCTGGATTTTTTTCACTGACACGAGTTTATATGAATGTGAACTGGAATAGCACATACCAAAATGGAAACAATAATTTGTGAAACATTTCCAGAATGGGCAGTATATTCTTGGGATCTGGTAGTGTTCAACTTTTTTTGGGGAGAGTTATTTGATGATTTATTTGTTGAACAAAGAAAGGTGTGGTTGTTTTTATTGTTGTTGTTGAAACAATGATTAAAAAACCAACTTAGAGGGCTCAGGAATAAGAGAATAAACCTATGAAACATTGACTTAAGGCTTCAGTGCATTAACAGTTATGTCTATTAAGTTTAACCATAGACTATAAGTATAAAAAATTATTTTCTTAAAGTTGCCTTTGAACTGCAGTTATCACCAAGTAGAAAGCTCACTTAATAGGAAAAACTGGAAGCCTCCTATCCTTGTATAATATGTTATGAAGAAGATTGTTGTGGAAAAACTAAAAAAGTTCCTAAACCCTAGTAAGTTTTCATTATAATCAATAAGTAACAACTATTTAGATTAATCTGAATCTTAATACTTGAAGGAGACAGGGAGTGGGAGGGGGATTGACCTGTAGAATGATGATACATATTGTATTTTTATTTTTAGTTCTGCATCTCTTGTTGCATGACTAGTAGCATTTTTCCTTCTTTAACATTGCACTGTAAGCAGAATGCCTCAGTACTTGAGACAAATTGATGAACTGGTTAAGAATAATAATTGGCTTGAGTTCTAATTTTAATTCCTGCTTTTTAGGTGGCTTAATTTTGAAAATTATTTTTAAAATGGATTGTTATAGAATTTTCACTTTATTGTCACATGATTTTTATTATTTTAAAAGTTTTCTTCTTTTTGCCAGCAGTCCCATCCTTTCCTTTTTTTATTCTGAACTTAGCAAACATAAACTAAAATGAATGTTTCCCTATACACAGTAGAATGATGAAGATTATACGTGCAGTTGTGAATCTCGTGTATAATTTTCTTTTCCTTTTAACTATATAATAAATTTCCAACATGCTACTTTCAAAACTTACTTTTCTGCTTCCTTCCTTGTCTTCCTTCTGTTCTCTTCAGTGCATTTCAGAAATGTGTTTTCACTGATTGCCTTCCTATGTTTTTTCTTTTTTGGCAGCCTGCTCCCTATTTCCTGTCCTCCTTCTCATCTCCTTCCCACTCCTCTCCCCACAAAACATTGTAACAAAAAATGTATAGTCAAGCAAAACAAAGTCTCACAATGACTGTGCCTGAAAATGTATCTTATTCTGCACCTTGAGTCTATCACTTCTCCATTAGCTGCCAGCCCAGTCAAACTTTTTAAAAAGTTTTATAGTAGCTCTTTTAACATTGTTATTACTTCCCAACAACTCCCTCCCCATCCCACCATAATAGAGTCTTCACTTGTAACCAAAAAAGTAAAACAAAACAAACACACACACTGTCTGACAATGGAGTCCTCCTTTGAAACTTCAGTCTTCTATTTCTTTGCCAGAACACAGGAGTTGTGCTTATAGTGTCATTCTTTGGATTTGTTTGGTCACAGTTGTAGGGGTCAGATTTAATATGGGGGAGAGTTAATTGGGTGGCTCACTGTAATATTGGGGTTCAGAAAATAATGAGGGGACCTCTATCTAGGTCCAAAGCTTCTCCCCTCTGAACTGCCTTTTTAAGATATTTCTCCCAGGCCAATAAGAAAGGAGCTTAACGCCTCTTTTTCCACAAACGAATATCAGGTTTTTATTAAAAGTCAAGGACAAGGGAATAGAGAAAGAGGAAAATGGATAATCTCCCTGGCTCTAGCAAAGGCTGTCTCAAAACCCAAACTTGCTTTCAGCATAGCTAATTCAAAGAGCTGCATTTTATTAACTCACTACCAGGGGTCTGTAAATTCTATGGGAATCAGCTGTTCAGCCCACTATGACAGCTCCATCAAGGCCAGAGAAAGGGGGGGGGGAGGAGGGAGAGGGAGAGGAGTTAGAGAAGAGTCAGCTATTTGGGGTCCCCTTTTCTACTTTTTTCTCCCACCCCCAAAGGGGAGGTCCTTCAAGTTGTGTGGCTGAGACTGGTTCCCTGTTGATGACGCAGTCCACAGCCTCTGAGGACACTCCTTCTCAGGGTTGACCAAGTTAGACTAGGTTTAACAGGGCAGGCCAGGTGTGGCTCAAGATCTAATCACCTGAAGTGGGTACTTAGTAGTTTCTCATTCACACCCAATTAAACACTACTAAATCAATCAAGTCAGACCCCTGCCAAATTCCATTATTTACCACACTATGTTGTTCAGAGTTTTGAAGACTTTCAGTATTACTTTCATTACATTATTATCATTGTCCTTCACTTTACTTAATTCTGACAACCATATATTGAAGAATTTAAAAGGAGTAAGTTGGAATATGCATCCTGAAAGGGAAAATGGTCAGAAATGGAAAATCAAACGTGTCTCATTATTTCACCAAGAAGACCTTTAACTTCTAGTCAGACACATTCAGATTTAAGTACTAGTTACTCTTTTAGTATATTAAAACACAGTGCCAGGATGAAAAAAATGTCTTGGACCAGTGACATTTTTTTAAGACTTTTATTTTCCAAATTACATGTAAAAGCAAATTTTGACATAAGATTTTTTTTAACTTTGTGTTCCAACTTCTCTTCCTCCCCTCCAACCCCCACCTCAAGAACTCAGACAATTCAACATAAATTATACATGAGTAGTCATGGAAGACAATTCTACATTATTTAGGTTGTGAGAGAAAACAGATAAAAACAAAACTTCAGATTAAGAAATTGTCAAAAAAAAAATGTGTTTCAGTCTGTTTTCAGATACCATCAGTTCTTTCTCCGTAGATGGACTGCAATTTTCATAAGTTCTTCAGAGTTACATTAGATCATTGCCTTGCTGAAGATAACCACGTGCTTCCCAGCAGATCATCTTGCACTAATGCTGTTATTTTGTATGCATTACGTTTCTCTCTGCTTCAGTTGATGTTGGTCTTTCCAGGTTTTTCTGATAGCATCCTGTTCATCATATTTTTTTTTTTTTTTTTGGTGAGGCAATTGGGATTAAGTGACTTGCCCAGGGTCACACAGCTAGTAACTGTCAAGTGTCTGAGGCTGGATTTGAACTCAGGTCCTCCTGACTCCAGAGCCGGTACTCTATCCACTGCTCCATCTAGCAGCCCCCCATCATAATTTTTATATAGTACCTTGAACTTGACATAGAATTTTCTTCACAATGGCCTAGCAGAGTAGGTACCATACGTTTTGACATTGTAGTCAATCATCATAACTATTTCCCTCCATCTCATTCCCTTTAAATGATATTTACTCTGTTGTCTATCTTATTTTTCCCTAATCCTCCTCAAAAGTATTTTGCTACTGACTGTCCTCTCCCCCGCTCTACCCTCCCTTCATTCACCCTTCCCTCCTTATCCTCTTCCCCTCCTACTTTCCTGTAGGGTTAAATAGATTACCCTTCCAATTGGGTGTGTGTGTGTGTATTCCCTCCTTGAGCCACTCTGATGAGGTTAAGGCCTTTGAGCTAATTCTGTTTTCTAAATTTTTCTTCCTTCCTCCTCAACTGTCCCTATGAAATCAAGCAATGACAATATATGTCATACATGTGTTATGCCGAACATCTTCTCCCACTTTTCCTCAGGGCAAAAATATATTACTGTACCTGCTTCAGTATGTATGTTATTCCCTCTTTGAGCCAATTCTGATGATAGTGAGGTTCACTCCCTCCCCTACTCCTTCCCCCTTTTCCCCTCCCCTCCATAGGCTTTTTTCTTGTTTCCTTCATGTGAGCTACCTCTCCCTTCCCCCCTCCCCCTCCCCCAGGTCTATTCCTCCTACCCCTCACCCCTATTTTAAAGATGTCATCATGGATTAGCTAGGTGGCATGGTGGACAAAGCACCAGCCCTGGGTCCAGGAGGCCCAGACACCAGACAACCCACCCTGTTTGCTCCACAAAGGACAAGGATACACAAAAAATAAATGCTTTACAAATACCATCACCTTCATATTCAGTTCAAGACCTGTGTCCTTTGTGTATTCCTTACTGAAAAAGTTCTTATGAGTTGGAAGTATTATTTTCTCATTGTATGACTGTAAACAGTTTAACCTTTTAGTGTTCCTTGTGATTTCTTTTCCCTGTTTACATTTTATGATTCCTCCAGGGTCTTTTATTTGAAAGTCAAATTTTCTACTCAGTTCAGGTCTTTCATCACAAATGCCTGAAAGTCCTCTTTTTCCAATGAAGTCCCATTTTTCCTCTGATAGATTATACACAGTTTTGCTGGGTACATGATTTTTGGCTATAGTCCCAGTTCCTTTGCCCTCTGTAATATCATATTTATTCCATGCCCTCCAGTCCTTTAATGTAGTAGCTTCTAGATCTTGCTTTATCCTTATTGGAGCTCCACAGTATTTGAATTCCTCTTTTCTAGCTGCTTGTAATATTTTCTCGTTTGGGTATTTTCCCTTCTTTTTGGATTTCTTTACCTCTGATGCCTTCAACTGTAGAACTGACCTCCTCTAGAACTACTACTTCCAGTCTAGTTCTTTTCCCCATTTTTTTTTTTTAGGGCCATTTCATTTTCTGTAATCATCTGGAACTATAAAGTCCAAATGTAGTGACTACACTGTCTATAAAGGGGAAAAGAGGTTGTTGTTTTTCTTTGTTTCTTTGTTTCTTCATTAATCTTTATAGCTCTTTTCCTCTGTATGTGTATTTCATTAGTAGTATTGTTCTTAGCTCTCCACTTTCCTTCTCCAAAAGATTTTATGAAAAACTCATATTCAAGCTAGTTTTACCTTTGGCTGCCCGTCTCTCCATTTGACCAAGAAAAAAAAAATCCAGTGTTTGTTGACTGTGCCCGATTCTTGGTTCTTTTGATCTGTTAGGGCAATTGTATCACTTCAGTTTTGCATGAAATTGTTAAAAGCAGTGTGAGTTTCTTTTCCTCCATTTCTCATTTCCCAGAATCCAATAACTTGTTTAATATGGCAGTTACCATGTTTAATTTAATTATATGCTCCCCATGGGTTCAACTATCTCTGTGCGGATGATTTCCAGTTCTTTATATACACCCCCTAAGTTCTCTCCAGAACTCCAGTCTTTCATCACCAGTTGCCTTATTGAGCATATCTAACTGATTGTCCCTTAGGCATCCCAACTCAGCATGTCTAAAACAAATCCTGATCTTTGCCCCCAGTTCCTTTCTTCTTCCAAACTTCCATATTACTGTCAAGGGCTTTGCCATCTTCCCAGTTACCCAGGTTTACAGTTTTGGTGTTTTCTTCATTTCCTGTCTCACTCCACATATTCTATTCATTCTCTTACGAAGTCTTGTATTTTTATTTTTTTTTACCTTTACAACCTCTTTGATATATGTCCCCTTCTCTCCACTCATAGCCACTACCCTAGTTTAAGTTCTCATCAACTCACACCTATATTATTACAGTGGCCTTCATGGTTGGTCTCCGTGCCTCAAGTCTTTCCCCATTCTGCTTTGTCCTCCTCTTAGATGCCAAAGTGCTCTCCCTCAAATGCACATCTGACCATGTCACACTCACCCCTCCCCTAATAAAATCTAATCACTTTCTAGTTTCTCTAAGATCAAATATAACATTCTCTATTTTGACATTTTAAGCCCTTCATAACTGTACATGAACTCTATAATCTAACACCACCAGCCCTCTGGCCATGCCTTTAACAGGACCCTTCATCTCCTGTCTATATTTTCATTGGTTGTCCCCCATGATCTCACTCCTCACATCTGTCACTGGCTTCCTTGGCTTCCTTCAGGACTCAGCTCAAATCCTGTCATCTGCAGGAGTCCTTTCCTAAGCTCTCTTCTTTCTCTCTCTCCTCCTAATCCACTCCTCACCTTCTCTCTGAGATTCTCTTCTATCTCCTCTATATGTCTTATGTGTTTGCTTTTTCTGTATATTTGCTTTTCTTAGTATGCCAAGCATTTAGCACAGTGCTTGCCACTTAGCACAGTGCCTGGCACACAGGCGCATATTAAATGTTTGTTGACTAACTTTAATTTGACTGCAAATCAAGTAACACTGTAGTCTCAGAAGAATTGAAAAGATTATAGACAAGGAATTAGGAAGAAATGATGTTATCATGTAAAGGGTGTTATTAAAGAAATGTAGAATTGAATTTTTTTAAAAGAAGATGAACAGTGCCTGGGACAAGAGTGATGAATAACTAATAGCCCATAGTGGACTCCTTCATAATGTTCACTTATTCAAGAGGGTCTGAAGAAGGTGCTTCCCCTGCCATTTAATACCTGTAGTAAACTTCCCCCAATAGAATGTAAGTTCCTTGACATCAGGAATATTATACATTCCCTATACCTCATATACTGCCTGGCACATAATAAACTTTTAATAATTTTTTATTGAATGAAAGGCCATGGGCAAGAGTTGTACAGGATGGGTAGGTAGATAAAAATGTAATGCATTCAGCTTCATTGAAGGGAATATTCACATTGGTAAGAACTCAGATCCATTTTAGTATTTGAGTGTCATATTAGAGCTACACCATATAGCTCACATTAATTGCAGATTTAAGAGTTTTTCCTGAAAAGACTCTGAAATATAGATGCTTTCATTTAGCTATGTCTACAGCCTGACATGATTAATAGCTATAATTGACATACTCACAAAATTTGACCAATTGTCCTTTCTCTTCATTCTATTTTTTTACATTCTATTGGAAGGCTACCTTTATACAGATTTGTGAATACACCATAATTTGAGGAGAGAAAGAACACTAACTGAAAATTAGACTCATCGGAAATTTCCTAGGAATGTTAGCACCTGAATTAAGCCTTAAAGGAAATTATTCCCAGAAGCAGAGGAAGAAAGTACTACATTTCAGGCTTTGGGGACAGTTTGTTAAAAGGCAGAAAATGGAATGCTGAGTTGGAGTCAGACTGCAAAGGGCTTTAAAAATGCCAAGCTGAGGAATTTGTATTCCCTCTTGGAGGCAATAGGGTGCCAACATAGTCAGACGTTTGTTTTAGGAAGATCATTTTATAGGTGAGGTGGAGGATGTATTGGAGAGTGGAGAAACTAGAAATAGAGACATCAATTAGGAGGCTTTTGAAATAGGGCAAATGAGAAGTTATCACCTCTTAAGTAGGGTGGTATTGGTGTTAGTATTGGTGTTAGTGTAAGTGTAGGTTGCATGCAAGAATTATTGTAATGGTAAAATTGACAGTTAATTTGATATGGAGTGAAGGAGAAAAGTAAAAGATGAATTTGATATTTCTAACTTAGCTAATTGGCAGGATGGTGGTACCTTGAACAGAAATCGGGAACTTTAGAGGAGGGCAGAGATTGGTGGAAGATAGAGTTCCACTTTGAACATGTTGAGTTTGAGATTTATGCAGGAAAACAGGATGGAGATGTCTAGCAGATGGGAACTAGAGATCAAGAGATTTTAAGACTGCATTTATAGATTTGACAGTCAGTTATCTGCATAGAGATGATAATTCTAGTTACCAAGGTTTTCATCCTGTACTCCTCATTCTTCACACCATTATGAGTTGCCACGTCTTGTCAAATCTCTCTTCACAATATCAGGATACAAGTATCCATCTCCTTCTTTCTTCTCACATGACTGTCCCCCTGTTCATATCCTCATAACCTTTTATCTAGCTTATAGAAATAACTTTGTAGTTGCTTTGCCTGCCTCATATCTCTCCCTTTTCTAATCCAGCTGCCACAGTGATAGCTCTTACATACATAGCTGACCACATTGCTCTTCTTATGATCATTGAAGGTAAGCTTCAATGATTCCCCAATGCCTATAGTAAAGGGTTTTGTTTGGCCTTTAAAGTCCTTTACAATGTGGATGCCACCTTTCTTTCCAGTTTTGTTATGTATAGCTCTCATTTCTCTACTCTAGCCAAATTTGACCTTCCATCCATTCCTTTTACCACTCCTGTCTTTATTCATTTGCATTGACCATTCCTTATACCTGGAATGTACTCTCTCATTAGAGAATCCCTCATTTTCCCTAAGATTCAGCTTAAGTATCTCCTTCTACACAAAGCTTTTTCTTATTCCAAATGTTAGTGCAGTGTATAATCTGAATATAATTGTGGGCATAGATGTTGTTACTCTTGATAAAATTTGTTCCTTAAGAGCAGGGACCATTTCATTTTTATCTTCATGTTCCCTAGCTCTTAGCACAATATCTATCATAGAGTAGGCATTTAATAAATACTTATTAATTGGCTTTAGAAAATACAAATTTTAAAATGTGTTCATATTTGTAAAGAAAAGGATTTAATTCTGCATGATGTATTAATAAGTACTCATGGCTACCATCAGAGGTTGTTATAAGGGTAGTAATTTGCATATTGTAGGATTTGGACAATGCAAAGATAGGGATCTTTGAGTGTATGTTTTGGTCTTTCTGTTTGAACACAGTGTTTTTTTCTAAGTTTAAAAAAAGTTCCAATGTATTACTTAAGCTCTTTGGGCGTCGTCATTTAGAAAATGACAGTGTTGGATTACGTGGTCATTTCTAGCTCAAATACTACGAGATCCATTTATATGCTTTTGTGTTTTTATGTTTTAGAGATGCTAGAAAATAGCTTTGAAAGTCCTTACATAAATAGATGACAAATTCTTTGTTTTTGTAAGATAGGAGAGACGGTGTTGTATAATAGAGCATTTGACCTGAATTCAGTGGATTTGGTTTTAGTTCTGATTGTGCTATTGCCTAGGTAGAAATAAAGAGGGAGAGTTTATTCCACAGATGAGGACTAGCCTGGGCAAAGGCCCAGAGACTGAGCAGGGGGCAGCATTTTGAATTTTGAGAACAGGTAGGCAAATACAATGGCATATAGAGCTCATGAAGAAGAGTAATGTGAAATAATTCTAGAAAAGTATGTGGGAGCTAAAGTGGGAAGACCATTAAATGTTAGAATAAGGAGTTTGTATTTTATCTACAGATATGAAGAAACCACTTAAGATTTTTGAGTAGGGAAGTGATATATGGTCAGACCTATACTGAGCAAGCAACTTTAACATGGAAGCATTGTGGATGATGTATTAGAGAAGGGGGTGACTAGAAACTGAGAAACCAATTAGAAAACTATTGCAGTAGTCCAGGCGAAAGGTAACTAGGATGGTGACCTTGTGAATGGAGGGGATGGAAGTAAGAGATGGGCAGGGAGGATAGATAATACCTGGCATCTCACTGGATATAGTCAGATGAGGGAGAGGGAAGAGCCAGAGATGACTTCGAGGTTGGAAACCTGGGTGACTGGCAGGATCTTATCTTCAATTTTTTTTTTTAAAGGGGAGTGGTTTGGAAGAGAAATGACTTTGGAAGGATATACAAGTTTAACTTTTGATATGGTGAGTTTTAGATACTAATGAGACTTTCAAGTGGTGATATCTAGCAGACAGTTGATGAAATGGGACTAGAGTTCAGAAAAGAGATTAGGGCTGATTCTAGTTTTTGGAGAGTTAACTGAATAGAAATGATAATTGAACCCATGGAAACTGATGAGCTCTTTAGAAGAGATGCAAAAGATCCAGGACTGAGTCTTGCTTAATAGCTGTTAAGATAAACCATAATTTAGCAAAGGAGAGAAAGAAACAGTGTTAGGTATATAGAGAATGGGTTTTGGAGTCAGAAATACTGGAGCTGGAATCCTGATTCAGCCACTTAACTAGCTGCATGACCCTGGGCAAGTCGCTTGATGTTTCTCAGCCTCATTTTCTTCATCTATAAAATGGTGATAATTCAACCTACTTCAGGGGGTTCGTTGTTCTGCAGATCACATTAGTTAACTTACTTAAAGGGCTCTGTCAGCCTTAAAGCATTTATGTGCCCGCTGTTATGATTATGAAGTCTGAGGGAAGTGACTGTTTAGTCTCTAAAATGATCACATTGAATTAGAGCTGTGAAAGGTCTTGGGATTTAACAATTAAGAGATAATTGGTAATCATAGGAAAAGCAGTTTCATTTGTGACTGAGGTATGGGATGAATGGAAGATGAGAAAATGAAAATAATGAGTGTAGATCCTTTCTAGGAATTTGTCTGTAAAAAGATGTAAAAGTGATATAGGACTATGGGGAGATGGTAGGGTTAAGTGAAGGTCTTTTGAGGATGTGTGAACCCGGAGCAGGTTCACAGGCAACTGGGAAAGAGCCAGTGGATAGGGAATGATTAAAGATGAGAGAAGGAATGATTAAAGGGACAGTTTCCTAGAGAATATGAAATGTGATCAACAAAGTAAGTTGAGAAACAGGTCATACTAAGAAACTACTGCTTCCTTCAAAATTGAAACAGGAGTGAATGGGGCATGATGGAGTGTTTTAAGGTATAGAGCAGGTGAAGAGAGTTTCATGACATGGACAGATGACTTCTACATTTCTTAATAAATTAGCATGTAAGATTCTCTGCTAAGAGGAAGGTAGGGAACTTAGAAGAGAATTTTTGAAGTAGCAGCTCTGGAAAGTGTGCTGAATCAGTGGAGGAGAAACAAAAGGATTGCCATGCAACAGTAAAGACCTGTTTGAGATTAGAGAACACAAATTTACAGTGTAGTCATTTGGCATGGTTTGCCTTACTTCCTCTAGCAGCATTCAGCACAAGTAGGAGGAAAGAAAGCAGATAGAGGGTAGCAGTAGTTCATGTTTTAAATAATTTATTTTGGAGTTGAATTAGTTTCTTTCTCATGAAGTAGTTTTTTAAAAGTAAAAACAAGTAGTACAGTAAGCAGTTATAGAACTTGAAGGCTGGAAAGGGTCTGGGAAGTTCTGCACAGGCCTAAGGCAAAACAGGAATCTCCTTTGATTCTTAGAAGCTGGATGGCAGAAATAGATGATGCATGTAAATTATATTGCTTTGAATTAGTCTACTATCCCTTTTCATTCATTAACTGGTCCCGTGAACAACAGCAGCATTTACATTATTATCAGATATGCAAATTTTGTTTTGGCAATTTAATGAAAGCCATAGGTGATATTTTTCTATCTTGATCTGTAAGATCTGGCTTGAATACTTTTAAACTTAAGCATAGAAAAACTAGGCATCTTCTCTTTAGTACTGGAAAAGCAGCCATTAAAGCTTGAAATGTTTAAAGAGAAATGGCACTGTGTAATTTTAGGTAAGCTTTGATTAGTTTAGCCTTTGTGCTTTAAAATCCTGTTGTTGTTTTTTTTAATAACCAAGAAAGATGATAAAAGTTATATAGACACTTTATTATACTCAAAAATGTTTACTAGAATAGTTGACCCAATATTTCCTCTCATTCTGTGCTTTTAAAACTGTTATCCACTTTGAACTATATACTTAGTAGTATAAAAAAGAAATGAAAATTATGCATCATTGGTCCACATATGGGTAGATTATTATCAGACCTGCCTAATGGAGTCCAGGAAAAAAAAAAAAAGATAGTTTTGCTAAATCTGGTACTAGAATTGATATCTGAGAAATCAGCTAAGATGGTGGAATATCTGGAAAAGTCCAGCCAAACTTTCCCCTACAGTTCTACACAGATCTAAAAAGTGTACCAGACCAAATCTTGATCTGGAAGTCCAAGATAAAGTTCTAGTGAGTCATTTTACCGGGCTAGTTTGACAAAAGGAAGCATGTCTGTAAATCAGGGGAATGGAGTCTGGCTACCTAGAGTATCCCTGTGTGGGGAAAGGCACCAGGACAAGAAGAGGTCCCGTAACCAGCAGGGAGGTCTAAACCTATGTAGGGTGCAAAAACAGGTGCCATTTGTCAGCTCTATCACTCACTATCTAGCTCTGGTCCCAGATCCAGGGTAGACTAAGGGGAAGACCTGCACCTAAGGGTGGTATTCCAGGGTAAGGAGTGGTTGAGGGCCTTAGGCTGTGTGCTAAGCAAAGAACAAATTTAGAAGCAAGCAGCAGCTATGTGTCTCAGACCCCAGGAGTAGAACAGGGTTTCAGATCTAGCCCTCCAGACTAGTATGAAACCTGCAGAGAAATAACCAGAGCAGGAATTCCACACCAAAAGATTATAATTCTGTCACTCCTCAACCAACAGATCTTTCCAGCTGGCTGATAAAGCTTGAATGTAACAGAAGTTTACACTGGAAATCCATTAGGGACAAGCCCACAGACCTCTTTTAGACTAGGAGAGAGCAATCAAACTTTGCTCTAGATTAGACCAATGTGGGAGCCTGAAGAAAATAACACTGAAGAAAATATCCCCAAGACAGCAGTAGTAGGATCCAAGAGGACAAAAGCTCAGTCCAGACCATCCTTCAGTAGTACGCCACCTTAACATTTAAGTCCAAACTTTGGAAGGAATTTGATAGCATGAACAAACAAAAAAATAGAATCCCACCATAAGAGCTGTTAAAGTGACGGGGACACCCAAGGTACAAACCTAGAAGAAAAGAATGACTCTAGAACATTATGTGTAAAGCCTCAAAGATATATACAGCTTGGGTACAAGTTCCCTCAGAATTCCTGGAATAGGTGAAGAAAGTGTTTAAAAAAGGAAATGAGTGTATTAGAAGAAGAAAATGCAAAAGACATGAGAGCAATGCATGGAAAAATTGGAAAGGGAATTAATAGCTTTGTACAAGAATACCCCAAATACAGCTTCCCTGAAAGGGAATGAAGCAAATAGAAGTTAATAATGCCATGGAACATCCAGAAACATAAGAAACAGAGTTAAAAGATTGAAGAAGCAAAAGAAAATGAAAGGAATTTTGTAGCACAAGCAACTGACCCAGAAACAGAACCAGGTGAGATAATTTAAGAATCATTGGACTACCTGAAAGCCATGGCCAAAAAAAAGGGGGGGGAAAGAGCCACCTACACATTATGTTTTAAGAAATTGCAAAAGTAGACCACCCAGATCTCTGAGGAAAGGAGGACAAAGGGAAAATAGAAAAACTCTGTTGGTCACATCCTTTCAAACAAACCAAAAATCTCCAAATGAAAATTTCCAGTTATTCTAGCCAAAATCTAGAGTTTACAGATCAAAGAAGAATACCATAAGTGGTGAGAAAGAAAGAATTCAAGTATCAAGGAACCACATTCAGGATCACACAAGATTTTGCAGCCATCACATGATCAAGGAGTGGAGAATTTGTAGTATATTACTGAATATGGGCTTAGAAGAGAAGAATAACTTATCTAGCAAAAACTTACATAATCCCTCAGTGAGAAATAATGGATCTTTAATTAAATAGTGGGCTTGTCAGTATTCCTGACAAGACCAGAGCTGTATAAAAACTTGATATGATACACATGTGGGTCAAAAGAAACATGAAAAGGCAAACATGCAGAATCAATCCTAAGAGGTTATAAAAGGGTAAAATGTTTGCATTCACATATGGGGAGATGACACATGTGTCTCCTTAACACTGTCATAATTAGGTATCTCAAAGAGAGTCTTATAAGACACAGTGCCTGAGAGTAGTTTTGTCATATTTATAAAAATAGATAGGAGGGAGGCAGCTAGGTGGCGCAGTGGATAGAGCACCAGCCCTGGATTCAGGAGGACCTGAGTTCAAATCCAGCCTTAGCCACTTGACACTTACTAGCTGTGTGACCCTGGGCAAGTCACTTAACCCCAATTGCCTCCCCCCCCCCAAAAAAAAAAATAGACAGGAGGGAATAAAATGGAGGAAGGGTAGGGGAAATTATCTCCCGTAATTGAGGTACTCAAGTAGAAGACTATACAAACAAGGAGGAAGGGGTAGGGGAAATGTGGACAACATTTGAACCTCATTCTTACCTGAACTGGTCAATGGAGGAAAGAATACAAACACAGTTGGGTACAGAAATTATACGTTTCACTCAATAGGGAAACAGGAAGGGGGTAGGAGGGATAAGAGGGATAGTATATATTAAGTGTGAGATCAGTTTTAAGTAAAATAATCTAAGAATGTACACAAATATTTATAGCAACTCTCTTTGTGGCAATAAAGAATTGGAAACTAGAAGCTGATGAACTGCCCATCGACTGGGGAATGGTAGTTGTTGTTGTTGTTTTTGGTGGGGCAGTGAGGGTTAAGTGACTTGCCCAGGGTCATACAGCTAGTAAGTGTCAAGGGTCCGAGTCAGGTCCTCCTGAATCCAGGGCTGGTGCTCTATCTACTGCATCCTAGCTGCCCCCAACTGGGGAATGTTTGAATAAGTTATGATATGTAAATATGTTATACTATTGCTCTGTTAAAAATGATGAAAGGGGGGCAGCTAGGTGGTGCAGTGGATAGTACCGGCCCTGGAGTCAGGAGGACCTGAGTTCAAATCCGGCCTCAGACACTTAACACTTACTAGCTGTGTGACCCTGGGCAAGTCACTTAAGCCCAATTGCCTCACCAAAAAAAAAAAAAAATGATGATGAAAGGGATAATTTCTGAGAAACCTGGAAAGTCTTATATGAACTAATGCTGATTTAATTTAACTAGGAGAACAATTTACACATTAACAAGGATACTGTAAAGAAAAAAAATCTTTGAAGGTCCTACTTAGAACTCTGAGCAGTGCAGCAGTCAATAACAGTTCCAGAGAACTCATGATGACCTACGGACAGAGAGCTTATGGACTGGGAATGCAGATGGAGAATTTTTTTTAACATGGCCAAAGCACAATTTTTTTGTTTTTGGTTTTTTTGCTTGACTATACGTGTTTGTAATAAGGTTTTTGGTTTTTTCTCAATGGAGGTTGAAGGTGGGTGAGAGTGAAGATCGTATTTCCTCTTAAGGCACTTTGAAAATAAGACAGAATTTTTCTCTAGGCTATTGGTAGGCTGTTGTTTGGAATCTAATGACTTTAATTTCTTTTTTTTTCCCAGACTATGTCTTCAGCGGTGGTACAGTTATATGCAGCAGATCGGAATGGCATGTGGTCCAAAAAATGCTGTGGCGTAGCATGTCTTGTTAAGGACAATCCACAAAGATCTTATTTTATCAGAGTATTTGATATCAAGGTGAGCTTTCTTTTACTTTTATTTTGGGGTTGTTGGAGTTTGATCTGATTATGATCTAATACTTATAGTTTGTTAGATTAGTCTTTTAACATTATAATCACTGTGTCACTGAAGAGGTTTCTTTAGTCAAATGAGAAATATGATTGTTTTATTTGGCCATTGAATTAGTGGCTATAACTAAACTGAGTACTTAGCATATCAAGGCACTGGTAGCCCCTGTAAACAGATAGTGGCTGCCCCACATTATTTCCCTGCTTTGTGCATGTAATAATTCTCTGTTGTCACCAAGCTGGCTTTCTTTTACTTGAAGATTTACTACCTAGCAAGTTAGTCCATTCTACTTTTGGACCCTCATTGCTAAGAAGTTCCTCCTTCTGTTGAGATGAAATCTTTCTTCCTTATATTTTGTACTTGCTGCTTCCACAGAATTTTTTATGACTAAAGCTAGGATTCCATGAGTGATGGGAAATCCCAGTGAGGTACTTCCTCTCTCAATGCATGTTATCAATATCTTCTTTGTAATTTATAATCTTAGAGAGTTGCCTATTTAAACTCAGAGGCAGGTCTTGAGCTAAGGACACATCTTCCTGTCTCCAAGGTGAATTATTTATCTACTATACTATTTATTTACCCTTCAGAACTTTAAAGAAAGCAGTCATAGCCCCAACAAGTCTCTCACCAAAATGCCGTACTTGATCCTGTATTATATCTGTACTTGGTTCAGTCATATATGAATTATAGTATGGTTTCTAGTCATCCTGAATATTCTGTGAGTACTATAATTTGTCAGTGTCCTATATCCTAAAAATGTGGTGTTCAAATATCCCAAGATATTGCATTCACTTTTTAAAAAAACTACTATAGGATTAAAATTGATAGGTTTTGTGCATTTTGCCCAGAAAGGCCTTTCATCTGTCTCCATCCTTGCACACAGTGCCTAACATTAGTGCACCTAAAAATGTTTTTTTTTGTGTGTGTGTTTTTATAATTCTTTTATTGTATTAAATCTACCCTATGTTTTCCAGGTCTCTCAGTTTTGAGATTCTATAATTTGGAAATTACAAATAGGCCCAACTGTTGTGTACAATTTATGGCAGAGCACATTACATCTTTCTTATCCCACTTGCCCTGACTTCTTAGGGTCTTTATTTACCATTTGATTTCCATTTCCCTTCCCTTCTACCCACTTGTGAATCAACTGTCTTAAAGGCAGCAGTGGTTGTTTGACTCATTTCTCTCTGGCATCTCTCATCAGCTGCATCCCTAGCTATCACCAGTCATCTTAACTTATGTCCTGCCACTGGACTTCAATAACTGAAGTTGAGAGTGAGACTGATGACTGAGCAGCTCTGCCTCACTTAAATCCAGTTCACAAGGAAGTCAAAATATCACCTTCATGATGTCATTAGTTCTCTTTGAGACGAAGGATGAACAGCATTTTGCCCATCTTATACATTTGCATCCCACTTCTTTGAACCCAGTTACAGAAATTTTTATGTTCTTATTGAATCAACATGTTTTCTTAAAAGTCAGTAAACATTTATTAAGCACCTACTATGTGCCAGATACTGTGCTAAGTGCTAGAGTTACAAAGAAAGGAGCTCATGGTCTCATGGGGGAGAAAACATGCATATAACTATGTACAAACAAGCTGTATAAAATGGAAATAATCAACAGAAGCAAAGCACTAGAATTAAGGGGAATTGAGAAAGGTGTCATGTCTATTTCATCTGGCACTTGAAGGAAGTCAGGGAAGCCGGGAGTTAGAGATGAGAAAGGAGAAGGGGACAGCCAGAGAAAATGCCCAGAGCTGGGCATGAGCGTTGTATTGGAGGGATAGCAAGGGGGCCAGTGAAGGGGGTACTCATAGCAGCTCTTGTTCAGTAGCAAAGAACTGGGAACCAAGGGAAGTGCCTGAACAAGTAACCCAGCATAAGTGTGTGCTATAAGAAATGGAGGGAGGGGTTTTAGAGAAACTTGGCAAGACTCATATGAATTGATTTCTAAGGTAAAGTATAGGAAGTTTGGAAAAGGGGGGACAGGAGGACGGGCTATGAAGGGCTTTGAATGCCAGACAAAAGATTTTATGTTTGCTGTTCAAGGTGATAGGAAGTGGTGGGGGACGGGATTGGCATGGAGTGACATGATCAGAGTTGCACTTTAAGAAGATCACTTTAGGGGGTGCAGTGAATAAAGCACCGGCTCTGAATTCAGGAGGATCTGAGTTCAAATCTGGCCTCAGACACTTGAGACTTGCTAGCTGTGTTGTAACCCTCATTGCCTGCCTCTCTCCCCCCCCCCCCCTCCACCCCCCAATCACTTTGACAGCTGAATGGAGAATGAACTAGAGTGAGGAGAAATTCAAATCAGTGAGACCAGCCAGCAGGATATTGTTGCAGTAGTCTAGTCCTGCGGTGATAAGAGCCTATGCAAAAACTCTGGTATTGTCAGAGGAGAAAATGAGACATGCTAAAGGTGTTAAAAAGTTAAAATGGACTGCCCTTGGCAATGGATTATATATGGAGGGAAAGAGAGTGAAAAGTTGAGGATGACACCAAGGCTAGGAGCCTGGGGACTGGGATGATGCTGATGACACCCTCAGCGAGTTAAGAAGGAGGAAGGATTTTGGTGAAAAGTTAATGAGTTCAGTTTTGGATGTATTGAGTTTAAAATGTCTATTTGGACATTGAGTTTGAAATGCCTACTAGTTATTTGGAGATGGAAGAGTGGAGGTGAGCAGAGAAATAAAGGCTGCATAAGTGCATTGGAGAATCATAAGTATAGAGATGATCATTAAATCCATGGGAGATGATGAGATCAGCAAGTGAAATAGTATAAAGGGAAAAGAGAAGAGAACCTGTGATTGTGACTCGATGTGCTATAGACACAGATCCATTAAAGGAGACTGAGGAGTGGTCAGAGAAGGAAGAGAAAGTAATGCCACAGAAACCTAGAGAAAAGAGATCATCAAGGAGAAGATGATAAACATTGCCAAAGGCTACAAAAAGGTCAAAAAGAACAAGAATTGATAAAAGGCCATTAGATTTGTCAATTAAGAGATCATTAATAACTTTGGAGAGAGCAGTTTGGGTTGGAAGACAGCCTGTAGAGAGTTAAGAAAAAAAAGAGGAGAGGAAGCAGAGGCACCTATTGTAGATAGCCTTCTCAATGATTTTCGTCATGAAAGGGAAGAAAGCTTTGGAATGATAGCTATCAGATTTGGTTGGATCTAGTGAGGGATTTTTGAGAATAAGAGAGGCAGGAAGGAAGCAGCCAGCAGACAGGGAGAGATTAAAGGTAAGTGAGAGTAGGGATGATGGAGGGGAGGATGTTTGCTAGAAAAAATGGACTGAAATTGAATCACTTGTGCATATAGAGGGAGAAGGGCCTCTTCTAATGTGTAGTTGTGTGTGTGTGCATATATACACACATAATTATATCGATTTTTCATGCTTAGGAAACAACCAGCCAATTCAAATGATTTAGCTAAATTTGTTTTGTTATATAAAAATGCGCTGTTTACTGTTATTTTTATTAGATAAGTAATCTACTTTGCCTTAAGTCCTCAAGGTAATATTTCTGGTAACACTCATTTGTAACTTTTTTTCCCCCTTAGGATGGGAAACTAATGTGGGAACAGGAGCTGTACAATAACTTTGTATATAATGGTCCTAGAGGATATTTTCATACCTTTGCTGGTGATGTAAGTCATTGTTACCTTAATATGCTTGATTTAGACAGACATATTTTAAATCCCACTGTTTATGGTTATGTTCATGAAATTACTATGTTTCTAGATTTTTCATTTCTGGATTTTATGAAATATATAGAATGTTTTTCTGTTTTTAGTTCTAGAGTCTTTAACATGATTTTATTAAATACAAGTTGATAGTTAAAAAAATAAAAACATAAGCCAACATCATTGGAAAATAGCATTCTTTATTTCCCAGATAATCCATTTTAAAGTAGCATTCTTTATGGTCTTTAGATGGCATAAGAAACATTAAAAGTAAACATCACTTTGATATAATTTTCTTAAGTTTGGAGAAATATTTCTTTTTTTCTTTTTTTTTTTTCAGTTTTTATGATGTGTGAATTAAAATTCTAATTTAGGGGGCAGCTAGGTAGCACCATGGATAAATCACTGGCCCTGGATTCAGGAGGACTTGAGTTCAAATCCAGCCTCAGACACTTGACACTTACTAGCTGTGTGACCCTGGGCAAGTCACGTAACCCTCATTGCCACAAAAAATAAAATAAAATAAAAATTCTAATTTAGATCCCATTTGTAGTTCTTACAAAAAATGAAAATGCAGTCGGTCCTCAACTTTTGCAGGGATGACATCTAGAAAATGGTGCAAAAGTCAAACCCACAAATTTTGATGCATTGAACTGGTGGGAATTAGGAACCAACCAAAACCTGTAATCTTTTACTAAAGATTGCTGAAAATGCATTTTTATACTTAAAATTCTTTATAATAAAGCATCGTTTCTGATAATATGTAATTTTCCTAACATGGTAACCATGAAATAGCCCATAAAATACAGGACACAAAATAAAATTGGTAACTTGCAAACTATTTTTTTCTCACTAGTAATTCCCTAGTATTCTCTGACCTTTTGTGCTAATAGCTCAATTGGAAAAAAAAAACAAAAACATTGATTTCGGACAGTATTCACTTTTCCAAACACATGAAACCTACAGTATCATAAATACTGTAGAGCAAATAAAATTCTTAAAACTAAACCATTTTTTAGGGGGCAACTAGGTGGTGCAGTGGATAAAGCAGCAGCCCTGGATTCAGGAGGACCTGGGTTCAAATGTGGCCTCAGACACTTGACACGTACTAGCTGTGTGACCCTGGGCAAGTCACTTAACCCTCATTGCCCTGCAAAAAAACCAGACCAAACCAAAACACACAAAAAAAAACCCTAAACCATTTTTTAACCTGAAACTTCTTTTCCCCTCTGTCAGATGGCAGTGTGAGTATCTTATACTGTATTCTATACTGCTGTAAACTTATCTACCTTGGTTGCTCTCTGAAAACCAAGGGAGAGGTTGGTCAGAATTTAGTCACTACTCTTGTAAGATGCCAAGACTAGTAGTGTCTCAACATCACCTCCAAATTTTTGTCTTTCATGGCTGGTGGGTGGCATTAGACCAGCTTGAAATAATTCACTGTCAGCTTCCTGTATCATTTGAGATTCTTAAGGGTCTCAGAGTATAGGAGCATAGCAGACGCGAGTTGACATTTAGCTTTGAGGCTACCATTCATGATGGGATTGGCAGCCTTGATGTCTCTAGCCAGATGATTGATTAGGCTAACAGTGGCAGCAGACAGTCTTGCAAGAAGTTCATCTGACATCTTTATTTTCTTATTAAACTGCATCACTAACTTGGCACACTTGGGCTTAGAGCCCAAAGGACTTGCACTATGCTTTGGGGGACATCATTGCAACACAAAACTTGTGTTTTAAAGGCAAGTAATGAAAATATGGAACAAGTACAAGGGGAGCTCTTGGCAGTGGTTGGGTAAACAAGACCAGTGAAACTCCTAGAGGGATACCAGCCTCTTCGCAGACTTCTGAGTATCACATCTCTCATATTTTTCTCTACTTCATGTAGCCATGAATGTGCATGGTTGCTGATGTGAAAGGGAAAATGAGGTCACTGATAAAATCACAGGAATGCTTGAAGTTGCAAAAGTTAAATGTGCAATTGTTGAGAATTAACTGTATAAGATAATACATTAACTCCAAGTATATATTTTCAGTTGAAAGGCCAGAGTTATGTTCAGTACTCATCCTTTACCCTAGTTAAGACACAGTAATTTTATTTTATACATTACCATTCCTTCATGTACCTTTTGGGCTTGTTGCTTTTTTTTGGCCTATCTTAAGGCTTATCTAGTAATAATTTTTTTCCTCTGAATTTTAATTTCTCAACCAAAATATTTCAGACATGTCAAGTTGGTCTTAATTTTGCCAGTGAAGAAGAAGCAAAAAAATTCCGAAAAACAGTTACAGACCTTTTGGGGCGGCGACAAAGAAAATCTGGTAAGTATCCTTTGCCAAAAAATAAAGGAGATGAAGAAAATGTGGGCATCCATTTTCCCAAGAGTAAGATTTATGCAAGGGTCAGTCCAGCAAATCTTCCATATGGGTGTAGTTAATCAAATCCATATGCATGGTACTGCTTCTGTTACTGTGGGTGGTAAAAGAGAACAAATCCCTGTCCTCATAATGTACAAAAGATGGTTAGCAATACTGTTCAGGTGATTAGGGTTACAAATTTGGAAAGTGTCCACATAAAGGTGATTGTTGAAGTTCTGATAGTGGGTGAAATTCCTAAGAGAAATAGTGTTCAAAAAAAAAAAGATTGATAATAGAGGTCTGGGAAATGAACTCTCAAATTTAGAAGATGGAAGAAGAGGAGCCAGGAATTGACAGAGGAGAACTTGTCATAGAAATAGGAGTAGAATCTCAGTGTCAGGGAAGCCAAGGGAGGGCTGAATTTTAAGGAAATGGTGGTTGACAGTTATACAGCAAAGAAATTAAGAATCGTAAAGCCTGGGAAAAGATAACAAATAGGAAGCAATTAGGGAAAAGAACAAAGCTACATGAAAATATCTAGATTATATTGAATGGATTAAAAGTGCTATAGCAGGGGCAGCTAGGTGGCGCAGTGGATAGAGCACCGGCCCTGAAGTCAGGAGTACCTGAGTTCAAATCTGGCCTCAGACACTTAACACACACTTACTAGCTGTGTGACCTTGGGCAAGTCACTTAACCCCAATTGCCTCACTTAAAAAAAAAAAAGTGCTATAGCACTTCTGAATGAGGGAGAACTCTATTTGGCTATCATAGTTAGAAAGGCCTCATGAAGGAGACAGACCTTGAACCAGTCCATGAAGGATTTGATGAGGTAAAGAAGTAGAAATAGGTCTTTATCTGTTGGAGGAGCAGTATCATAGAATCTAAAATTTCAGAGATAGAAACCTTTGTGGTTGAACTAGATGAACACTAACGTCATCCCTTCTCGATTGGGGATTCTGTTTCTTAACTATGGGACAGTGAGTGAGAGGACCCTATTTAAGTGGAATGTTAGATTTGTTTTAAAGAATGATGTGATATAGATTGAATATGTGGACCAGCGAAGAGAGGCCTCATTATGTACTGGATTTGGAGTAAATAAATTTTATTTAAATCCTATATCTTCTACTTAATAGCTGTGTGACTGTAGACAAGTCGTCTAATGTCTCTAAACCTCCGTTTTTTCATCTGTAAGATGGGGAATAATATTTGCATAACTTGTTATTATAAGGGACATTGTAAACAATGTAAAGCACCAAGGAATTTGAGCAACAGCTACTGTCTTTTTTCTTTTCTTTTCTTTTTTCTTTTCTTTTCTTTTCTTTTCTTTTCTTTTCTTTTCTTTTCTTTTCTTTTCTTTTCTTTTCTTTTCTTTTCTTTTCTTTTCTTTTCTTTTCTTTTCTTTTCTTTTCTTTTTTTTGTGGGGCAATGGGCGTTAAGTGACTTGCCCAGGGTCACACAGCTAGTAAGTGTCAAGTGTCTGAGACCGGATTTGAACTCAGGTCCTCTTGAATCCAGGGCCAGTGCTTTATCCACTGCGCCACCTAGCTGTCCCAGCTGTCATCATTTTTAAAGAGTAGTTGCAGGGAATCACCATTAAGGAATGGATAAATATAAGATATGTTTCAAAGGAAGAAATTAGGACTTGGGATGAATGAGTTAAAGATTACTTTGAAAGTTTTGTCCTTTTATTAGTGGAAAAGACTGCTAGATAGGTATCTTTCCCTTTAATATATAGCAAGCACAAACCACCAATGTAGTTAGACCACTAATTTGATGTCTGTAATATTAAAAGAACCAAGTAGTATTTTAACCACAAGTATTGAGTCACGACTTTAGCACTGCAGTCATTACATTTTGCCAGCATCCCTTCTTCTGTCCTCTGAGGACGAAAAAATTCTACCACATTTTTACAGTACATCTCCTTTTAACTGCCAGATGGACTACAAGTGTCTCATTTTGTTCCAGTATCAAACATAATCTACCCAAGAACTGGGTACCAGTGGTCTCTGATTTAAAACAAGGACAAACATACTTCATGCAGGAAGCTTGGATCCCTCATGTTTAATTGTGACACAACACACTAGTTAATTCTTTGAGGCATATTGTTGGATACTGTTTTTCACTCACTGTACCCCATTTTCTACTGTTCATTTTAGTGCACATTATCTCATTTAACCATCGTAGCATCTCTGTGAGGAAAGTAAGACAGGTGCTAGCCGCATTTTATAGATGGGGCCTTAAAGTGACTTGCCCATGGTCACTTGACTAATAGTGAAATCAGAATAAGACACCAATCTCCTCATTTCTTGTCTGTGCTACCACGGTGGTGCCTCAGGCCAGTTCTTGGGTAGATTATGTTTGATACTGGAACAAAATGAGACACTTGTAGCCCATCTGGCAGTTAAAAGGAGATGTACTTTGCTGTAGGAGAAGGATATTCAACAAGGATAGTCCTTGAGGACACCTTGAGTTAGAGCAAAGCTGTCTTGTTCAAGTTACCCATCATGACACCTCCCCACCCCCACCCCCACCCCCACCCCACCCCCCACCAGCCAGGCATCAGAATGCTCCTGGCACTGCTTGTTACAACAGAAATTGATGTCAGCAGCCTGAGCCAACCAAGATTTGAGGGTGGTCTCAAGACCTTTTTAGGAAAAATTAGTCTAATTTGCCCAAGGATATTGCTTCTACCAAAATATTTTTCCAAATATAAACCATGTGTAGAAGTATTCTTCATAGAAATAGTCCTCACTTTTTTCCCTCTTATGATAATTTCTTTAGTTTGAATTCTTAAAGATAAGGCCAGATTATTTTTTAATTTATTTTTCTTCATATAAAGTTCATTATCTTATACACACATGCAAATGTAGTAAAACGTTTCATATCATGTTTTCATTCAGCAATTAATTTTGCGTGAAGAGCTACACCAAATTATGTGGGCAGTATTAGGAACAATGAGATAACAGATCCTTTTTAAACAATTTCAATCCAATAGAGAGATATCATATACATACAACAATATTGCATCGTTAGGATGTGTTGAATACCTTAAGTAGGGCCTCAGACACGTGTTAGCCATGTGACCCTGGGCACGTCACTTAACCCTGTATGCTTCAGTTGCACATCTGTAAAATTTGCTAGAGAAAGGTGTCATAAAGAGTTGTACATGACTGGATCGAACAGCAACAAATGTCTTAAGTGTCGTGGATGTTCAGAGTTTGGAGACAGCACTCTGGGTTGAGATGATCATTGAAAACTTCATAGAAGATACAGTGAGCCAGGCCTTCAAGAATTGATATTGTAAAGCCATTAGGAAAATTCCACTATACTAGAATTTATGGTGTTTGGGGGCATAGTGGGAGATAATGTTAGCAAAGGACCAGATTTTTAAGAGCCATGAATAGTAAAGCCAAGCAATTTAGATTTTCTTCAGTGTGTGATAGGGTACTTATTTTCTTGTGTAAGTAAATGATAAGATCAAAAGCATGCTTTTAATTTACTCATGAATCCATATGAAGAATAAAAGGTAGTAGAAGGAGGTAGGAATTTGGGAGACTATAATATCAATCTCAGAGAGAGGTAATAAAATCTTTGACTTGGACTATGACTATAGAAATAGAAATAAATACCTAAGCTTGTTCCCTGGTTGTGGGCAATGAAGAAGAGAGGGAGAGGTCCAGAATGACTGAAAGAATGTTGCTTCAGTAGAAATAAAAAAGACAGGAGGCACAGGTGGATTAGGATAATGTGCTACAAATTTGGTTTTTGTCACCAGGAACCTGTGATATCAGCAAGATTATGATTATATATGGGAAAAGGCATACATAGATTTAGAGTCAGAGGAACTAGATGTGATTCCTCCATTACCTTGTCAAAATTGCATAACTTCCTTAGAGTTAAGTTACCTGTTTTGTGATAAGGTAGTTGAATTAGAGATAATATCTTAAGGGTTCTGCTAACATTAAATCCTGTGATCCTAGGTACTTGATATGCACTGTTATTTATAGGGACTTATTTTGAATGAATTCAGTAAATTATCCTTCTAAACCACCAGGTGGAATAATACATTTATATTTCTCAATGCTGGGATTAAATTTTAACAATTACCCAGTGTAATTAGTTACCCACTAATTAGTTTGTAATCTTTTAGTTATCAATAAGTGTATTAGAATAATTCTGTGAGGTATATTTGCATGTTTAATTTTCGTGTCAAATTATATAGTGTGTGTACCATGACTGGTATTCTATAAATTGTGAAATTTATTAATCCCAGGTAACTGTATATTGAAACTTACTTTAATAAAACTTGAGATTTAAAAAAAAAAAAACCTAAACTTAAAAATTGATATATCAGCAATCAACATACAAAAACCCTGACTTTTATCACAGTTTGATAGTATGGTTGAATGTACAAAAATTAGATTTACTTAAGAGTTTGTAGAAACAGGGACAGCACAGTGGATAAAGCACCAGCCCTGGATTCAGGAGGACCTGAGTTCAAATCCAGCCTCAGACACTTGACACTTACTAGCTGTGTGACCCTGGGCAAGTCACTTAACCCTCATTGCCCTGCAAAAAACAAAACAAACAAACAAACCAAAAAAAAGAGTTTGTAGAAACATGACTTGCTTAAAGCAGTATACATCTGTAGAGTTCTGGCTTAGAATCACAAAGACAAATCATTATTAATAATAACCATATTGCTTATTCAAATGATCCTTTGGGGCTTGGTCTTTGCTGATATTTCCTTTTTATGTACAATTCTATCAGTTAACGGGAGCAGAAAACCCTAAGGACATGTTATCAAATAAAACCTTAAATATTTGCCAGAGTTTGGGGTAGAATTTTAGATATTTTCACTTTATAAAATATTCTTTTAATCTCTTTTTTTTTCCAAAACAGAGAAAAGACGAGACCCACCAAATGGTAAGTATTTTTCATTATTATTCCCAAAATAGGCTCTGAACATTTGTCTTTCTAATAATTATTGTAGAATTATGTACCATGTTATAACAAAACTCAAACTTGTGAGCACCACTTTTTTTAATGCATATAAAATACTTTGTAAACTTTAAAGTGCTACATCAATATGTGCTAATATTTTTGCTGTGTTCATTATTTCAGTTTACAAAAATTAAGTGCCCGAGGGCAGGTACCAACTTGGTGTTGACAGTGCAAAGTCAGAATGATGCAGTTTTTTGCCTTGATAGGATCCATACAAGTTTCGCCAGGTAGAGACCACCAGATTCACCAACTAATTAAGTATCTGGTGTGAGGGCCAAAATTTGATATATGGAGAATTAATTGGGTGACTCGCCAAAATATTGGGGTTCCAGAAATATGAGGGACCTTTAGGTTCAGCCTCCCCTCTGAACAGCCCATATTTCTCCCAGGCCAATAAGAAAGGAGCCTTACAGCTTTAATTCACAGAAGGATCAGATTTTATTACTTGGGTATTAATTAAACAACAAAGGTGAAACTAATAAAAATCAAAGGTAAGGAAATAGGAAAAAGAAATACAGATAAATACTCTTAACTCTAAACTTAGCCTATGCAATCCCCAGATCATTTCCAGTTAAGCTAATTCAAAGGAATTTAGGGTTTTCTGTGTTCACTCACCAAAACCTGGAAAGTCTATAGTTGCTCGCGCCACCAGAAGGGCAGGAAGCCAGAGAGAGAGAGAGAGAGCTTGCGTTCTGGAAGAGCCTCTGCCTCCCTTCAGGGAGCGTTCAATCTTCCTCCCCCAAAAGGGGAGGTCCTTCAAAAACTGCCTATGGAGAGTTCTCCTTCTAACCTCAGTAGCATATGTAACTTCAGGGTGGGCCAGGTGTGGCCCCTCCCAAATGGGTCAGCTAAAACTCCAATAATTTTTACCACACTGGGCTAAGCAACTGTGAGAAACTTGGGGAACTCTGGGGTTGCATACCTTGGTGATTATAGAAGAGGAAGTATTGCCATTGATGGATATGAGGAAATTCACAGAAAAAGGATGAGTTTAGGGTAAAAGAGATGAGTTATTTTCAACATGTTTGAGATATCTATAGGATATCAAGTTTGAGCTCAGGAGAGAGACTGGAGAGGTTGGTGAGTCAATGGCATAAACTTATAGAAGGTAATGAACTCAAGTGACCAGTGTCAAATTTTTCTTGAATATAACTGTGGCATCCACAGAACTATGTATAAAGGCCTCCTTTTTTCTTTTCTGCAATAAGGTCAGCTCTTAACCTCTCTGATTAGTGAGAAGGATGGATGACCTAGCTTCTTAGTTTGGAAGCTGGTAATAAACATCTAGAGCTGTTGGATCAAGGCCTTTTCCCTGTCTTTTAAAAGAGTGGATTTTAGAAAAGCTACAGTTTATTTTAGTTTATTTATTTAGAGAAGTAGAGTTTATTTTCCTATGAAGATAATCTTTGACTTTCTATTTAAGGACATATACCTAAATAAAATTTATTAGACTACTAGAACTTCATTACCACTATTGTGAATGGGATAATAAAGTTGGATGGTAGAGAATCGAGAAGTTCTACAATCAACTCTTGATTGTTCTTGTTTTTACCCCATAAAAACAATTTATGCTCAATGTAATGAGCATGTTTCTTTCACCAGATTTATTCTTTACCTTTATTTTTTAAATGCTTTCAGTCTTACAGCACTCTGAAAGTTATAAATATTTATCCTTTTAAAGTTATTCCAGATGAGCTGTTGACCATATGAATTTAGCAGCATCAAATATGACTTTATCATATTGATTCTGAATATAATGCACACTACTCAAACTTAGAGTTTTCACTTGAATAATGTACGTTATATTTCATATATTAAGAATCAAAATGTTTATTGAGGTCCCTTACATGTACCTAGCAAATTAAGAATTAAAACAGAAAAATCTAGTTTGTGATCTCAAGAAGCTTATGTTTTGTTAAAGACATCTATAGTCAAGTTCTGGGGATACAAGTAATGTATGACCTTGAAAGAAATATGTGTGTGCACATGTATACATATACACACACACACACACACACATATATATATATACACACATACATGTACATATATATTTGTATATGTATGTACATATATATCTATTTGGTTTTTTCCTAAAGCTATAACAACTCATATTAGCATAGGGCTTCTGAGTGTTTTCAAACAGGGTCCTCCTGTAAAATGACTAAATAAAGTAATCATAGTCTAATGTACCCCAAAATACTTTGTGTTTGACTCTGAAATGCATTTTTGTTTGTGTGCATGCAATAAATTTACAATTATGTTGTATTACTTGGGCATATTAAGTTGGCTTGTATTCCTTAGATGTACAGTAGCATTGGGAGAAAATACCATGAGAATATGTTGGGAAATGAGAGGAAATTAACTCAGAATTATAAAATATTCAGATGTGCACAGTGTACTAACAACAAGTGACTAAGGAGTTGATAGTAGACATTTTGCAGCAGTTAATGCTTATTCCTCTTTTAAACATTTAACCCTATTGTCAGATAGAAGTATATGAATAGTAGATACCCATTCAGTGAGTAGGTGCAATTTGTGAAGTGTCTGTGTGCACTCAGTTTCACAAATGAGAATTTTCCTGAATAAGCAGCTAGTCATAAGTAAATAAATTGAACTTCCATAACTGCATAACTTTGCCATACTTAGTTTTAGAGTTTTCATGGCTATACCTCCTCCCCCTTTCTGTTTCTAACCGTTGTAATACTGCCACCTGGTGGAAAAAAGTTGCCTCCATAGTCCACACTAGGTGCTTTCCATAGCTCTAGATTTTGTTCATGAATTTTCCTTAGTAATCAAAATAAATCTCTTTTATAAGCTAAAGATGATATTAATCACACATTATACTTTAAAAAATAATTTAGGGTTTTACAAAAACTTTTCAATAAATTAACATACTGTATGATTCAGCATTGTTCTTGATTCTTAATTTTTCTTGCCTCAATTTTCCCCGGAGTCCTAGCTTGTGGTCCAAAGCCTTCTACATAAGTTTATCTTATCTTTCATTATTCAGTACCAGAGAATATTTGGGCGATCTTTTTCTCCTTGAAAATCCTCTGGCTTCTTCTAGGTCAGTTATAGAGAAGGCTATAAGGCATACTTTGGACCCACAGGATGGGCTAGAAAGGGTTTTGCTGCTCCCTCTGACCTTGCTGTATCCTGAGCTGTTTAGGATATCTCTCCAATTTCCTTGTGATTTTTTTTTCCCCTAGGTAAAAAGAGAAGTAACTTTGCTACATTATGCTTTTCAGAGAAAAAAGTTTTAGTAGTACCATTCTTTTGCTCTTTGTTTCCTAAGCAAAAATTATTAACTAAAGTATCTTCATTTAAGCATGATACTTCTCTTTACCAAATTCCTAATAACAGGGCAGCTAAGTGATGCAGTAGATAGAGTGCCAGGGCTGGAGTCAGGAAGACTCATCTTCTTATAATCAAATCAGGCCTCAGACACTTACTAGCTGTGTGACCCTGGGCAAGTCACTTAATCCCCTCATCTGTAAAATGAGTTGGAGAAGGAAATGACAAGCCATTCTGGTATCTTTACCAAAAAACCCCCAGATGGGTCACAAAGAGTCAGACATGATCATAGCAACTGAAAAACAACAATTGCTTTCAGTGAAAAGAAAAAAAAGTTTGCTTAGTCCTAAACTGATTCAATTCCATTGCATTCCAGAAATTTCCCATATCTCTTATGTAGAACATTGCTTTTGAATGGAGTTTTTTCAGCAAAATTTTTGAATATTTAAACTGGTTTCTTTTACTCTTTAAACTCTGAAGTGAAAATTGTTTCCAGCAAATCTAATCTAGTACTTCCATCACATAAATATGTTAAAAAAAATCACATACTGTCTTCTAATGTTTCTAATCACATATGACATAACACAAATGCCATCAAATTCCAGGATGTTACAGGATCTCCTCAGTGAGATTCACATTAACTTAAAAATTAATTGTCATGGGCAGCTAGGTGACACAGTGGATAAAGCACCAGTCCTGGATTCAGGAGGACCTGAGTTCAAATCCAGCCTCAGACACTTGACACTTACTAGCTATGTGACGCCCTGGGCAAGTCACTTAACCCTCATTGCTCCATCAAAAAAAAAAAAAGTTAATTGTCCTAACAATCCTTATGGGGGTGGGGATACAAACAAATGGATGAAAAAAAATGCTTACTTCTCAGATTCTGGCCTACATGGTTAGTATAGAGTTAGTATATAAGTATGTTTATCTAACACAGGAACTGCAAATAGACAGTTTGTTGAGTCCAAAAATGAATGAGAGGGTGGTGTGGACAACAATTTGGGAAATTGTTCAGCACTTTTTTTTTTAAGTCATAAAAGCATTTTATTATTTTCCAGTTACATGCAGAGATAGTTCTCAACATTTGTTTCTATAAGATTTCTAGTTCCAAATTTTTCTCCCTCCCCTTTTCCCAAGACAGCAAGCAATCTGATATAGGTTTTATATGTACAATCCCATTAAACATATTTCTGCATTAGTCATGCTGTGAAAGAAGAATTGGAACAAAAGGGAAAAAACTCAAAAAACAAAAAAATGTAGAAACAGTATGATTCAATCTGCATCCAGACTCCACAGTTCCCTTTTCTGGATGTGGAGAGCATTTTCCATCATGAGTCCTTTGGAATTAATTGTCTTGAATCATTGTACAGCTGAGAAGAGTTAAGTCTATCATAGTTGATCATCCCACAATGTTGTTGATACTGTGTACAATGTTCTTCTGGTTCTCATTTCACTCAGCATCAGTTCATGTAAGTCTTTCCGGGTTTTCCTGAAATTCGCCTGCTTATTGTTCTTACAGCACAGTAGTCTTTCATTACATTCATATACCACAACTTGTTCAGCCATTCCCCAATTGATGGGCATCCCCTCAATTTCCAATTTTTTGCCACCACAAAAAGAGCAAGTATAAATATTTTTGTACATGTGGGTCCTTTTCCCTTTTTTATGATCTCTTTGGGATAAAGATCTCAATAGTGGTATTGCTGGGTCAAAGTACAATTTTATAGCCCTTTGAGCATAGTTCCAAATTGCTCTCCAGAATGGTTGGATCAGTTCACAGCTTGGAAATTGTTTAGTACTCTTAAACATCCCAAGCTTTTCCCTGATAGACACACCCATCTTTTTTTTTTTAACATCACAGTGTTCCTGTTAATATTGTACTGTTGTGAATCCTGGAACAACACTCTCTCCAAGGGATCAGAATTGTGGATTAACCAAAGGGCAATGAGTAGATATATTGTGGCTATAAATAGATGCAGCTTGTTTTCTGTCTTGGCATATGCAGAAGAAGTGATAAGTATGATTAGTTAAAATGGCACAGTCGAGGTCTAGTATTTTATGTGAGGAGTAATAAGGAGGACATTGTTTCTATCATAGACATTCTATCATAAACTCTGTCATAGAGTCAGTAAAGGAGAGTTAAGTATATTAAAACCAGAAAGACTGGAAGGGGCAAGGTTATAAAAGGCTTTAAAAGCCAACCAGGCTTTTATATTTGATCCTGAAGATAATAGGGACTCACTAGAGTTTATTGAATAGGAGAATGACATAGTCAGACCTGCACTTTGGGAAGATTGTTTTGATAGCTTAATAGAGGATGAACTGGAGTAAAAAGAGGCTTTATTTAGAGAGACTAACCAGCAGGCTTATAAGAGAGAGATTATAACGGTAACATTGACTGAACTTGGCAACCAATTTGATATGGGGTTGGGGAAGGCATAGTGATGAGAGAGAGTGAGGAGTTGAGGATGATTCTTAAGATTTTAAACCGTAGGTGATTGGGAGGATTGTGGTACCTTCCATAGTAACAGGGAAGTTAAGAAGAGGAGGTTTTTAGGAGAAAAGATAATGAGCTTAGTTTTGTGTACATATTGAGTTTAAGAATGGGCATTTTGAGATGTGAGGCTGGAGGCCAAGAAAAAGGTTAGGGCTAGATAAATAGATTTGAGAATCATCTGCATAACGAGGATAGTTGATTCCATGGGAGTTGATGAAATAACCAAGAAGAGAACCTACAACAGAGCATTGAGGAATATGCATGATTATTGGTTGTGATCTAAGTGAAGATTCTGAGGAGAAGGTTGAGAGTGAGCAGTCTGATAAGAGGGGAACCACAAGAGATCAGTGTCATGACATCCTGGGTATTCACTAGCACTTCATGAGACCTAGGCCAAGGAGACCTATAGGAAGGCTTTCTGAAAACATGTTCACCTTCTGTGAAGGGTTTATGGGAGAATGTGGACAAGAATTGCACAGGTGTGGATTATCTGTGACATAAACAAGTAGAAGAAGAAAACCCAAATTGATGAGATTATGGATCCAGTAAGAGATTTCTTATACTTTTTCCTTACTGCTAGAGTCCCTTTATGTATTCTAAAGTAGTATAGTTGATTTCTGGTTTTGTAGTACATGTTATAGAAAGTTATATGTAAATCAAATTGGGGTGAGGGAGAGTGGGAATTTAGTTCATTTGAAATGTGTTAGAAGAACTTAATAGTTAAAGGAATGTTATTCCTTTTGTAAAACTAGTGGTTATTATCAAATCAGCCTTGGTATAAATTCTGATTTTCCTATCTCTGATTTGCTTAAATTCATGGACCTCTCTTATTTTCTAAATGGATTCCTATTAACCTGAAGTGGATAACATTATGGTCCTCAATTTATAACCTGGAAATATTTTGGAACTTCAGTAGATTTTTAATATTATTGGTATGGATACTCTCCATCAGTACACAATGTCACCTGTCCATAGCACACCTGGCACACAGTAAGCAATTAATAAATATTTTATGTATCAATATATTTATCTTTCTGTACATACATTTTTATCATTACATACCTGTTTACTTCTAACCCTTGTTCTTCCAAAGAACCCCATAGATCATCTAAGGTTCTAGAGGCTTTCCTCTAAATCTTTTTATGTTTTATGTATACTGGTGGAGCACTCAGACTGTCCATCTGTTAGTCTTTGCTAATGCCATATGGCCATCCCATCTCTTTTTCCTCAGTGATATACTGAGTGGTATCAGTACCACTTCTTGAACGTAGGTCATAGTTAGAATTGTATTACAGCTTACTTGTGTTTAACATGAGTCTCTCTCTCTCTCCATTGGCTGAGTTTACTTTGGTTTCAGTTGCTCAGCAGTTTTGATATTCCAGGGATTTGGGTTTATGTTGAAGAGAAAGGCCTTTGTACCAAGGAGCACCTTAGCATCATTAAAATCACTGTACAACATCTCAATTGTAATCTTCCCCATTGTCTTTAACTTATATATTTCTGAACCTAATATAGCAGGATTTGAGAGAGAGAGAGAGAAAACAGAGCACAGACAGACATTCAAATTCAGTAGACTACCCATCCAACTACATGTCATAATCTCAGTTTAGTTTTTTCCGTATGGATTTTTAAATTGGTCGTTTTTTTGAATGGTCATTGAGCTTATTGTAGAGGCCTTATAAACTGGGACTTTGTGCGCATAGCACATTATCATTTGCAAACTGAGAATTCTATAAAGGGGAGAAGGAAGTTAGAAAAATTAGAGGTACTATTCATATCCAGAAATAAAAGGAACATCTATAACTATTGACCTTTGTCCCTACTTTTTATATTTTTAAAAATCTTTGAAAATGATATGTTTATTGAGGTTATTTATATTTGATGAAAATAAGAGATGGAAAAGGTATGCTTTCATAAATGATTTTCTATAATAAATCATATTTATATGGTTATGTAATTGACTAAAAGGTTCAGAGAATAAATTATCTCACTTTGTTTATTGGCATATTGATTATCCCCCATAAATGGACTTAACTTTTTCCTTAGCTCTTAACTTTCCAGTCAGATCTATTGGAATATGTTATTTTGAAGAATTTTCTTAAAAACACGGAAATAGGGGGCGGCTAGGTGGCGCAGTGGCTAAAGCACCGGCCCTGGATTCAGGAATGCCTGAGTTCAAATCCGGCCTCAGACACTTGACACTTACTAGCTGTGTGACCCTGGGCAAGTCACTTAACCCCCATTGCCCTGCAAAAAAACAAAAACAAAACAAAAAAAGACACAGAAATAATGTTTGTCATATAGTTTTACATTTAGGACAGTAATTGGGGTTTACTTTTTCCCATAGGGAACTATATTTACTCCTTGCAGGTATCATCTTAATACATTATAGGGAGGGTATCTTGTGTGAAGAAAGTGTTTAAGGGGATACTGATGGAATCTGTCTTAAGTTCATTTTTTTAATTATATTTTTAAATGAGTAAAAATCTATTTTCCCCCATAGCCCTTCCTGCTAATTGAGAAAGAAAAGCAAAACTCCTGTCACAAACTTCAGTTAGAAACATGTATAATCAAGCAAAATGAATTTACTTGCCAAATCCAATAATTTATATCTCAGTGCACCCTTGAGTCCATAATCTCTCATCAGGAGGTACGAGGACCTTGTTTCATTAATGAATCTTATGGAATTATGTCATTACACTGAACAGAGTTCTAAGTCTTTCAAAGTTGTTTGTTTTTACAGTATCATTATTATATGAATTGTTCTCTTGATTCTGTTCATTTCACTCTGCATCAGATCATACAAGACTTATTCCCAGGCTCCTCTGAAACTGTCACCTTCATTTCTTACAGCACAATAGTATTCCATCATATTTCCGTAGCATACTTATTCAGCCACTCCCCAGTTGATGGCCAGCTGGCAGCCTATCAGCTTCTGGTTTCTCATTCTTTGCTACCACAAAAAGAACTGCTGTAAAAATTTTTGTATCTCCTTAGAAGTTATTTTGCTTGAGATTGATCCTTCATTGATCCTTGAGATACTCTCCCTCTTACTCTACTTCCCCCTTCCTTTTCACCTTTCCTATTTCCCTTTTGAGTGAAATATATATATTTTTGTACTCAAACTGTGTATGTATTCTTTCTTCCTTTGATCAGTTTAGATGAGAGTGAAGTTCACATGTGGCTCATTCTCCTCTCATCCCTTCCCGCTTGTTTTTATAGTCTTCTATTTGAGTACCCAATTATGGGAGATGGTTTTCTCTAGCCTTCCTTTCCCTTTTTGCTTCCTAGTATATTCCTTTTCCCTTCCTTTTCCATTCTTCTTTTGAGATTATAAAAACGTAAAACTACCCCTAAACTATCTGTCTTATAAGTTACTTCGTGATACCTGATGATGACAGGATTCTAAGGGACATATGTATCAACTCCCCATATTAGAATGCAAGCATTCTATCCTTTTTAAATCCCTTATGATTGTTTTCTCATGTTTACCTTTTCGTGTTTCTCTTGAATCTCGTATCTGTATAATATATCTGGCCTTGCGCCTTCTATCTACTGCTGGACAGAGAGAATCCAGTGGTTCTCCTTCTACCTGACTATTCCCTTGACTCTCTCCTTTGCTAGATCTCCTTCCAGATCACACCATTTAATCATAGGTGTCCCACAGGGTTCTGTCCTCCTCCCTCTTTTCTTTTCCCTCTGTACAACTTTATTTGTTGTTCTGATCAGCTCCTATATATGGATTTAATTAGCATCTCTATGCTGATGACTCTCCAATGAAACCTATCCTGCCCCTATTCTGCTGACCTCCAGTCTTGAATCTCCAATTGCCTTTCAGACATCTCTAACTAGATGTCCAGTAGACATCTTATACTCTACATGTCAAAAACAGAACTTACATTTTCTCCCCTATATTCCTCTCTTCTTCCTATTCTTCCCATTACCATATAGGGCAGCAGCATCCTCACAGTTCCTTAGGCTCACAACTTAGCTTTCCTGGATTCCTCATAATATTTCACCTTCCATATCCAATCTGGCGGCAAAACCTATCATTTTCACCTTTGCAACATCTCATATATATGTCCCCTTCTCTCCTCTAATCCTGCTACCACTCTGGTGCAGGCCCTTATCACTTCATGTTTGGATTATTATAATAGCCTGTTGGTGGGTCTCTACAAGCCATCCTCCTTCAACCATTAAAGTGACTTTCCCTAAAGCACAGGTGCAACCATGTCACCTCCCTACATAATACATTCTTTGAGCTCTCTGTTTTTTCCAGGATCAAATAAAAATGCTATTTGACACTCATAGCACTTCATAACCTCGCCCTCTCCTACCTTTCTAGTCTTTTTGCACCTTACTCTCCAATACGTACCTTTTGACCCAGCGACACTGCCTGCATTTTCCTCAAACAAGACACTCCATATCTCTGCTCTGGATGTTTTCTCTGGCTGTCCCCCATGCCTGGAACATTCTCCCTTCTTTCTGATTACTTAACTCCCTGGATTCCCTTAAGCTCCAACTAAAATCTCATTTTTACAGGAAACCTTCCTCAACCTATATGTTAATTCCTATTTACCTTATATATTGCTTGCTTTGTATATATTTGCTTGTCTGTTGTCTCCCCCGTTAGATTGTAAGCACCTTGAGAGCAGGGGCTGTCTTTTGCTTCTTTTCATATCTCCAGTGCTTAGCATGGTACCGGGCCTATAGTAGGTGCTTAATAAATGTTCATTGATTGGTTGATAGTTCTACACAGCTTTAGTGGTATTCCAGATAATGTATTCTTGGGTTGTAAGCCTATATATAACCTTTGCCTTCAGTAATATCATACTCCAAGCTCTCCACTCCTTGATTATGTAATGGCCACTAAATCTTGTGTGATTCTGAATGTTTTCCCTTGATACTTGAATTCTTTCTTTCTTACTGCTTGTAGTATTTTTCTTTGATGTGTAAACTCTAGATTTTGACTGGAATGTTCCTGGAAGTTTTATTTTGAGGTTTTTGGTTGGTTTGTTTGAAAAGATGTAACCAGTGGTTTTTCTCTTTTTCTTTTGTCCTCAGTTTCTCAGGGATCTGGGTGGTCTACTTTTGCAGTTTCTTAAAACATGATGTGTAGGTGGCTCTTTTTTCTGGCCATGGCTTTCAGGTAGTCCAATAATTCTTAAATTCATCTCACCTGGTTTTGTTTCTGGGTCAGTTGCTTGTGCTACAAAATTACTTTGATTTTCTTTTGCTTCTTCAATCTTTTAACTCTGTTTCCTAAGTTTCTGGATGTTTCGTGGTATCATTAACTTCTGTTTGCTTCATTCCCTTTCAGGGAGGTTGTATTTGGGGTATTCTTGTACAAAACTCTTAATTCCCTTTCCAATTTTTCCTTACATTGCTCTCATGTCTTTTGCATTTTCTTCCTCTGATAATTTGGAAATTACAAATATGCCTAAATTTTGTGTACATCTTATGTCAGAGCACTTTGTATCCTTCATATCTCACTTGCCCTGACTTCTTAGGGTCTTTATTCTCTATTTGACTTCTGTCTCTCCCTCCTCTTCCTCCTATTCTCCCTCCCCCCTCCCCCCCGCAACACACACACACACACACACACACACACACACACACACACACACACACACACACACATCTACTTTCCTGAAGGTCAGGTTGTTTGACTCATTCCTTTCTGGCATCTGTCACCCACTGTATCCTAGACATGACTGCTCAACTTGATTTATGTCATGCCATTTGACTTAGATGACTCTGGAGGAGAGAGTGAGGCTGACAACTTTGAGCGTTTCTGACTCACTTAAATCCAATTCATAATCAAGTCAAAACATCACCTTCATGATATCATTGGTCCTATCCTAGAATGAAGGACAAAGAACAAAAGCCCCTCCTTGCACTGGGATGCTCTAGGCAGCATGCTTCTGAACAGACTCCATTCCCCCTGGTCCACAGATCTCTCTGTTTCCTTTTGTCAAGCTGGGATTTTTATCTTGGACTTCCAGATCAGTGTTTAATCTGCTACATTTCCTCTTTGTGGAGGAATTGTATGGGATGGAGGAGTGTTCACTCTACTTTTTCCTGCTACTCTACTATATTGGCTCCACCTCTCCTTCATTAAGTTCCATTAAAAATATGAAACAAATAGTAAACAGTAATTAGTAGTGTCTTAGTGTAGGAATTGTCGGGCACAGATAATTTATACAGAAGTTTCTGAAGGGCTTACCTTTCAGTAAATATATTCTTTAGTAAAAATATTCACATTACAAAAATGCAATATCATAAATCTGGAAAAAATCATCAAGTCAGTTTGGTGGGGAGGAAAGAATTTGATGACAAGTACCACACAAGGAACATAGTTAAGGAGCTCATTTTAATAAGACACCTTAGGAATTAGACTTTAGGAAATAAGAGTCTGATTAAAGCACCTGATTTTTTAAAAAATTAAATGAGATAATAGCACTACATTTTTTAAATCACATTTTATTATTTGTTTTTAAGCATTCTTTTCTTTTTAAATTGAGTTCCAAATCCTCCCCTACCCACAGAGAAGGCAAGCAATATCATATCAATTATACCTGTGAAATCATGCAAAACATATTTCCATATTGGCTATATAGTGCCCCCCCCAAAAAAAGTCAGAGTTCATCAGTTTCCTCTCTGGAGGTGCATAACAATTTTTTATCATGAGGCCTTTGGAAGTGTCTTGGATCATCATATTGATCAGAATAGCCAAGTCTTTCACAGTTGGTCATCGTTACAATGATCTGCTGGTTCTTCTCACTTCACTTTGCTTTGGGTCATAGGTTTTTCTGAAACCATCCTCTTTCTAATTTCCCACAGCACCATAGTATCCCATCACAATCATATACCACAACTTTTTCAGCCATTTCCCCCATTGATGAACACCCCGATTTCCAATTCTTTGCCAGCACAAAGAGTTACTATAAATATTTTTGTATATATAGGTCCTTTTTCTTTGATCCCTTTGGGATACTGACCTAGTAGTGGCATATTGCTTGGGTCAAAGGGTCTATGCACAGTTTTATAGTTCATTGGGCATAGTTCCTAATTGTTCTCTAGAATGGTTGGAACAGTTCACTACTCCACCAGCAGTTTACTAGTATATGTATTTTCTCTTATCTCCAGCATTTGTCATTTCTGATAGTTATTCGGTGGTACCTCAGAGTTGTTTTCATTTGAGTTTCTCTAATCAGTAGTGATTTAGAGCATTTTTTCATGACTATAAATAGGTTTGAAGTCTTCTGAGAATGGCCTGTTTATATCCTTTGACCATTTATCACTTGGGGAATGGCTCTTATTTTTATAAATTTGGCTCAGTTCTATACTCAGCATATATTTGAGAAATAAGGCCTTTATCAGAGAAATGCTATAAAATTTTTTGATTGGCTATGGTGCCTTTTACAAAATATAATTTCTCTGATTATCTTTGTCTGAGATCATGACCACTACCCCTGCTTTTTTTTTTTTTTTACTTCAGCTGAAGCATATTAGATTCTCTATCCCTTTATTTTAACTCTCTCTCTTTCTGTTCTAAGTGTATCTCTGTAAACAACATATTGTTGGATTCTGGTTTCTAATCCATTCTGTCTGCATCTTTTTTATAGTTGAGCTCATCCCCTTCACATTTATAATTATGATTCCCAATTCTGCATTTCCTTCCTTCCCATTATCTTCTGCTTCTTCCTTTTTATGCTGTCCCTCCTCAAAAAATCTGATTTTGCTTGTAATCACTGCTTCCCTTAATCTGCCCTTTCATTTATCATCTCCCCTCCCCTTTATCCTTGTTCCCTTCTTCTCTGATTTTTCCTGTTAGGTATTGTGTGACATTTCTCTACACAACTAAGTTACATTTCTATACACAATTCCCTCTTTGAACTGCTTCTGATGAGGCTGAGGTTCAAGTATTGCCTACTAAACTCCCCCCACCTCCTCCATTATAAAAGTTCTTCCTTGTGTTCCTTCTATATGAGATTTCCCCCGTTCTACCTTTCCTTTCCCCCTTCCCCCAGTGTGTCCCTCTTTCTCACCCCATCATTTTATTTGGAGAATGTTCCTATATAATTGACTTACACCCATGCCATCTGTCTATGTAAACACCTTTTAACTACCTTAAAAATGATAAAGTCCTTAGGAGTTACATATGTAATCTTCCTGTATAGGAGTATAAAGTTTTAACTTTATTGAGTCCCTTATGATTTCTCTTTCATGTTTACCTTTTTATTCTCAAGTCTTGGGTTTGAATGTCAAATTCTCTATTCAGCTCTGGTCTTTTAATTAGGAATGCTTAATAGTCCTCTGTTTCATTAATTTTCAGTTTATTACCCCTTAAGGATTACATTCACTTTTCCTGGGTAGGTTATTCTTTGTTGTAATATTAACTCCTTAACCTTCCATTATATCATATTCCAAGTAGAAGCCACTGAATCTTGTATGATCCTAAATGTGGCTCCATGATATTTGAATTATTTCTCACTGCTTGAAGTATTTTCTCTTTAATCTGGGAGTTCTGGAATTTAGCTATAATACTACTGGGAGTTTTCATTTTGGGATTTCTTTCAGGAGGTGATTAGTGGATTCTTTCCATTTCTATTTTAACCTCTAAGTCTAAAATATGAAGGCAGTTTTCTTGAAATTTGATACCTAGGTTCTTTTGATCATGGCTTTCAGGTAGCCCAATAATCCTTAAATTAGCTTTCCTCAATCTGTTTTCCAGGTCAGTTGTTTTTCCATTGAGATATTTCACATATTCTTCAACTTGTTTTCTATTCTTTTGACTTTTTAAAAATTGTTTCTTGATGTCTCATGGAGTCATTTTCTACTTGCTTAATTCTGATTTTTAAGGAATTGTTTTCTTCAGGGAATTTTTGTCCTTTTTCCTCCCTTTTGGCCAATTCAGCTTTTTAAGTAGTTCTCTTCAGTGAATTTTTGTGTCTCTTTTATCATTAGGCCAATAATGATGTTTTAAGGTGTTGTTTTCTTCACGTTTTGGGGTGTTTTGTTTTTTGCATCTCTATTACCAAACTGTTCTCTTTTCATAATTTTTCACATCATTCTCATTTCTTTTGCCAGTTATTCCTCTACCATGCTTATTTCTTTCTTTAAATCTTCAAGGAATTCTTGTTGGGCTTGGGTCCAGTTAGCTTTTTTTGCAGTTGTTTTCACATTGTTGTTGTTTTGTGAATTTATCTTGGTCTTCCCTGCCTCTATAGTAGCTTTTTATGGTCATTTTTCCAGTTTTTCAAGCAATTTTTTTACTTTGAACTTTTTGTTAAAGTTTGGTTCTTCTCATCTAGGAGTGGGGAATCACTTTTCCATACTATTTCTGGGGGGTCTATAAGTTTTTGGTGCTACCAAGGTAGTGTGATCCTGGGAGAGGTATGGTTACTGCTCTTCTGCTCTATGCTCGACGGTTTTTACCCAGGAAAGGACCTTGGTCTTCTCCATCCCTAGTACTTCTTTTTGCTTTGCAAATGTGACCAGGGCCACTGCCCCTTTGTGACTGACCACCAGTGCTCCTTTCCACCCTGGAACTGTAGCTCAGAACTTCTCTGGGCTGAGACCTCTCGAAGCTGCTGCCTCCTATGTGCCCTTTGCACAGGCCTCCACCCCAGTGATACAGATTTCTCCTGCTAGCTTCTTAGGCTGGAAAAATGTCTCCTTATGACCTTTTTTGACTCTACTGATCCAAAATTTTATTGGAGGTGTTATTTTAAAGGTTTTGGGGAGGCAGTGTTGGGAGAGTTCAACCGGCTGATTCTAATCTGCCACCTTGGCTCTGCTATCAGTAATAGCACCTAAAAACCTAATTTTTTAGATCTATTATTCAGAGCAACCTGCTTAAAATACTCAGAATTCTATAACCTGAATTTGAATTAGAGCAGCACTTTCTTTACATTCATCTTCTTTTGCATCTTTCCTTCATTTGCTCTTATCATAAAACTGCTTCAGAATTTAAATATTCCAATTTTTTAAAAAATTATTTTAGGTTGTCAAGTGATTTATACAATATTCTGTGCCAGGCACTCTCTTAAGCACTGAGAGTACAAATACAGATAGAACAATTATTCCCATCCTCAAGGATCTTAAATTATAATGGAGGAAGACAACACATAAAAGAGGGCTGAAAAATCGGGAGGAAGAGAATGAGGCTTGTGAGTAGTGGGGGAGAGGTATGATAGATGTCTAGAGAACCAGAAATGCAGATTTTGTTAGTATTACTTACTATCTTTGGGTGCTTGGAACCTTTGTACCGTCAGATACTTCTTAATGATGATTTGTATGAGCCTTCTGAACTATGTACTCACAATGCATGAGGGGCATGTATCATAATAGGAAAACTCTTGCTCCACATCAACATGGTGATTTGGGAAGAAAATAATAGGAATAGTTTTGTAAGTACTTTTATTCCTCATGGACTTATGAAGTCTAACTGAGAAAGTAAGCTTAATTTCCTCATGTTTAATTTCTAAAGAAAATAATTGCTGCCAATACTTTCTTATTCCTTAACATATAACATTTATTATCATGCTAAACGCAGTGTTATTACTACCAGTAATTACTACCTTTTCTTTTTTTCACATTGTTCATGGTTCAGACAAGTAAAGATAAAATATAACTTGAGAATTTGAGTTCTATATTGTTCCTAACAGTATACCTTTTCAAAAGATTACATAGAAATGTTTTAGGTTATCTTTGAAGTAGTTTTATTGATGAGGAAGTGTTTTTAGAAGTTGCTGAAGCTAATGTAAAAAGTGTTTTCATTAAACAATATTTGCTTTTTCCCAAGGCCTTTGATCTTCTTTAAATGGCATTAGGTATAGTGGATAGAGATCTGATCTTAAAGTCAGGAAAGACCTGGGTTCATTCTCTGCCTCTTGATAATACAGGGTAGACCGGAAGTCACAAAGGGGTCTGAGAACTTAATAACTTTTTGAAAATTATTTTTTTCTTTATCTCCCCTGCCTGTGTATACATACATACACACATACATACACACACATATATTTCCTATATATACTGTATATGATGCTATGGTATTGTAATTAAAACAAAAAATAAAGGAGTTACTAAATGTTGAAACCATTTCCTGACTTTGTGACCTTGAACAAGTCACTTACTCTAATAATAATAAGTTACAGAATAATTGCCATCTATAGTGTTGTGATAAAATAGAAAATCTCTACATCCATGAAATCACAGGGCTGAACAACTACATCAAAAACCTTATAAAATAGTATGAAAAATATATATGCAGCTATATATTTATATTTTATATTTACATACTTATAAAGATAGATAATTTATATGCAGCAATTTTCAGTTTAAGCATTTTAAAAATGACAAAATCCTGGGGGCAGCTAGGTGGCGCAGTGGATAAAGCACTGGCCTTGGATTCAGGAGGACCTGAGTTCAAATCCAGCCTCAGACATTTGACACAACTAGCTGTGTGACCTTGGGCAAGTCACTTAACCCTCATTGCCCTGCAAAAACAAAAACAAAAAAGACAAAATCCTAATTCAGATTTACTGATAATTTAGATAACCCAATCAAACGTATAACTACTTAGATCTATAGTAGTAGAGTAGTAGTATTATATACTACCTTAGCATTTGGGAAATATGCGGAAAGACCTAGGAATTTGGGTAAATTGCATCCTTGATATGATGAGGAAGCCAGAAAAGCTAATGTGATTCTAATCTATGTTCATAGAAGTTTAGTATAATAGAAGTATTGTGCCATCAATAACCTGCCTTCCACACTGTTCTGACTAGGGATTTGCTTTCCAAAAAACATTCTTTGGGACTTTTAGCAAATGTCCAGAAGTAGAGCACTGAGCCCCTTTGGGCCAAATCCAACAAGTAATCGGGTATAACTTTCCACTGAAGAACATGAGAGGAAATGATTGTTATTAATGAGAATTTGCAAGCCTGTGGGCTTGGGGGGAAATTTTAGCTAAATATATATCTGTAAACCTAGTTTTATAACAACCTCTATAAAATGAAATAGTAATTCAGTAACTATAAAGATATATGGTTACAAGCATTTTTACTCATAGGATAGATTACAAATCATCACCTCTCCAATAGCCCTGTTGAATATTGTTGATGTTGGATAGTAATGAGGTAGAAGAGGAAAGGATACAAGTTGTTGTCCAGGGTCATTATGTGCCTTTGCACTGACCTTCCTCCACACCTGGAATTCTCTGTGTCCCCATATTCTCTCCATAAATTCTGTCACTTCCTTCAAGGCTTAGCTTAAACACTGCATTTTACATGAAGCCCTCAGATCCCCACCAAATGCTAGTGTCCTTTCACCCTTATTAGTCTGCATTTAAATACTGTGTACTTGTAATTTATTTATTTGTATTTATTCTGTGTATATATTTTCATAATAAATTTCTAATGATCATTTTACATTGACCCACTTTCTGCCTGCATTTTCCCTTTCCCCCAAGTGAGCCATTCAAAAAAAAGTTTAATTTTTTAAAAACAGGTATTTTTTAAGGAAAAATAGAGGGAGAGGTAAAATCAGCAAAACTGAACAACAACCCTGAATTTTTTTTCCAATTTTAAAAATACACCATCTCCTTGAAAGCAGTGAATGTTGTATTTTTTTTGTCCTATATTGCTAATACTTAGCACAGTGCCATGCATATTAAGTGCATAATAAATGCTTGTTGTTTAATTGAAACTAATTGGAACCTGAGGAATCAGCTTTAACGAAATGTCTGGGTTTTTTTTTTTTAAGAACAATTTTGTTTAAAATCCATTTCATAACTATAGTTAATGTTTTAAAGAATATTTAAGTATAGTTAATACATAAGAGTAAGCTTAGCTTTCTGCCCATTAGGTATCTCCACTAATCAGCCTATCAAATTCAACATGGTCAAAACTGAATTTGTATTCTTTGCTCATCTTCACTCTCAAAATTTTCCTTCCTCCAGTTTCTCTATTTCTTTTGATGGTGACACTACCTTCCTAGTCATCCAGGTTCCAATTCCTGGTATCCAAACTATGAGCCAAGTCATATTGCTTTTACTTATGCAATTCATTTAATCTTTATCCTTTCCTCTCCACTCTTGCCACCTTATCTGTTGCCTCCTCACTTATTTGGACTGTTCTACTAGGCTGCTAGAGACTTTTTCTGACTCTTTTCAGATTCTTCATAGTACTATCCACATTTTTCCTATAATAGTATTCTGGGGCCAGCATTGGTGGCGCAGTGAAATCACTGGCCCTAGATTCAAGAGGACCTGAGTTCAAATCTGACCTCAAACACTTGACACTTACTGTGTGACCTTGGGCAGGTCACTTAACCCCCATTGCCCTGCCAAATAGTATTCTGATCATATCACTTGATTACTTAAAAACATTCAGTGACTAGGTAGAGGCACCAGAAACTTGAGGGATCAGGCAAGGCCTCCTATGAAAGGCACACTTAAGCAGAGCTTTGAAAAAAATCAAGGATTCTAAGAAATAGGAAGGAGAAAGGGATGCATTATAGGCAGTGGGGGGAGCATAGCCCTATACAAAGGCATGGAGATGGCAGATTTAGTGTCATGTATGAGGAACAGAAAGAAGGTCAATTTGATTGGACCAATGAGTGGGTGAATGTGGAGTGATAGAGAATGAAACTGAAAAAGGAAGATGGGTCCAGGCTATGAAGGCTTTAAATGTTAAACAGGAGTTTGTATTTGACCCTAAGACGTAATAGGGAACCACTAGAATTTGAATTGGAGAGAGTATATTGTAGAGAGGAGACGTAAAAAGGCCAATTTGAAAGGTGATGGAGCCTGTACTAAAGTGGTAAATGTGAAGAGAGAAGAAAGTACAGTCCTATAGAGGCAGAATGGATAAGACTTGGCAACTGATTAGATAAACTGGATTAGGGTTCCTTCACCAGAATAATGTGGGGACTCTACTTAGAACAATAGAATTAGGAAGTTCTTCCTTGTCTTAATCCAAAATTTGTTTTACTATAACTTTTTATTGCTTCTAGTTCTGCTTTCTGGTATCAAGCAGAATAAGCCCTTCAGATATTTAAAAGAAGCAATTTTATACCCCTTAAATCTTCTCTTCTCCCAACTAAACATTTCCATTTCCTTCACTTCTTTATTTGACATGATTATGACACATGTGAATGTCTTCCTCTAACCATGTTTTACAAACACAGTATTCCAAATTCAATTCATTTAAACAAGTATAGACCACCCCCCCCCCCAAAAAAAAAATAGAAAGTAATTTCAAGAGGGAGAGAGTATTAACTTGGCTGTTCAGGAAAAGCCTCCAGGTCATGAGATGGCACCAAGGGGTTCTTAAAGGTAGAAATGAGGGGGTAGTATGTTCCAGACATGAGAAAACCACCTGTGTAACACAAACAGGAGATGGAATGCCTTGTGTTTAGAAGTACACAAGGTTGACATAGTAGTCCAGTTAATCAGGAACATTGTACATTTAAGGAAAGTAATATAAGTAAGAGTTGGAGATAGGAGCTAGATTGAAAAAGACTTGGAATGCCAGGCTATGCATTTGGTGTTTTATCTTAGATGTAATTGGGAGCCACTGAAGATTCTTTTGAACCAGGGGAGTCACATGATCAGATCTGTGTTTTAAGAATATCACATTATCAGTTGTGTGGAGTATAGATTGGAGATTAGAGACCAAATGGGTTTTTAATAACATACATGAAAGACCATGAGGTTAGATTAGTAGAGGGTGTGTAAATGGAGAAAATCAAATAGATTAAAGAGACATAATTCACAAACAGCTTGATGATCTAATAAAGCAAACTGAAAAGGAGCCATCATCCAGGTAGGAGAAGAAAAAAGATAAAACAGTATCCCTTCACAAACCAAGAGAGGAAGAGTATCCAGGAGGAACAGGTCAACCCTGTCAGAAGTCTCTTGTCAGGTGGAATAACAACTGAGGAAAAGGCCATTGGACCAAGATGGTGAAGAGAAGCCAGGAAATTGAACTCTCCTGAGTTTCCCTCAAAAACAACATTAAATCAAGCCTCTAAACATATTCTGAATCTCCAGAACCTACAAAAAGAGAGACACAATCTTCTAACTTGAGATAAGTTAGAAGAATTCAGGAAAGGTCGGTCTCAATTGGGCAAAAGGGAAGCACAGCACAGAATGGAGGGGGGTCTGGGCAAGTCATCAGGAGGCGCTTGGCCACAGCATGCTGGTGACGCAGAAGGCCAGTTGTGAGACCTGCTAGCCTTGGCTGAAAGGGCAAACTGCCAGCTAGAGAATCACCCATAGGTGTGACTTGTGCGACTTGGCCAAGCCATCCCAGCACAGGGAGCAAGCCACATAGGTCTCAGAGCAGAAAGCCAGTGACAAGTCCCTATCCCCCAGCACAAGAAGCTTTCAACAGTGGTCCCTGTGCTCCAGGAGCAGACTTCAAATTTATAAGTTTAAAAATTGGCTACAGTATTATGAGTAGGAAACAATTGATAGAAGCTATTGATAGCTTCTATGGCGATAGGGAAGACCAAAACACAAAGTCAGATGAAGACAGGATTGTCAAAATGCCTACATGTGAAGCCTCAAGGGAGAAGATGAATTGATCTTGGAAGAGTTCAAAAAGACTTGTAAAAATCAAATAAGAGGGGCAGCTAGGTGGCGCAGTGGATAGAGCACAGGCCTTGAAGTCAGGAGTACCTGAGTTCAAATCCGGCCTCAGACACTTAACACTTACTAGCTGTGTGACCCTGGGCAAGTCACTTAACCCCAATTGCCTCACTAAAAAAAAAAAAAATCAAATAAGAGAGGTAGAAGAAAAAATGGGAAAAGAAATGAGAGAAATGGGAGTTACAGAAGAAAATTATGAAAAAAGTCAACAACTTGGAAAAGGAAGCAGAAAAAAAATTACTGAAGAAAATTCCTTAAAAAATACGATTGGCCAGATGGAAAAAGAGGTGCAAAAACTTACTGAGGAAAATAATGCCATAAAAATTATAATTGGGCAGATGGAAGCTAATAACTCCATAAGATACCAAGAATCCATCAAGCAGAATCAAAAGAATGAAAAAATAAGAAAAAACTGAAATACCTTGTAGGGGCCAAATTTAATATGGGGAGAGTTAATTGGGTGGCTTGCCATAATATTGGGGTTCAGAAAATAATGAGGGTCGTCTAGGTCCAAAGTTCCCTCTCCTCCGAACTGCCTTTTTTTAGTTATTTCTCCCAGGCCAATAAGAAAGGAGAAAAATCTAATTGTCTTAAGTGGGTACTTAGTAGTTTCGCATTCACACCCAAATCAAACACTACTAAATCAATCAAGTCAGACTCCTGGGCATAAGCCAAATTCCATTATTTTACCACAATCTCATTGGAAAGACAACTGACCTGGAAAATAGACCAGGAGAGATGATCTAAGAATTATTGGACTACCTGAAAGCCATGATCAAAAAAACAAAAGAGTCTAGACACCATATTCCAGGAGATTATCAAGAACTGCCCTGATATTGTGGAATCAGAGGACAAAATCATCATTCATTGAAAGAATTCAGTGATCACCTCCTGAAAGAGACCCCCGAAAGGAAAACTCCAAGGAATATTGTAGTAAAATTCCAGATTTATCAGGTAAAGGAGAAAATACTACACGCAGACAGAAAGAAACAATTTAAATATCATGGAGCCACAGTCAGCATTTCACAGGACCTGGCAACGTCAACATTAAAGGATCACAAGACTTGGAATATGTTATTCTGGAAGGCAAAGGCGATTGGATTACAATCAAGAATCAACTACCCAGCAATACTGATTATTCTCTTTCAGGGGAAAAGGTGAACATTCAATGAAATAGGGGGCTTCCAAGGTTTCCTGGTTTTGGGGCTGGGGGAGCAACACAGAACTGAACAGCAAATTGGATATTCAAATACAAGACTCAGAAGTATAAAAAGGTAACGGCAGGGGGGAGGGGGGGTATTAAATATGGTTAAACTGTTTACATCCCCATGAGGGAAGATGATACTTTAAACTCTTGAGGTCTGTATCTCTATCAGGGTATAGTTACTAAATAGACTTTGATGTGATGATATAAGGGGCAGAATAAAAGGAGAGTAGGTGAGGAGAAGGAATGGAGTTAATTACATCATATGAAGAGGCCAAAAAAGAACCTATTACAATAGAGAGAAAGAAGGGAGGGGTGAGCATTGTTTCAACCTTACTCTCATCAGATTTGGTTTAAAGAGGGAATAACATAAACCCATTTGGATAAAGAAATTTAGCTTACTCTTTAAGAAGGTAATGGGTAAGGGGGAAAGGGTGATATTGATCAAGGGAGGACAGAAGTAGGGGAGGAAAGGGGAAAAAGAAAAGGAAGGGCTGCTGATAAAAGGGAGGGCAGATTGAAGGAGGCAGTGGTCAGAAGCAAAACACTGATGAAGAGGAATAGGGTAAAAGAAGAAAAAAAGTACAAAGGGGAAAATGGATGGAGGGAAATAGTAATCATAACTGAATGTCAATGGGATGAACTATCCCATAAAATGGAAACAAATAGCAGTGAATCAAAAATCAGAATCCTACAATATGTTGTTTATAAGAAACACATTTGAAGCAGAGAGATACACAAAGTAAAGGTAAAAGTTTGGAGCAGACTATATTACGCTTCAGCTGAAGTAAAAAAAGTAGAAGTAGCAATATCTCAGACAAAGCAAAAGCAAAACCAGATCTATTTAAAAGAGATAAGGAAGGAAACCATCTTGCTAAAAGGTACCATAGATAATGAAGTAATATCAATACTAAACATATATGCATCAAGTAGTATTCTTAGAGAAGTTAAATGAGTTACAAGAGGAAATAGACAGCAAAACTATACTAGTGGGGGATCTTAATCTTCCCCTCTCAGAACTAGATAAATCTAACCACTAAATAAGAAAGAAGTTGAAGAGGTGAATAGAATTTTAGAAAAGTTAGATATAATAGACATTTAGAGAAAATTGAATGGAGATAGAAAGGAATATACCTTTTTCTCAATGGTACATGACAAGTACACAAAAATTGACCATGTATTAGGGCACAAAAACCTCAGAGTCAAATGTAGAAAGGCAGAAATAGTAAATGAATCCTTCTCAGATTATGATGCAATAGGAATTACATGTAATAAAGAGCCATGGAAAGATAGACTGAAAATTAATTGGAAACTAAATAATCTCATCCTAAAGAATGAGTGAGTCAAACATCAAATCATAGAAACAATCAATAACTTCATCTAAGAGAATGACGGTAATGAGACAACATACCAAAACTTATGGGATGTAGCCAAAGTAGTTCTTAGGGGAACTTTTATATCTCTAAAAGCTTACATGAATAAAAAAGAGAAAGAGGAGATCAATGAATTGGGCATGCAACTAAAAAACCTAGAAAAAGAGCAAATTAAAAATCCCCAACTAAATACTAAATTAGAAATCCTGAAAATGAAAGGAGAGATTAATAAAATTGAAAGTAAGAAAACTAGAATTAATTAATAAAACTGAGAGCTGGTTTTATGAAAAAAAATCAATAAAATAGATAAACCTTTGGTTAATTTGATTTTCTTTCTTTGTGTGTGTGTGTGTGTGTGTGTGTGTGTGTGTGTGTGTGTGTGTGTGTGTGTGTGGCAGTTAGGGTTAAGTGACTTGCCCAGGGTCACACAGCTAGTAATTGTTAAGTATCAGGCCAGATTTGAACTCAGGTCCTCCTGAATCCAGGGCCAGTGCTCTATGCACTACATCATCTAGCTGCCCCTGGTTAATTTGATTTTAAAAAAGGAAGGAAGAAAATCAAATTACCAGTATCAAAAATAAAAGGGATGGGCGGGCAGCTAGATGGCGCAGTGGTTAAAGCGCTGGCCCTGGATTCAGGAGTAACTGAGTTCAAACCCAGCCTCAGACACTTGACACTTACAAGCTGTGTGACCCTGGGCAAGTCACTTAACCCCCACTGCCCTGGCCCCCGCCAAAAAAATAAAAAATAAAATAAAAGGGGTGAATTCACCACCAAGGAAGTGGAAATTAAAGCAATAATTAGGAGCTATTGTACTCAGTCGTATGCCAGTAAATTTGATAATCTAAATGAAATGGATGAATATTTACAAAAATATCAACTGCCCAGATCAGCAGAAGAGGAAATAAAATCCTTAAATAAGCCCATTTTAGAAAAAGAAATGGAACAAGTCATCAATGAACTCCCTAAGAAAAATTCTCTAGGGCCAGATGGGTTTACAAGTGAATTCTACCAAACATTTAAAGAATAATTAATTCCAATACTATACAAATTGTTTGGAAAAATAGGTGGAGTTCTACCAAATTCCTTTTATGACACAAATATGGTGTTGATACTTAAACCAGGCAAAGCCAAAACAGAGAAAGAAAATTATAAACCAATTTCTTTAATGAATATCAGCGCAAAAATCTTAAAATATTAGCAAGGAGATTACAGCAATTCATCACTAGGATAATACATGTGACCATTTGAGATTTATACCAAGAATGCAGGGCTGGTTCAACATTAGGAAAACTATCAACATAATCAACCACATCAATAACAAAACTAACCAAAATCATATGATTATCTCAATAGATGGAGAGAAAGCTTTTGACAAAATCTAGTACTCATTCCTATTTAAAAAAAACAAAACACTAAAGAGCACAGGAATAAGTGGAGCTTTCCTTAAAATAATAAGCAGTATCTACCTAAAGCCATCAGCAGACAATATGTGTCATGGGGATAAGTTAGAGACATTCCCAGTAATGTGAGGGGTGAAACAGAGATGTCCATTATCACCTATTTTATTTAATATTGTACTAGAAATGTTAGCCTTAGCAATAAGAGAAGAAAAAGGAATTAAAGGAATTAGAATAGGCAAGGAGTAAACAAAACTTTCACTTTTTGCAGATGATATGATGGTATGCTTAGAGAATTTTAGAGAATCAGCTAAAAATCTACTTGAAATAATTAACAACTTTAACAAAGTTTCAGCATATAAAATAAATCTACATAAATCATCAGCATTTCTATACATGACCAACAAAGCTCAGCAGCAAGAGATAGAGAAATTCCATTTAAGGTAACTGTAGACAAAATACTTGAGAGTCTACATGCCAAGACAAACTCAGGAACTCTATGAACACAATTACAAACAGGTTTCACATAAATAAAATCAGATCTTAATAATTGGAAAAATATCAATTGCTCATGTATAGGCCGAGCTAATATAATAAAAATGGTAATTCTACCTAAATTAATTTACTTATTCAGTGCCGACTACCTAAAAATTATTTCATAGAGCTAGAAAAAATAACAGAATTCATCTGGAAGAAGAAAAGGTCAAGAATATCAAGGGAACTAATAAAATAAAATGCACAGGAAGGTAGGCTAGCTGTACCAAATTTGAAGCTATACTATAAAGTGGCAGTCATCAAAACTATTTGGTACGGGCTAAGAAATAGAGTGGTGGATCAGTGGAATAGGTTAGGCACAGGAGACATAGTAGTAAATTACTTTAGTAATCTACTGTTTGGTAAACCCAAAGACTCCAGCTTCTGGGATAGGAACTTGGTATTTCACAAAAATTGCTGGGAAAACTGGAAGATAGTATGGCAGAAACTAGGCATAGACCAACATCTTCCACTGTATACTAAAATAAGGTCAAAATGGGTAAATGATTTAGACATAAAAGGTAAATTAGGAGAGGAAGGAATAGTTTGCCTTTCAGATCTATGGAGAGGAGAAGAATTTAAGACCAAACAAGAGAGAGAATATTATGAAATGCAAAATGGATGATTTTGATTACATTAAATTAAAAAGGTTTTGTAGAAGTAGAAGCAATGCAGTCATAATTAGAAGGAAAGCAGAAAGCTGGGAAACAGTGTTCATAGCCAGTGTTTCTGATAAAGGCCTCATTTCTAAAATATATAGGGAACTAAATCAAATTTATAAGAATACAAGTCCCCAATTGAGAAGTGGTCAAGGATATGAACAGCCAGTTTTCAGATGAAGAAATCAAAGCTATCCATTGCCATATGAAAAAATGCTCTAAATCACTATTGATTAGAGAAATGCAAATTAAAGCAACTCTTGAGTTATAACCTCACACTTACCAGAATGGCTAATGTGATGAAAAAAGGAAAATAATAAATGTTAGAGAAGCTGTGGAAAAATTGGAACACTAATACGTTGTTGATGGAGTTGTGAACTGATCTAGCCATTCTGGAGAGCAATTTGGAACTATGCTCAAAGGGTTATGGCGCTATGCATACCCTTTGACCCAGTAATACCACTACTAGGGCTGTATCCCAAAGAGACCATGAAAAAGGGAAAAGGACAAACTTGTACAAAAATCTTTATAGCAGCTCTTTTTGTGGTGGCAAAGAATTGGAAATCAAGGGAATGCCCATAGATTGGGGAATGGCTCAAGTTGTGGTATATGAATGTGATGGAATAATATTGTGTTGTAAGAAATGATGAGCAGGCAGATTTCAGAAAAACCTGGAAAGACTTAAGTGGACTGATGCTGAGTGAAGTGAACTGAACCAAGAGAACATTGTACACAGTTAACAGCAACATTGTGTGATGATCAACTGTGATAGACTTGGTTCTTCTCAATAGTGCCATGATCCAAGACAGTTCCAAAGAACTCATGATAGAAAATGTTCTCCACATCCAGAAAAAAAAGAACTGTGGATTCTGAATGCAGATTGAACCATACTGTTTCTACTTTTGTTTTTGTTTTTACTTTTACTTTTTTGAGAATTTTCCCTTTTGTTCTGATTTTTTCACAATATGACTAATGTAGAAATATGTTTAACATGATTGTACATATATAACATTAAAAGGAAGGAGGGAGAAAAATTTGGAACTAGAAATCTTAGAAAAACAAACGTTGGAAACTGCCTCTGCATGTAACTAGAAAATAATAAAATACTTTTATGATTTAAAAGAAAAAGGCCATTGGATTGAGTACTTGTAGGGTCATTAGTCATCTTGGGGGATAGTAGGCAGAAGCCATGTTTCAAAGGCATTGAAGTAAGGAAATAGAGGCAATGGGGAATAGATGTTCATTTCTAAGAATTTAACTAAAGTGGGGGAGAAGTGTAGGAAAGAGATCTTGAGCCGGCAGATTCAAGTGAAAATATGGGAATGGGGAGAGCCATTGGCAGCATCAAAGGTACCAGTGAATAAGTAATGTTGGAAGATAAAAGGAGCATGATTGAGATGGCAGGCTCTCAAAGGAGAGACGGATGTATGGGTTCCTCTTATTAAATACTGGTTGGAGAGAAAGGGGAGTAATAGACAGAGTACTTGATTTATAGAGAAGGGGGAAAGAGGAGGTTTGTGATCAATGCCCTTTTGTCTCCAAGTAGGAAGAGGTCCTCTTCTGAGAAGGGAAGGGGCACCAAGTGTAAGAAGTAAGATTTGCAATGGCTGCTGTAGAGAATGTGATAGTGTCCAAGAATAAAAATACTGCCATAAAGAAATGAGGGCCTAGCTGAGTTTAGGTAACCAAATTTGTAGTGAGCTCTAACTTTTCTTCAGGAACATTCAAGCAGCATTTGAATAGGAACCAAGAAAGCAAATGGTGGTCGGTAACCCAGGGCTGGGGTTTGACAAGGTATCACTAGCATTAAGCCGAGAGAGTGAGATATTCAAGGGTAGAGGATCATGCATAGTTTAACTGGCCAATATGAAGGGATAGAGAAAAAGTAGGGTTAGAAAGAAAGATATGGTCAGAGGGGAAGGAAACAAGGATAACTAGTACATTGTGATTGGAGAAAGGCATTTCAGAGATGGGGGGGGGGGTGGGGGGGAGATGATGTTTTTGATGTTCTAGATTGGGTGCTCAGGAGTGCTTTCATTCCTTTAGTGATCTTCCCTGGATGTGATTACATTTTAAATCTCAGTGATTAGGGATAAAATTCTTTTTAGTTCTAACAATCTGTGATTCTATGTTTATACCCCCAAACAACAAGAACCAGGAAGCATTCTTTAAACTCCTGTAACATACAAAGTACTGGGGACTGTTCTCCCTGTACAGTGTAAGCTATGGGGTAATCCATTAACATAGAGAAGCACAAGGTAATTTAAGGAGGGAGAGTGCACTAATAATTAGGAGGATCAGGAAAGGTTTCCTTTAGGAATGGGTACCTGAGCTCAGTCTTAAACGGAAAGCTAAGCATTTAGAAGTAACAGTGAAGAGGGGAATATGTACAAGTACATAGAACAGCCTGTGCAAAGATGAAATGCTACATTTTGGGGGAAATGAGTGGTTCAGTTTGGCTGCACTGTACAGTGAGTAAAAGGGAATAATGTGAAATGAGTCTAGAACCATAAATGGAAACTAGCCTGTAAAGAACTTTGAGGTTTAAACCTAGCTGAGAGGTTTGTAATTTTGTCCTATAGAAATAGTCACCAAAGATTCTTGCACAGGAGAGTGACAGAGTCCGATCTGTGCTTCAGCCAACTTAACTTTGGCAGGTGTGTTGAGGGTGAATTGAAGAGGAGAAGCCGGAGAGCAATTGTGAGGCTATTAAAATAATCTAAATGATAGATAAGGGCCTGAACTAGAGTGGTGGCTTTGTGAGTAGAGGCAAGGTAACAGACTTGAGAGATTTTTGCAGAGGTAAAATTGATGAGACGACAACTAGGTGAATGCGGAAGTTGAAAAAGAATAATTTCAAAGTTGAAAATCTGAGTGACTGGAAGAATGGTGTAAATAGGTGTAAAAAAATAATTATTAACAACTATAACTAACCTAGAAAAAATATAATAACTGTACTTATGAAAAATTATTAGTATATAAAAATGATAAGTTTAGAGAAATTATAATTGGGCCATAAGTCCTGCCGAGGTCGCCATTCAAATGTGGAAATATTTTAAATTAACTGGCCTAATTTGGGGGGCTAATTTGATTGGGGTACTTAATCTGGGACTTTTGACTATTTGGCTATCTGGCTGTTATTAATTTAATGTGGGCCGTTTATAAAGCTCCACCACACTGCTCCACTCCCAAATTGATAAGCAAAATATTAAGAAGCCTCTTAACTAAATAATCAAAGCAGAGTTTATTTATGAGATACTATTGAAAATTAAGAATACAGGGAAATAAAATGTACGACCTGACTGCATTGCGGTGTGTCTCTTTCCACTGTGTCTCTTTCCCACCTGCTGCAGCCTGGAACTTTTTCAATACAATAAGGGCCTTAGCCGCCTCTTGCCTCAGGGCACTCAGGTTCTTTATTCTAACTCTGCCTGTACCCTTTCACTTTGTAAATCCCCTTGCTTCTAACTTTCCTCTCCTTACTTACTGCCACTGCTGAACCCCTGTGTTTCTCTCTCACCGACCTTCTGTCTGTCTGCTCCATCAGTCTGCCTTTCGGGCTCTCTTTTCTCTGCTCCTAGTCCTTAAGCCTTCTCCTGTGTCCTTGTAGCCCCATCTCTAGTCTGCCGCTCCAGTCTTTCTAATCTCATCAGCTGCCTCCAGTCCTCTTCTCAGTCCCCTAGTCCTTTAGTCTTCTCCTGCGTCCTCGTAGCCCCGTCTGTCTTCTCCAACCTTTCTAATCTCGTCCACTCTCCTCCCTGAGTCTAACTCCCAGGTCTATATATACCTTTTCTTCTCTCCACTCAAATCTCGGGGCTTCTTGCACCCACACACCAAGCTAATCCGCTAGCCAGGGCTATGGCCGGGGCTGCAGGCACGCTCGAGCATCACGTGCCTCAGCACAGGCTACACCAGAGCCCAGCATCAATCAGATACCTCTGCTCAGGGCGGAGGGAACTGGGGGCTTTTCCCCCCCAGCTGTTTGACCTGGCGTCTTGCCCACGGGGCTTTTAGGCTCAGCTGAAGCAAGGAGGAGGGGCACCAGCACCTCCCACACAGAAGAGACCCTGAGGGCCTAAGGCTTTTTAATCTCAGCCCAAAGGTAGGGTCCCCAAATCAAAATAAATTTCCACACAGGGAAGTTTGGAGGAGAGACAATTTTGTTTTGTTTTTTTAAATCACCTATATTCCCCAGTGTATCCTAGCTCAGCCATTTCCTACCTAGGTAGCCTTGGACAAGTCATTTAGCTTCTGTTGTCCCATCTATTCAATGATGGAGTTGGATTAGATGACCTCTAGTCCCTTTCCAATAATAAATCTGTGATATGGTTATGTGAAACATTATTAGAGGGAAACAACAGTGTCCTCTCCCTTGCCACTTCCTAGGACAGAACTTCAATTGTGTGTAAGGATCTCTGATTAAAAGGCATTAGGGCTAGTCAGTAACCGTTTTTAATATTTTAGTAAGTAATCATTAAATTCCCAATTCTTTTTTCTTTTTTCTTGTCAGTCCTTAGAAAAGTGCTTGTCACAAACCTTTTTAATAATGAGAAAAGCAATGTTTTATTTTTTTTAATTTGGCTAGCTTTTCTTTTGTATTTATGTCTATATATTTCCACACACACATATATATATACATATATACATATATATATAAAATGTGTGTAAAAATATGACATAAGCACATGTAAAATACGTTGTTGTGTGTGTGTGTGTGTGTGTGTGTGTGTGTGTGTGTATAAAAAATATGGCATATACAGTGCCCCAAAAGTTTTAAGTGCAGCTTTAAACTTGAATAGCTTAAAAACTGCACTAAAACTTTTGGGATACCTTTATATGTACATATGTACGTACGTGGGTGTGGGGGTGTGAAAGGAGTGTTATGTTTGTGTTAAGGAGAGATTTTTATTTTAAATCAAGAGAAATATTGTATAAAATTATTAAAGGCATAAGAAAAATATTCAAAAATTTGATTATAAATTAAGAACAATTCACTGATTGGATATAACTGGTGTTTCACTGTGGTTGAGTTATTTTCATATCCTTTTTTGTCTCCTCCTTTTTTCAGGTCCAAATTTACCAATGGCTACTGTTGATATAAAAAATCCAGAAATCACAACAAATAGATTTTATGGTCCACAAGTTAACAACATTTCTCACAACAAAGAAAAGAAAAAAGGAAAAACAAAAAAGAAGAGATTGACTAAAGCAGATATTGGAACTCCAAGCAATTTTCAGTAAGAAATTTAATATTCTAGTAGTTTGGACTAGTTTGATTATTTGGCTGTTGCTTATGTTGGTTTGTACTTTTAGGAGATTTGAATCATCTGAGAAACCTTCTGTTCTGTGATGGTTACATTTCAGCTTATGATTTTTTTTTTTAAGGATATTCAGCCCATTTAGAGATCCTCCATTTCTTGCATGTTATTCTCCAGAGGTTTCTTTCTTTTTTTTTTTCCTTTAATCTTATGAGAAGAAATATTTTAAGCAAAACTTACTTTTCCTATTAGGTTTAGGATGCTTGAAATTCTACTCTTCCTGCTCTCCCTAAGTAGTAATGTGTGGTTACAAGGTACAATAATAGATCTTAGAAGGTAGAGTGGGGTTATAAAATAATAATGTCTTACAATTTCTATAAATTATGTTACTGAAATGTAGAGCAACCCAGTAAGGTAGATAAGATAGGCATTATTATCACCATTTGATTAAGAAGAAGATTAAGAAGATTGTTGGGCCATCTATAATCCCCCTGCTCCTGCAAGGCTGAGGCAGATGGATCTCTAGAGTTCAGAGTTCAGGAATTCTGAGCTTCACTGGGCTAAACCATTCAAGTATCTGAGCTAAGTTTTGTATTAATGTTGTGAGCCCTGTGGAAATTTATTTTGATTTGGGGACCCTACCTTTAGACTGAGATTAGAAAGCCTTAGGCCTTCAGGGTCTCTTACCCTCCACCTCTGCTTCAGCTGAGCCAAAGAGCCCCATGGGCTGTACAAGACAGCTGGGGGGGAAAAGCCCCCAGCCCCCTCCGACCTGAGCGGCGCTATCCGAGAGATCCCGGATAGCCTGTGCTGAGACACGAGCTGCTCGAGCACAACCACACCCCCCCCACCAGCTGCAGCCCTGGATAGCAGATAACTTGGTCTGTGGGGGCGCAGGAAGCCCCGAGATTTGAGTGGAGAGAAGAAAAGGTATTTATAGACCTGGGAGTTAGACTGAGAGAGGACAAGGAGGGACCAGAGAAGAGAGGCTGAGAAGAGGATTGGACTAGAGACGGGGCTACAAGGACGCAGGAGAAGACGAGAAGGACTAGGAGCAGGGAAAAGAGAGGCCGAAGGGCAGACTGACGGAGCAGACAGACAGAAGGTCGGTGAGAGAGAAACACAGGGGTTCAGAGGTGGCAGTAAGGAGAGGAAAGTTAGAAGCAGGGGCATTTACAAAGTGAAAGGGGCTTGGCTAAGGCCCTTATTGTATTCAAAAAGTCAAGCAGGTGGGAAAGAGACAGGAAAGAGCAGCAGTGGAAAGAGACCACAGGAAAGCAGTCAGGTTGTACATTTTATTTCCCTGTATTCTTAATTTAAATAGTATCTCATAAATAAACTCTGCTTTGATTATTTAGTTAAGAGCCTTCTTAATCTATAGTTTATCAGTTTGGGAGCAGTGTGGTGGAACCCATGCTAAGTTAATAGCAGTCAGATAGCCAAACAGTCAAAAGTCCCCAGATTAGTCTTCCAATCAGTTTTAGCCCCCCAAAATTAGCCCTAGTCATTCAAAATATTTCTACATTTTAATGGCGACCGCAGCAGGACTTACAGCCCATTTATAATTTTCCTAAACTTATATTTTTTCATATAATCATAATTTTTCATAAATCCAATTATATAATTTTCTCAGGTTAGTTATAGTGAATAATTAATTTTTTTTACAGCCCCTAAAAGTAAGGTAGGGGTGGGGGGTGCAGTGCCATTGGATTGCCTGAGGAATGAATCAAGCTCAGGTGGGAAGTGGAACAGGTTAGAGTTCTCATGTCAGTCAGTTGTGGGATTGGATCTAAGAGTCGAGACTGAACTTGTAGACCTTGTGTTTTATAAGTGAGGGTACTGAAGCACAAAGAGCTCCTAACCTAAGGTGCTTGTCACTAGGTGATACTTCTTTCTATGCCATAAATGTTTGAGAGCCATTAGTATAGGACAAATCCAAAGTGTGTATTATCTAAACCATGCTTTTTAATGACCTTTTAATTTTTTTTTTCCATTTTCTACTTTCCTTTTCCCCTCATCCTTTTAGGCACATCGGACATGTTGGTTGGGATCCTAATACAGGTTTTGACGTAAGTGTCTTTTCAAGCTACAAAATTTTTCTTCTAAATATGTAGAACTAGTATGCCCTAAATTTAGATTTTTTATTTGGAAAAATGAGATTGGACTTTGTTTCCTCCTCCTCCTTTAAATAAGTTAAATTAAAGGGAAAGCTGCAGTTTTTGAATGTGATATAGAATATTGATTGACTGCCTCTATCTTAATGTGGTTTTCATGTCTCAAAAAAATAATACTATAATTCTTGGCCTAACACACAGCAAAATTCAAACTCTTAGTAAGCCAACAGAGGAATAATCTTTTATATATAAGAAAATTATTTCATATATATATATGTATGTATATATATATAGGCATGAATTGGTTATAATCTGCGACATTGAAGAATGCATCCATGTCTACAAGGTCACATCTATTTTAGTATATAAGCTATAATTTCCATGGAATGTGTACTTAATGACTAATATCCAAGCCCAATGTTTCTTTCTTCTGATGGCCGTGTGATTGCTGTTTGGCTGTTACCCATGATGATGAAATTATAGACTAGAAAGATTATGGTTTTTTTTATATTTCACTAAGGTGAACTTATCTATATTTCTCATTACCACAGATGATCATTAATTAAAGTTATGTTGGAGACTAGCAAGTCTGAAAATGGGAAATATAAATATTTAAATTGTTTTATAAAAAAAAAGTTTGAAGCCAGAATTTTTTTAATTGGTTATTTTTTCAAGGTAACAGTTTTGCTACATACTAATCTTAACTTAGGACATAACAGATTAGAATAATGGAGATTTCTGATCTACAAATTAATAACAGTAAAGTTCCATAAGCCCACAGTTGTCCATTATAAAAATAGAGATTTGGTAAGGCAGAGAACTCATTCTTTTTTAAAATTTAAAATTTTTTTTCCTATTGTAAAAACAATTTTTAACATTCATCTTAAAAAATTTTTGTGTTTCAAACTATCTTCCTCCTCCAGCAATTTGATATAGGTTAGACGTGTGTAGTCATGCAAAATATTTCCATATTACTCATATTGTGGAAGAAAACAGGCAAAAAATAAAATAAGAAAAAATTCTAAAAATAAAGAAAAATGTGTTTTGATCTGATTCAGACTCCATTAGTTCTATGGAGATAGCATTTTTTTCATCTTAAGGCCTTCAGAATTGTCTTGGCTCATTGTTTTGTTGAGAATAGCTAAGTCACTCACAGTTGAGCATCATACAGTATTGCTGTTACTGTATACAGTGTTCTCCTTGTTCTGCTTAATCCACTTAGCATCAGTTTCAGGTCAGTCTTTCCACATTTTTCTGAAAGTATCCTGCTTGTCATTTCTTATAACATAATAGCATTCCATCAGAATCATATATGACTTGTTCAGCTACTCCCCAATTGATGGACACCCTCCTAATTTCCAGGTTTTTGCCACTAAATGAGCTACTATAAATATTTTTGTACATATAGATCCTTTTTCTTTTTATAAAATCTTTTTGGGATACAGACCTAGTAGTGGTATTGTTTGGTCAAAAGGGATGCATGGTTTTATAGCCCTTGGGACATAGTTCTAAATTGCTTTATAGAAGTGTTGAATCAGTATACCACTTTATCAATAGTGCATTAGTGTTCCAATTTTCCCACATTCCCTCCAACATTTTTCATTTTCCTTTTCTGTCATATTAGCCAATCTGATAGATATGGGGTGGTAGCTCAGGGTTGTTTTAATTTGCATTTCTCTAATCAGTAGTGATTTAGAGCACTTTTACATGACTATAGATAACTTTGATTACTTCATCTGAAAACTGCCTTTCATATCCTTTGACCATTTATCAATTGAGAAATAATTCATTTCTATAAATTTGATTCAGTTCTCTATATATTTGAGAAATGAGAGTTTTATCAGAGAAATTTGGTATCTTTTCCCCACAATTAGGATTACTATGTATTTCCCTCTATCCTATTTTCTCTGTTTATCCTTCTCTGTCTCTGTCTTTGTCTCTCTCTCTCTGTCTCTCTGTGTCTCTCTCTCTCTCTCTCATTTTACCCTGTGCATTCTCAAAAGTGTATTGCTTCTGACTTTTTAACCTCTCCCAATTTGTTCTCCCTTCTGTCAGTGCCTCCAGCCCCTTTTATGATTCTCTTCCCTTCCTATTTTCCTGTATGGTAAGATAGATTTCTATACCCAACTGGGTATATATGTTATTCCCTCTTTGAGCCAGTTCTGATGAGAGTAAAGTTCACACACTCCCCCATCTTCCCCTCTACTATAAAAGCTTTTTTATGCCTCTTTTACTTATGTCATATAATTTACCTCATTCTACCTCTCCTTTTCCCCTTCTCTCCATGCATTCTTCTTTATAATTCCTTAATTTTATTTTTTTAGATAATCATCCTATCATATTCAACTCCCACCCATGCCCTCTGTCTGTGTTACTCCTTTTAACTGCCCAAATAATGGGAAAGTTTTTAGGAGTACAAGTATTATTTTCCCGTGCAGGAATGTAAACACTTGAACCTTATTGAATCCCTTATGATTTCTCTTTCCTGTTTACCTTTTTTATGCTTCTCTTGACTCTTGTATTTGAAGGTTATATTTTCTATTCAGCTCTGGTCTTTTCATCAGGAATGCTTGAAAGTCCTCTATTTCATTAAATATCCTTTTTTCTTCCCCCTCCCTGAAGACTTATTCTCAGTTTTGCTGGGTAGGTGATTCTTGGTTGTAAGCCTCACTCTTTTGCCCTCTGGAATACCATTTTCTAAGCCTTACAATTCTTTAATGTGGAACACTGTCATGTGTTATCTTCTTTCTGGCACCATGTTATTTGAATCGTTTCTTTTTGGCAGCTAACAATATTTTCTCCTTGACCTGTGATCTCTGGAATTTGGCTATAATATGCCTGGGAGTTTTCATTTTGGGATCTCTTTCAGGAGGTGAACAGTAAAATCTTTTAATTGCTGTTTTGCCCTCTGGTTCTAAAATATCAGGGCAGTTTTCCTTGAAATTTCTTGTCTAGGCCTTTTTTGATGATGGCTTTCAGGTAGTCCAATAATTCTGAAATTACTTCTCCTGGATCTGCCTTCCAGGTCAGTTGTTTTTCCAGTGAGATATTTCACATTTTCTTATTTTTTCAATCTTTTAATTTTGTTTTATTGTTTCTTGCTAACTCATGAAGTCATTATCTTCCACATGCCCAATTCTAATTTTTAAGGAATTATTTTTTCATTGAGCTTTTGTACCTTTTCTATTTGGCCAGTTCTGTTTTTAAGGAGTTCTTTCTTCAGTGAATTTTTGTACCTCTTTCCATTTGGCCAATTCTGCTTTTCAAGGCATTCTTCTCTTCATTGGATTTTTTAGCCTCTCTTACCATTTGGTCTATTGTTTTTTTAAGGTACTATTTTCTTCAATATTTTTGGTGCCTCCTTTTCCAAGCTATTGACTCTTTTTTCCCCATGATGTTCTTGTATCATGCTCATTTAATTTCCCAATTTTTTTTCTATTTCTCTTACTTGGTTTTTAAAACCTTTTTTGAGCTCTTCCATGGCCTAAGATCAATTCATATTTTTCTTTTGAGACTTTGTATGTAGCAGTTTTGACTTTGTTGTCTTCTGAGTTTGTGTCTTCCCTGACTCCATGGTAACTTTCTATAGTTTGGATCTTTTTCTGCTGTTTGCTCATTTTTTCAGCCTCCTTCTTGACTTTTAACTCTTTCTAAAGTGGGGTGCTGATTCAGGAGTGGAGGGGGCACTGTCACAAGTTTCAGGTTTTTTGTGCAGCTTTTTTCAGAGATAATTCTGGGAACCTATAAGTTTTCAGTTCTTCCAAAGTGGTTTGATCTAGGGAGAGGTGTGTTTACTACTCTCCTGGCCTGTGCTCTGGTCTTTGAGCAACCAACCACAAGCATTCTTGAAAGTATAATCAGGGTTCCAAGTGCCCCTGTGACTGCAAGCTCCGTTGTTACTTCTCTCTGTCCTGTTATTAAGACCCTGGACTGCAACCCAGATCGAAGTATGAGCAATGCAACAGAGTCCTGTTCCCCATGCCAGTAAAGGGGCTTCAGTAATCTCCTTCTGACAAATTGTCTGACTCCCGTACTGTCTGCAGTCTGAGAGGTCTGGAAACTGCCATTGCTGTCACTGATTCAGGAGCCCCCAAGGCCTATTGCTGGTTTGTTGGGTCATGGCCTTTATTGGACTGTGCTCTGTTCCCACCCAGGTGCAACAGATCTTTCCTGCCAACCTTCTAAGTTGTCTTGGGCTAGAAAATTGTATCACCCTGTCTTTTTGTGGGTTCTGCCCCAGAATTTATTTTGAGGTATTACTTAAAGTTGTTCAGAAAGGTTTTGGGGAGAGCTCAGGTGAGCCTTTGCCTCTTTCTCTGCCATCATGAATTCATTCTTTATCATATCTCATATTTATTTAGACCTTTAGCATGTATATAAATATTTTAACTTCTTTAAAATTATAAAAATTTGAAAGGAAAATTTTATGAAGAACACAAGTGAGATTGAAGTAAAATTAATTTCATCCTTCTTTTAAACACTAAATTTTGAATGTAGATATGAGAAATATTTTGTAATTGACATTTATTTTATCTTTTGCAGCTGAATAACTTAGATCCAGAGCTAAAGAATCTCTTTGACTTGTGTGGAATCTCAGAGGCACAACTTAAAGACAAAGAAACATCAAAAGTTATATATGATTTTATTGAAAAAACAGGAGGTGTGGAAGCTGTTAAGAATGAACTACGAAGGCAAGGTAGTTTTTTATTTCTAACTTGGCAGAATTTCTGTTTATTTTACTTTGTGTCAGGCACTATGCCTAGTGTTGGCACAAAGACATCTTATAGTAATGATGGTAGACTCCCATGCCTGGACATCCATTGAATCTTCCTCCTCTCTACTCCCTTCTACTCTTCCCTTTTCCTTCAACCTTGGGAGGAGAATTTAATTCCATCATGGAATCCTGGCATAGTTTGACATGTATCTTAAAGGTTTGGAGAATAAATTTCAGAAGGCTCAGAGAAACAATAGATAGGATTCTATGATCTCAAATTCTGTGAGAAAGTCAGCTCAAAAGAAATCAAGAATCGGATTGTGACCATACAAAGCAAAACAATTCTGGTGAGAAGGAAAAAGAAAAGTTTTCTAAGGATGTATGACTGCTACTTGGAGTGGGTAGAGTGATAACCAGAGATGGAGAAAAAGCTCTTACTTTGCTTTGGTTTTTTCCCAAACAGTGGTCCTTGGAAAGGAATAGATAAAGCCAAAATGGCTAATAGGGAATATTAAAGGGGTGCTTAGTGAACATCTGGAAAAGAAAGCAATTCCAGAGAACTGAAGACAAAATACATTATTCACCTCCTCCCAGAGAAGTGATGGAAAATGGGACATATATTTTTGGATATGGCCTATATAGGAAATTGTTTTACTATGTATATATATATATATATATATATATATATATATATATATTATGGAAGTTTTTCTTTTATTCTCTTGGGAGAGAAGAAGGGAGAAAGAAATGCTTGTTAATCAGAAAAATAAAGATAGAAGTAAAAAAAAGATTTTTTAACCGATTCAGGAAAGGATGGTCCCACACTGCCATTTCCTTATCCTCTTAACTGTACCAGGGGACACAACTCCTTGATGGAGATACATCTATCACTCCTCAGCCCCTTAGGATGAAACAACAGTGATCATCCTGGAGCATACTCTTTGTATGCTCCTCCCCCATGAAAGATCACAGCCTTGGGCTCTTCCTCCCACCTCCTTTATGTGATCTGATGATTGTATGGCCTGGTTATCAGTTTTGCACATGAAAAAGTGAGGTGGTACAATTAATGGATAACAGTGTCAAGGACCCAAAAGATCAGGTTAGAATATGAAGGAGAGACACTATTTATTAAGTATTTACTGTATCCCCTGCCAAATACTGGGATTCAAATAATGAAAAATAGTGCCCACCTTCAAGGAACTTTTATTCCATTGGGGATAACACATAAAGTGGGGGTGAGGGGACAAGATTGAAAAATTCAGACAGGAATGGTGCCAGGAGATGTGACAGTTTAATGGCCTTGAACTCTATGAACTAGTGGCTATGGGCAAAAACACATCAATCAAAGAAGAAACCACGGGAGCATCTTCAGAATGAGAAGGCTTTTAGTATAACAGTGAAAGACACTAGAGAGTTAGGAGCAGAGCTGGGAGAAGAGTGAGCTTGAATGACATGGACTCTTCATGAAATAGTGGTCCCAGGAAGAATTCACCAGAGGCCTGGGCTAGAACATTTTTTATGAGATAAAGTTCAATAGGGACAAATGTGAAGACACTTAAGGTTTTTTTTTTTTAATCCTTTATATGAATCCAAAATGGAGGACACAGTGATTAGGTAGCTGGTTTTTTTTCTTTTTTTTAAGTGAGGCAATTGGGGTTAAGTGACTTGCCCGGGGTCACACAGCTATTAAGGTAGCTGTTTTTCTAAAAGTGTTTGGGGGGTTTTATGGACCCCAAAATCAGAATGAGTCAACAGTGATATAGCAGTCAATAATAGAAGCTAGTATTTATATAGCACTTTCTTAGGTTTGCAAAATTAGCTTATTTTATATTCACAACACTCCTGGGAGATAGGTATTATTATCCCCATTTTATAGGTTAAGAACCTTAGAGTCATGGAGGATAAGTGACTTGCCCAGGGTCAGACAATTAGTGTCTGAGGCAAGATTTGAACTCAGGTCTTCTGGACTTCAAGTCTAGTGCTCTACCACCAGTGTCACTTCTCTGCCTTAGCCAAATCTATCTTGGGCTTTCTTAAAAGAGGCATAATGGGGGGCAGCTAAGTGATGCAGTGGATAAAGCACTGGCCCTGGATTCAGAAGGACCCGAGTTCAAATCTGGCCTCAGACACTTGACACTTGACACTAGCTGTGTGACCCTGGGCAAGTCACTTAGCCCTCATTTCCCTGCCAAAAAAACCAAACAACAACCAAAAAAAAAAGAGGCATAATGTCCAAGACCAGAGAGATGATAGTCCCGCTGTGTTCTTCCCTGTTGTCCCATGACGGTTCTAGGGTATTGTGTTCAGTTCTGTCTGGGCATCACAGTTTAAAAAGATAAAGTAGAGGCTATTTATGGCAGATTGGCCATAATGGTAAAGACCATCAAGATCATGCCATATTGAGAAGTATTTTGCAGAAACTGAGGATGTTTATTTGGTAGAAGAGAGGACTTTTGCAGCTGGGGGCAGAGAAAGATGTGGATGTTCCAGCCATCTGTAGGTATTTGAAGAGATGTGGAAGAGGGATTTCACTCCTAGGCAGATCTAGGAGCAATGGATGAAAGTTACAGAGGGGCAAGTTTAGGTTTGGTATAAGGAAAAACTTAGTAACAGTCATCTCAAAGCTGAATGGGCTTCTGAAGGGTATAAACCTTGCCCTCTCCTTCCCCCATTAAAGGCCCTAAAGCAAAAGTAGGAGGACTGCTTATTGGGGTTTAGGGCAGAGGCTTCTTGAGGTATATTTCTGACTAGGTGGTGCCTGAGTCCTTTCTGAATCTGTGACTTCATGGCAACATTATTGTCATCTCTAAGAGCATTTGCATGGAGCCTTTGATTATCAGTGTTTTCATTGGTGCTTTATAGATCATAAAGAGTTCTGGAATTGCTTATAAACCTAGGTCAATTTTGCTCTTCCCTTCCTTTTCTCCCCCAGTCACCTGAAACATACACCACCTCCCAGGCCTCATCCGCACACATGCACACCACCACCACTGAATTAGGCGAGGCATAGAGGGCACTAAGTGTGTGATCAACTCTGTCTGTAAGGGACTCAGTAAATTGTTTTTTAACTAGTGTTGCATTGCCATTACTACTCTTTGTTATGTTATCATTTACTGAGAGTTATGACTTTACTTTTATTATTGTTGCCACTTTATTATTAAACATTTACATATAAACATAGAGATATGTTCCAAAGACATAAACATGAAAGGTAGACACATTCTCTCTATTGAATTTCAAAAAGACAAAATGATATGTTTGAGGCATAGCTTTAAACCCAATACAGAGCCTTTAGAAATCACAGAAAGACCTTATGAAAGAAATGAGTCAGTGGCTTTTTTTGTTTGTTTTTTAAGGATTTGACAACAACCCACACCCCATATAGCCATATGTTCTGGTGGGGAACTGTTTCCTAGAACTAGAAGTAACATGGAACAAAGCTCGGGTATTTATTGAAGAAAGAGCAAATTAGTTTGTAACATTGTGGTCAATAATAATATAAAATTATTGAAGCAAGACCTATGGAAAAGTAGCTTGAATACTACTTTAATTTTAGGGTTTCAAAAAGCATTAAAATGGTTTCCAGCTTTTTTTTTTTTTTTAGTGTCCATGAATTTGTTTAGAGTTAAGTCACTCACAAAATAATCTGTTCTATAGGTCCACCACAGTGGAGTGGTATGTATATATGGGCTATTTATTTACTTAATGTCACTAAAATATGCATGCTCTGGTATGTTTGTCCTTCAAGAGACAGTATTCACCATCATTTTCCAAAATCTGGTTTTTAGTCAGTTATTTTTATTCTCTACATAAGCCAGTAGCTCCATGGATTTCAAGATTGAGACTATGTTTTGGAGGGGAGAAATTAGAATTCCCAATTAATCTGCTAATGGGAAAATAAAGTATTTACATATATAATTATATTTAAAGATAGCCCTTCACATTCAGCATTATTTATACAAGTTATATGAAGTATACTTACATTTATATAATATCTCTGAAATTTTAATGAAAGTAATTGTATTCTACAAATGCCAACCCTTATTTCAGTGTGCATGAAAATGAAGTTTTGCTTATGTGTTATCTATAATTCTAACAGTTTACCTCTCATAGCATGTGTTTTACTTTTGTTTACATGTTATTTTGAGTGTTTAAATAGTAATTCTTTAATAATTTCCCATTTCTACTATACCACATCTCTTTAAGTAAGGATTATATTTATAAGATGCATTAGTTCAAGATTCTTTGTACTTAAAATTGCATTATAATTCGAGTAACCATTTGGAGAATGAGCAAGTCTCCATCTTTGTATTGAATTTAAATGGACTTCACTTATTTTTTAATTTCCACTCTCCTGATTTCTTCCATGGGTAGTATCATTGGAAGGCATTTTTCCCAGTTGTCTTCAGTCTTGCATTTTATTAAGTCTTAATGATAAAAGCAATTTTTGTTTGTGATTTTAAAATTTGCTTTTCATTTAATATCTTCTTTGTATTAAAATCTGAGGTATACTTTTATTCATTTTCTGGTATACAAGCTGACTCTCTTTCTTTTAGTGGTACAGTTTTGAAAATCCATAAGGCAGTCAGCCTTTCTCTTGGTGGTATGTAATTTTTGTTTAGCAGACTTCTCTTGCATGCAGAAATGATTAACCTCGTGCCAGAAACTTTTTTAACATTGTTTATCATAGTGTATGGCATGTATGTTTTGGGATTTTGACTTCTTCTATAAATACTATGCAAACCCTATACAGTTTTTCTAGTCAACTTGTTTTCCCAGGTATAATTCAACTTTTGAGTAATAATCAAATATATTTTAAGAACATGGTTTTTATGATTGTTTGGGAATATCTATATATATATAAAAAAATTAGAAATAAAATTTCCTTCCAGAAGAAAGTATTTAGAAACCTTATTTTTAAAATGTATTTCATTGTCTTAGAAGACTTTTAAAAAATAATTTAAACTATCTGTTTATTTAAATATAACCAGGTATGCCCAATATATTTATGGGAAGTTTTGCCATTCGATTATTTCATGATTTTCATCATCTGTTGCTTCAGCGAGATAATTCAAGAGAGTAATTTAATGAACATAAGTTATATCTTTCATTTTACATATCTAAAGTAGTAGAATTATTTGTCAAATTACTTATTAAAAGTAATAATCTCTTTATAAATCCTAATTAAATAGCATATGTACCCTAATGTTAAGATCTGATACAAAGGTTGATGTGCCTTTTTGGTACCCCAAACTAAAGCTAATTAGAGAAATTTATTAGTATCATGAAATTGTATTCTGTCTATATGCTGAATGCTATTGATAGTTTCAATTAAATTTAATACAAAATTAAGACTCTTAAATTCTGATTCTCTTTGTTTGGATCAAAGTAATAGGAAGCTAAGCATCATAAAGAATTTTCTGTATTTCCTAACGTACATGAACCAGATTGTTTGTTTTAATAGAATAGGGGTCAGGGCAGCTAGGTGGTGCAGTGGATAAAGCACCGGACCTGGATTCAGGAGGACCTGAGTTCAAATCCAGCCTCAGACACTTGACACTTACTAGCTGTGTGACCCTGGGCAAGTCATTTAACCCCCATTGCCCCACCCCCACCCCCAAAATAGAATAGGGGTCAAAGGAAGACAGCTTCTCTCCAGCTTTGAAAGGCTGAAGCGAGCAAATTTTAAAACCTTATTCTTTTTTACTAAAGAAGCCAGCATCTAGCAAGTAGAGATTTTTTTATCTAAGGGGAAAATTGTTCAAATCTCAGGCAGCTGATCAGTTTGGACTGATTCCTAATGAAACAGGCCATCTTGAGACAAATTTAAAATAAAAACTTTTTAAAATATTTTAACACAAAATTGAATTAACTGATGTTTTTAGATATAAGATTAATTAGCTTAGTTCTACTCTTTGGGTCCAGGAAACATAGACTCTACCCTCTGCCTTTAGCAAGTCTTCCCCTTCAAATAGGGGCAGTAAGATGTGGCCTTTAAAATCTAATGTGTGGTTGCCTTGTTTCTACCCCCAGTGTGGGGGGAGAACTAGCTAAAGATTACTTATAAGCTAGAAATGTCAGTACCAGTTTTTGGTATTAAGCATTTATTAAAGAGTAAAGAGAACACATGAAGTACAGAGAGTGCAGAAAGAAAAAAACCTTATCTACCTTTGGGTTCAGACTGGCCCCCTTCTTCCCTTCTCTCTGCCACCAACCCCAGGTTCTGGAACAAAAAGAGGCCAGAGCTAGGGAACCAACCTCCCTTCCTACTTCCTGTCTCCCTCCTCGGAAGGGGCCGTCCTTCCAGCTGATTGGTTGAGGGTGCTCTCTAGTTGATGTCCACAGCCTCTGAGAACAACAACCCACTCAGGGCTGGCCAGGTGTGGTCTCAATTTAATCAACCTTAAGTAGGTTCTCAGTCAGTCTCTCAGACTCACCCAATTCAATCAATTCCAAATCAGTTTTCAGGTGGGGCCCCTGGGCATCTGCCAAATCCCATTATTTTCTCACAAAGGAAAAGTACCTTCATATCAGCATCCAAACTAACAACGTGGGGGGGGCGGCTAGGTGGCACAGTGGATAAAGTACCAGCCCAGGATTCAGGAGTACCTGAATTCAAATCTGGCCTCAGACATTTGACACTTACTAGCTGTGTGACCCTGGGCAAGTCACTTAACCCCCATTGCCCCTCAAAAAAAACAAAAACAAAAACAAACTAACAACATGGAACAACAAACTAATCCCTGGCCAGATTTGTACTTCTGCCCTCTACACCAGGGGATAGCTTAGTTCCCCTATCCACAGGTTTAATGTGTGTTCTTTTTACAATTTAGGTGAATTAAGAAAAACAATTTTCATATGTTGACAGTAACCTTTCATTCTATCTAAGGGTAACAAGCCCTGGCAACTTTTTATTTTGAATAATTTTATTTTTCTATTCAGCATTTCTGGTTATAAATTGTTTGTAATAAGTAATTGAAGAGAATAGACAGGGATGATTCAAAATGATAGTGTCATCCAAACCTACTTTACCAATATTAATGGGGTATAAACAAAGATTTTATGGTACATCAGTAATCTAAGATGAAACTACCTTATAGTAAATGTGCTCATTTATGAAGTAGTCTTTACTCTCCAGTTCCAATTGATCAACTGAAATAAACGTGGAAGAAATCTTTTTCTTTTTGAAATATATATTTCAGTAGCAATTGTTATCAGCATTTATCTGTGGTCCAGTAGCATCACTGTTTAAGCAAATTATATTCATATCATGATACAATGTGCCAGGTAAGATATGAGCTTTAATACCATTGGCAGTTTAGTGTCAATAAAAAAATAACAATATGGAATGACTACAGCTTTCATCATAAAACAAATACTATTTTTATGGTCTCATGCTCATTGAAATAGTAATTTTTCTAAAAGGTCTTTAAGCACATGAGTACATAATGGGGATTAGGGAAATAACTTCTATGTCATTTTGATATTGCTTAATTTCTCTCACAGATATTTGGATACTATGTGTTTCTGTTAAGCAACTTTTTTTTTCTTGTTAAGTACTGTAGAATCTTACAACATAGCTCATTAATACACGAATGTAGGTTTCCTATTAGTCAAATAATGTCCCATGAAACAGAAGAGCCTCATTTTATAGGCTCAATGGTGGTCCTACTCCTACCTCATAACACTTTCTAAAGGGATACCACTGCACTTGGTTTTCTATGTCCAGTTAGAGTCACTTTGTTTTTATTACATGATTTAATAGAATGGAAAGAATCATAGGGCAGTAGAAGAAAAGGTATGGCCTCTGGAACCAGAGGGCTTGGGTTCAAATCTTTAACCTGACTGCCTACTCCTGGTGTTGCCCCCTCTATAAAGTAAAGGGTTTGGACTGGATGGGCTCTGAGGTCCCTTAGAGCTCTAGATCTTTATCTTAGTGTCATAGATGGTTTTCGAATAGTTTTACACAAACCTCATTAGTCATCATACCCTTTGTTCACATGAAGAAGAGAAAACTGAGGGGGGAGGGTGCACAAACCTTTACATGTCCATTAGAATTATTGACCTTACGGGAATACAGAACAGTAGATATAAGGGAAAAACTAGGAATTTTAATGAAAATTGCGGGGGGGAGTAAACATAATGCATTTTAGCGTGTAGTTTGAATTTGTGTGTGTGAGAATAAATGCAAAGGTTTGATTTTTAATTCTGAATGCAAATTGACTCTTAAACCAAATGATTTTTGATGCTTTAAAGAAAGTGAGAGTAGATTACTTTCTATTAAAAGGGCAGATTTTTACCTATTGACCAAAATATTTAGTATAATTAAAACTTTTGTTTTAGGCTTGTCTATGAAAGTTTTTTTAAAAAGTTATTTCTGCCTAAAATTCCTGTGCTCTAGCTTCTTTAACATTATGGTCAAGAAAAAAGAAAATAGTCCTTAAAATTAGGCAAAATTCACACTTTTAAAAATTCTTCCTCAGGTTAGTAATATATATAAATAAGATGCAGAAGCCTTTTTTTTAAAGTGCATGTTAAATGAGATAACTTTTTCAGTGTGATGTTTATAAACATGTTTTCTTTTTTAATTAATTTTTTTTCTTTATTTTAGCACCGCCACCACCACCACCTCCATCAAGGGGCGGCCCCCCTCCTCCCCCCCCCACCACCTCCACATAGTTCAGGCCCTCCTCCTCCCCCTGCCAGAGGACGAGGAGCTCCACCCCCACCTCCTTCCAGAGCTCCCACAGCTGCTCCACCACCCCCACCTCCCTCTAGGCCAGGTGTCACAGTCCCCCCCCCACCTCCAAACAGGATGTACCCTCCCCCTCCTCCAGTCCATCCCTCCTCAGCTCCTTCAGGCCCACCCCCACCTCCTCCGCCCCTCTCCGTAGCTGGGTCAGCTGCGCCCCCACCCCCACCACCTCCACCCCCACCTCCTCCTGGTCCCCCCCCTCCTCCTGGCCCATCCTCCGATGGTGACCATCAGCTTGTGGCTCCTGCGGGAAACAAAGCAGCTCTCTTAGATCAAATAAGAGAGGGTGCGCAGCTCAAGAAAGTAGAACAGAACAGTCGTCCAGTGTCCTCCTCTGGAAGGGATGCACTTTTAGACCAGATACGACAAGGTATTCAGCTGAAGTCTGTGAGTATCATCTTATTTTCATTTTGAATTATTAATGATATGTCATTTTTTAAGTTAATTTACTGTTCTGAAATGCATTTCATAAAGTTATTTTCTCAAAAAACACTATAGGGAAATTTAATTGCTGATATCTGATGGAAATTTGGGGGCAATGACTTGATAGAAGTTGGGCTTTGGATTATAGTCACTTGGCTAAGAACGGCCACAACCCTTTTGAAAAAACAAATCGTAATAAGTACAAAAGAGACAGGATGGTATAATAGGAAGAGTGCTGGACTTGGGAGCCCAGAGATCTGAGTTCAAAATCTGGCAAATGACCACAGACAAACCCTTTAACAACATTATCAATTTACACAACTCTTTAAGGCCCACGAAGTGCTTTACATATATAGTATCTCATTTGTTTTCTTGGAGTTTTGGTTTCTAATAACTTCATTTGTGCCACCATCCTCATAGGGTATTGATTGTAAGGACCGCGTTTTGTGAACCCTGTGATATAATAGAGAAATGCAGGTATTGGCACCACTCAGAGCCTACCCTGCTCTTAAGTCTCTTGCCTTTTCAAATCAGCGCAGTCTCCCTAGTTCATGCCCTTTTCTCTACCCTCAGATCCTCTTAGTCATCCCTGTGCAGTTCGTTGTTCCCTATTCTAGCTGTAAAGCATACTTATGATTTATTGTATTTATTAGTCTCCCTTTCATAATTTTAAAGATTTGTGAGTGGTTTATATTTTTATCTCATAAAAAAATTCAGTTCAATTCAATTAACTGAACGTTTTTCAGTGCCAGAATACCAGGTACTATGTTAGGAACACAGAAAAAAAAGTACAGTTTCTGCCCCCTCCCCCCCAACTCTTCTTCTACTGAAAGAAAACAGTCTATACTTAGACAAATAACTTATTTTAGACAAAAAAACTTATGCAAAACAATTGGAGAGGGGGGGTAGTGGAAACTAACAGTGGAAAGAATCCAAGAAATTCCTTTTTGCTTCTGTATAACTGAGTAATTAAATTAATTACTGGGTTTTTTTCCCTGTGTGGCTAAGTGGATAAAATGGATACTTGGGCCTAGACTGATAGTGGCTTATTTTAACATTTATAGATGCAGATTGTATTTTAGTTATGTACAGAATGTTATCATATTGGTAGTAATCATTGATTTATTGGTATGTTCTAGATTAGATCTAATTATATGGCTTTACATCATTTTAAAGTTAACAGTTCCATACATTTCTCTAACCATGCTTCTCTGACTTTTCTCTCAATTTTAGAATTATGAATCTCTTGGGGAATGATCACATTCAACTTAAATTATGAATAACCTAAAACAACTAACTTAAAATGTGCAAAACCTTTTCTCACATTTATCTTTGAATTTACTTTGTGTAGTGCCCCCCAAATCCAATCCTATGCATATAGGTACTTAATAAATTAAGGAATATGTTTATGTGTAGCAGCTTATAAGTCTGTTGTTAAGCTATGAAAAGATAAAAACAAATATTCTCTTCCCAAATCTATCCTATTTTCTTAAAAATGTGGAATTGAAATTAATTGAAAAAAAATTTGCTTTATCTAAAAGTGATGATTTTATTGGACTCCAAGCTCAATGCAAGTCAAAAACATATAAGAAACCAGAAAAGCATTCAGAGAGGCATAGTGTTCAGAAAAAAGTAATAATTTTATACTGTACTCTGCATTAGTCAGACTCCATGTAGAATTTTGTTCTCAATTCCTAGTGCCACATTTTGATAAGAGCATTGATAAATTGGAGAATAATGAGAGAAAGATAGTCAGCCTGGTAAATTTTATGAAGATTATGTCATATAGTGATTGGCTGAAAAAAACTGGGAATGGATGTTTAGCTCATTGAAGAGGTGGTTTAAGATGATGTTCTAGCTTCAAGCATTTTAAAGGGCCATCATGGAGAAAAGGGAAGACTTACTCTGCCTGGCTTTGGAGGGCAAAACTGGAACCAGTAGGTAGAAATAGCAGTGGGGGCAGCTAGGTGGTGCAGTGGATAGAGCACTGACCCTGGATTCAGGAGGACCTGAGTTCAAATTCGGCCTCAGACACTTTACACTTACTAGCTGTGTGACCCTGGGCAAGTCACTTAACCCCAATTGCCTCACCAAAAAAAGAAAGAAAGAAAGAAAAAAGGGGAAAAAAGAAATAGCAGTGACCCATAGTGTTTATGTAAGGGTTGCAAACAATTAGAGGTGTCCAGAGGCATAATGGGCAGGAAGGAATGGTTTTACCTTGAATTGTCTTCATAGGTAACAACTAGTGTGCCTTGTGCTGTCACAGAGATTCATTTTCAGATATGGGCTAAGGGCCCTTCCAGTTCTTAAAATTCTTTGGTCAGAATCTGTATTTACTTGAGTTAAACTTTTGAAGTTATTTTTGGAGGAGAAGATAGAGTCAGGTATAATAACAGTATATTCAGATTTTTCACAAATTTTTTTTTCCCTTAAAAAAGACGGTACACTAAAACTGAAATAAATCTGTGACCTCACTGATGTGGTCATGCATTGATACAGATAGCAATACATCTGTGCCTTCCCAGTCTGTGCGACTTTTGTACGTCCCCTACTGAAAGATTGGCACATGAGGCCCACACAGTAAGACTGGGTTTGTTTTCTTCGAAAATCCCAAAGATGCTAGTGGAGCATAAGAGCCATTCACAATGCATATATTTCCTTATGACGTCCTTTACTTCATTTCTTCAAAGGTCTTTATTTGTTATGTTAAGTCTGCTTACACCTGTCATGCCTCTTCATTGCCGTCTGTGCAATATTAATTTTTGATTCTTCTATCAGTTTTTCTAAAAATCATATCCTTTAGATTTTCATGTTACATAGATATATGTTGCCATGTTAAATTAACACTTGATACATTCGACAATTGAATGTGTACATTTAACGTCTGAATTCATACCGTCTTAAGTAGAGCAGGTGTAGAATATTACCCTTGATATTTCCCCCTGAACTCTTAAAATTGATTTAACCTTAGGTATGCAAAACTCTTTGTCCTTCAAGTTTATCCATTTGAATATTTATTTTATGTAGAAATAATCTTCTGCATAGAACATATCTTTTTGATTGATCACAAGCATTTTGAGAACCTTTGTTGATGCATTTATTATTTATAGCTTTGTTTAAGTGTAGACTTTTCAGAAGATCAAAGTACTTTGCAAATAGTCAGAATTTCCCCATGAGGTAATATACACTTGGCAAGGCTCCTACCACAAAGTGATGATCTTGTTTGTTAAGGGGGCTTTTTCTACATTTATGGTGACTTATTAGTGAAACGTTAGATTTTTCCTTTATGAACAAAAGTTTCTATCATTGTTCTTTTAGGACATTAAGTGGAAGTGGAGTTGTAATTCCAAAATTCATTTTTTCATTTTCTGAGGGTTGAATTGTATTCATGTCTTTATAATTGTAAAGTTAGTATCCAGAGCTTTAAATGGTGTGGAGTCACCAGGTCTAAGTTCCTTAGCTAAAAGACTGAACATGATTCAAATAGCAATCATTACATTGCTGTGAACACCTATTAAATACAACCATGGGACAATAGAGTATGTTTTATAAAAAGAAGAAATGTTTAAGTTTGCATTGAGTGTGTTTTATAAAAAAAGAAGTAGAAATGTTTGTTAAACAAGAGTTAAAGAAAGAATACCCATGAAACATCTCTAAGATTTCTGTTCAACTTAGCACTATCTTTTTGTTTCCTTGTTAAAAAAAAGAAACAAACAAGAAAAAGTTTTATAAGACATTCTCAGAACATAAAGGATTTTTTGTTCTGCTTTATACATATCCCTTTATTTTATCTTACTTTTCCAAAGGTATCTGATGGCCAAGATTCTGTTCCTCCTACACCTGCCCCCACCTCAGGAATTGTAGGTGCATTGATGGAAGTGATGCAGAAAAGGAGCAAAGCCATTCATTCTTCAGGTATGATTTCTGTGAAGTTCATTATTTACAAAAAACATACTTCTGTTTCTTTGTGCTTAAAACGATCTCATAATGGGTCTGTGCCCCTTTTTGGTGATGTGGGCTCTAGGTCCTGTATGAACGACTTATTACACACATGACTGGAGTTAAAGCCTAATGCTGTGGTGGGTAAGGATGGTCTTAAGCTGTCATCACAGATGTTCATTGGAGAAGAGGGACTCAAGAATATGCCAGTCTGACCTTGTATCCCTATATCTGCATGTAGAGATCCTTACAGAATCAGCCCATAGATTCTTATGACTAATCCCCCATAAGAGATTACATGGAGTTTGTTTGCTATGTGAGCTGGGACAGTGATTTTTGGGGTTGGGCTGGAAAATCTCGATTTTTTTCCTGCTGATCATTTCCTAAATGTCGATATCTGGCCATGAATTTATTAGCATATGGGATAAAAAGTGGCATAAGTCTTCCATTTGTACTTTATAGTTATATATTTATGTATTTTATAGCTTATATGTTCTATGGGACAATTTTTTATGTGTTGACAATATCCCTCACACTGAGAAAACTGCTCAGAAACTAAATGTATCCTCATTTATATTATCCTACAGTATGTGAATCTCCTGTTTCTCTTTGAGAATGATTTTGGGATCTGATATGGAGAAAGAAAAGTCATACCAATTGATTTCCCCACTAGGTAGTTATTGATGTTGACCATACAACTACTATTTACTAAACCACTTTAGAATGTTTATATAGCATTTACTCACTATACTGAGGCATAATTGTCACTCCATTTTGTACATGTTTCATGCAAACAATTAGATGTTAAAATGAGGAAATGAAATAGAAAACTTGAACGTGCATCATAGATGGTTAATGAGATAAAAATTAGGAGGAGGCTTACTCTCCGAAGACTTGTAACATAGTTAAAGTTGCTGTGAAATAGATCTTCCACTGTCTAGACAGCAGCATGATATAATAGAATTTACACTGAATAGTCAAAAAAAACCCTGAATAAGTATTATGTACACACACTTACGTAGCTGAGTGCTATACAAAATAGAGGTAAAGGATTTAAAAATCAGATATAAATTTTATGATTTAATATTATATTTATTTGAGTTAATGATCACACACATCTATAGGAATCTGGATTTCTAGGTAGTTCTTGAGATTAGGATTATTAGCTACTTACCAGTGGTGGGGTTTTCTTTAATTCTTTCTCAAATATATGCTCTACCAGTTGGTTCTACTCTAGTTGGACACCCTCAACAACAACAAAAATCCAGATATGTTCCATGGTACGTGTCCACAAAGTAAAAGTTTCTAGGGGATAGCAGGCCATACCATACCTTCTTCCTATAGGAAAAGTATCAAAACCACAGGGTAGCTTGTTGGCTACTGGAAAATGCTAAATAATTTATGAAGTAGTTCAGTCCTGACTTCATATTTAATTATTCTGAGATACTTTTCATTAGAGTTCATCTTAAAAGATGAATGCAATTATAACATTCTAATTTCAGTTACCTGTTCATATTACTTAATAGATGCTGTATTGCATTGGATTCTGTGTATGGTTTAAAGTATAAATGTTTATTTAATAACTTTATATAGTAGTTTTTCAACCAGCCAGCTTTAAGAAGGAAATAGTGTTAGGAGTTCCTTGAAGACAAGAACTTTGGTCTGCTTTTATTCAGCATGTCTTTCCTGTAGTTCATATAAAAAGTACCATTCTCCCTCTCCCCCGCATCCCCATTTCCCACTGAGTTCTCATTAACTATTTCCTGAATCAGATCATTAGCAATGATTGTTCCATAAAAGGCCCCACATTATTGGTCTTTGCTAGATTGAATATATTTTCCCTAGAAAGTTTTCTAAAACTACAAACAGTATACACTCACAAAGAATTACAAATGTTTCCCATTTCATAGAAAAATCCTTAAGTCTGCATGGTGGCATGGTTACTATTCAAAGCATATTTTTAAATCTCTTATCAATTTTTTAAAATGATATTCCCTAATGTAACATTATCATTTAATTAATGCAGTGGTTTGTTTTAATCTTTCCTAAATTAAGTTAATTCAGTTACAAATACCTTTAAAAAGATATGATTGGGGGAAGCTAGGTGGTGCAGTGGATAAAGCACCAGCCCTGGATTCAGGAGGACCTGAGTTCAAATCTGGCCTCAGACACTTGACACTTACTAACTGTGTGACTCTGGGCAAGTCACTTAACCCTCATAGCTCCACAAAAAAAAAAAAAAAAAGATAAGATTACATGACAGATCCCCCTAGCACTAAAATTGAACATCAGTTAATAAACATTTATTAAACACTTAATTAGCTTCCAGATACTGATGAACACTGGCAATATAAAGACAAAAATGTGACAGTCCATGACATCAAGCAACTTACACTCTGTTGAGGAGACAACAGGTGTAGCCATAAATGTATACAAAATGAATACAAGGCAGTTTGAGGGGAGAGCTGAGGTAAAGGAGGGCTTTGGAGACATGTTTTTGTGGTTAGGGAATAGAGACAATGAATCCAGTAGAATGTCATTTAGACACTTGTAAATTAATTAGAATTTTCATGATTTTCTTCTAGATGAAGATGAGGATGAAGATGATGAAGAAGATTTTGAGGATGATGATGAATGGGATGATTGATCAATATATATTATATATATATTTTTTAAGGTGAAATACTAAACACTACTTTCTGTCTATGGATCCTGTAAAATCATGTAAATGTTTTACCAATTTGCTGTATATTTTTGTTGCCTTTTGCTTTTTTTTATTAATCTGTGCAATACCTCATTTAATCTGTAAAGGTTTGTCATAATCCTTTAAAGAGCTACTCCCTGTTACTGTGTGCAAGTTTACATCAGGATGCTCAGTTGACTTGTGAATATTGTTTATTCCATCCATAAGGGAGTTTAAAGTGTAATATGTGAGACTGACAAAAACCTTATTGTAATTTAGTTATAATGCAAGAAGGAAAAACACTATTTTCATACCCTACTTTTTCTGTATCTAAATTTTCTTATTAAAAATCTAGTATAGCACTACATTCCTTTTAAGTCATGCAGATGGTTTATTTAACCCCTTCATTTTGAATACAATGCTGTGTGAATGTTGAGGCTAATGCATTTGCATGGTTCTCAGAACATCACTACACTGATGCAGTTTCTCACACTTCAGCAATATGTTTTACATAAAATCACTACAAAAAGATAGTTGTGAAAAATCAGTACACCTCTTATGATATAGCAGTATTGTCTGCTATTAGCCAGCAGTGATCATTTAAAGCTCAGGTTCCTAGGAGAGCCCTTCTGCACCTGGAGTAAACTGTGGGGTGGTGTTTATGCTATGACACATTTAACAGTATCCACCTGGCCAGCCGGCAAGCTTAAGGCTTTAGCATGTCTCATGAACAAAGTCTCCAAGTTGCCGGAGCTTGACTTATTTTGGGGTCCGTTTTTATGTGTTTCTGAACTGAAGGGCTATGTTTGATGCTTGCTTCAATAATGTTGGGTTAAATTTACTTTAAAATTGGGACACGAGTATATTAATAAAGTGAAATGAAGTACTATCATTCTACAGTCTGGATGGATTTAAGGTGCTCGGGAAATTTCAAACACTAAAACAGCAATCCAGCAGAAGAAAAGATGAAAAATGTATAAATTAGAATTTTGACACATAGGTACTAAATTTTTTTGATATCTTCTCGAGGTATTTGTCAGATATGAAATTAGTAAATTTAAAAAACCCTAAGGCCTTAAAATATGAAACTGTTTGGAACACAAAATTGAAAAATGAAGTAGTTTTCTTTTTTTTATTGCAAACCTGCACATTTTATTTTATGCATACTCAATGGGGTTTTTTAAAATGAGGGTTCCCTATATCAACATGTACCCGAAAAGTGGGTGTTTAATAGCTACAGCACTAATTTACTGTACCTACAGTAAATTTTAGTTAGAAAACGATCAGATTTAAATAATACACAACTTTTCACAGATCTGAGTCATATGCAGAATGTAGTTAATAAAAAAAAGTATCTTAAGTATTTCAAGACTATAGTCACAATATCAAACTAAATTTTAAACTATCCAGAATCATACTGACCAAACCCTAGTATTGGCATGATCTTGACAGGCTGGTCCTGCAAGATGTGGCTTGAATTTCTAATCCAGTTATCACATAATCTCTAGTGATCATGCATCTAGTTATCATAAGAAATAATTTAAAAGGTTTTGTTGCCGAAAGCAGTAAGTGGGGCAGTAAAAGTTAAGTTATTCAAAGAATGTTAACTTCCTTGCAAGAGTCATTTAAGCACATGGGAAAAACTCCAAACTTTTTGTTTCTTGCAAATACTAACAGTGCCCTCTGCTGCTAGAAACCTTTGCTTGCTTTCATTTTTATTGTGGCTTGAGCTCAAGTGAGTCTAGTGTGGGTGAGGCTGAACAACCACTAACCAATGAAATCAGGAATTTGTGCACATGGAAAATGGAACCTTGTGGGGTGTTTTGTTTTGTTTTTTTAAATGATATTAGAATAGATTTTCCTTTTGGATATTTGTGAAAATAATTTTAAGTAATCAGAACCTCAAAATTTCTTTATAAATATGTTCCTTTAAGGATTATTCAGGTTTAATTTTTCTTTTATCCTTTTGTCAAGAAATTCAGGATTTCCGCAACTAGCATTGATACATAATGTTTATCAAGAAATCCTAAATTGTTAAAGAGCTCTGGAAAGAGAATATTAGGTTGCTTATCTTTTACATTGAAAATAGAATTTTAAAAATTATATGCCATTTGCCAAAGAAGGCATTTGACTTTAGTCTCTCTACCAAAAGGAAAAAAAAACAAAAAACAAACCCAAGGATGTTCTTTGTTGCACAGAATCTGAATTACAATTGGTTTAAAATAGGAGATCTATATAGTTCAGTCCAGGCATGAAGAATGAAACTGTGATTTGCAAAGATGTAGTGGCTGCATGTTTCAGCACTTCACCATTTGCACTGTGGGCAGAAAGATAGTGTTTTCACTATCCCTGCATATTGTCTGAAAGCCTCGCGTATATACTCCAATTAAATGATTGTCTAAATAGCCTTAGCATTTAACAAACTAGCATGAGGCTTTTTGTATCCAAACGCTATGTGATAGACAATATCAGCTAGCCACTTATTGTATGTATGAGATTCATAAGACTTTCAATCATTCAAGTTTCCATTTATCAACTGAAATTTTGTTTAGTATGTGAATTTTTGAAATGTACAGTGAATAGGATGTTGCACTGGTGGCAATTCATCATGGAGCATAATAAAATTAATTTGACCCAAATAGTATAAAATAGTGTGGTTTTTGATTCACTGAATGTTTAGAGATTAAAATAGTTGAATACCTGAGGAAAAGGGGGTCTGTAGAATTTGCACCAGCAAGGTTTGCAAAGCAATAAATAACCCCTCAGATTTTCAGTAGGCTTCATGTCCTAAAAAGTATACCACTTGGGGCAGCTAGGTGGTGCAGTGCATAGAGCACCGGCCCTGGAGTCAGGAGTGCCTGAGTTCAAATCCGACCTCAGACACTTTACACACTTACTAGCTGTGTGACCCTGGGCAAGTCACTTAACCCCAATTGCCTCTCTAAAAAAAAAAAAAGTATACCACTTAATAAACACAATGAGCAGGAGAATGTGACAGAGACACCCTGTTCTACTGGCGAATGTGGCATCTGCTCAGCAGCTCACCTGGAAGCAACTGCTCCAGTTGAGTCTATAGTACCCTCATACTTCAAGGTCAAATTCCTTGGTTTCCTTCAGCATACCCCAATGACTATGTTGAAATTTGCCAACTCAAAAGACCAGACTGATAGTAAGTTTTATTCATAGTTTGATTAAAAGCCAAGAATTCTGTGTTACCCTGGGCAAGTCACTTAACCCTCATTGCCCCACCCCACCCCCTAAAAAAGCCAAGAATTGTTACCGAATAATACTTAAGTATAATTTAATGAACAGTGTTGAGTATTGAGAGATAATAAGAGTGTTCATTTTAAGCAGGAAACTTAGTATTCATTTGTAAGTAGAATACTGTGTTCCATTGATCTAGACACAAATGGGCGTCTAAAAATCATTACCAAATTACAGAATCCTGCGTGGGAGTGCCTTCTGGAGCCTTAGCCAAGTTTAACAAAGTTTTCATGAACAACTTAATGTTGGGAAGGTTTTGCTTTTTAATATATCCCTATTCAAATGTGAACACTCAAAACAAAATCTGTCTCAAAACCAGAGTGATTCTCTCTTTTTTAAAAAAAAAAGATAATTTGAGAGAGAAGTGACTCACTTGCTTTTCTGTTGCATCAAGTTTTATCTTATCATTAGAGAAGTTTCTGAAATAGCCTTCTGCTCTCCTTAGTGAAATACCTACGGGCCAACTACAGAGATAAAGCTTATTTATAGTACCAGAGGAAATCACATATGTAGACACGATGCAAAAGGGTCACAGACACTGCCATCTCACCTCCAGAAGGCAGTCATTGCCATGTGTGCCTCTGCTTGCTGATTTGTGAGATTTCTTTTAAAAAGCCTTTGCTAGGGAAACGTTAGGAAAGCAGTTATGTCAAACTGACTATTTGTTAATGCAGTGAAATGTTTATTTCTTGCCACAACCTTTTTATTTTAAAATTTTGTTGGAAACAATATGTGTTGCACTAATTATTTCCCAGCCTGGGGTTCATAATCTTGATGGAGAGAAGAACAGATAATTTTAAAATTGTAAACGATAAATTTTTAAAAGGAAGAAATTTTTTTAAAAATTTTAACACTAGAAAAAAACAAAAACAAGATAGTCCTGCCCTTTTAGTGCTACTTGGGGAATACAACATCTACACAGTTCAACAACGTATGACAATTTGAAGAAGGGAAAAAACTAAAGACTTGGAGATCAGCACAGGTTTCACAAAGGAGGTGCCACTTGAGTCAATTTTTTTTTTTTTGTGAGGCAACTGGGGTTGTGACTTGCCCAGGGTCACACAGCTAGTAAGTGTTACGTGTCTGAGGCCAGATTTGAATTCAAGTCCTCCTGACTCCAGGGCCGGTGCTCTATCCACTGCGCCACCTAGCTTGAGCCAAATTTTAAAGGAAGATAATACTATTCACTGCTACATCTGAGCAGAATGCTTAAATGAAAAAAAGCAATAGTGCCTTAATGTTTTGGGGTGCCTTTCATTTTTACATCAGTTATTTCTGAATAGCCCCACCTTTTGGAACCCTTCATAATGAAAAGAGCAGAGCAAAAGTGATGACACAATATATGTCCCTTACCCATAATCCCCATCTTAGCTAAAAGGAGGGAGGTGTAAAAGAAAAATGTGAAACTTTTGTGTTGTATGTTTAGTCACAAGGACTGTGCATGTACAATAACAGGACAAATTGAGATTAACCAGAGAACCCATTAATTAGAGAACCCATGCATATATAGAAAACTAGTTAATTCAAAGAGGTATTGGGATAATGACCTTATTTGGGAAAGGAACTAGAGCAATAAGATGCAAATATGGAGAAAGTCTACCCTGGAAGCTGACCTATGGACAGGTCTCCAGCATGCAAAGTATTGTGAAGTGATAAGCATTCTGCTCAAATGTAACAGTGGATGATAATAAAAACTCACATTAACATATTCTGTATACACACACATGTTCCTTTTCTGATTATGAAGGTATTTGGATCATTTACTTTTCAGTCACCATTTCATTTTGCCTTCCTGTTAGTCAAAAAATTGTACGTTCATTCTGTTGAAAAATTTTAGAGATATATATATATATATATATAGACAGATGTTAATTTGTTACATAAAGTCTAAGCTGCTACCTAAAGAATCATCAGTTCTTGGGGGCAGCTAGGTGGCACAGTGGATATAGCACTGGCCCTGGATTCAGGAGGACCTGAGTTCAAAATCTGGCCTCAGACACTTGACACTTACTAGCTGTGTGACCCTGGGCAAGTCACTTAACCCTCATTGCCCTACAAAAACAACAACAAAAAAGCAAATAAATAAAAAAATAATCAGTTCTAGATTTATGTCCTATTTAAAAGATTCTACATTTTTGTTGAAGAACAGGTTTGCTTTATAACGTATCTTTTTTTTTTTTTTTTTTTGGTGGGGCGATGAGGGTTAAGTGACTTGCCCAGGGTCATGCAGCTAGTAAGTGTGTCTGAGTCTGGATTTGAACTCAGGTCCTCCTGAATCCAGGGCCAGTGCTTTATCCACTGCACCACCTAGCTGCCCCTATAACATCTTATCTTTTTTAAGGGATGACTAAACTAATTAATAAGTAAGGTCCTTTTCTTGAATTTCTCATGGCTCACCTTTTTCCTAAAGGTCAGAAAATGTATTTGCCTTTCAGATAGGCCTATAACATATTTGGAGTGTTGGTCCTTTTACTTTCTGGGAAGCACACAATTTTAAGGCATATGAATTAAACATTAAAATTTTAATTTACATTTACCTGTTGAAATCCTACCCAAACTTGAAAACCTAGCTCAAATGCCACTTCCCCAGAGAGCTTTCTCTGAGCCACCAATGTCCATCTCCCATGCCTCCCTACATAGCATTTAAGATTATCGTTTTAGAGCTGGAAGGGACCCCAGAAACCACCTAGTCTGACCTCATCTGATAGCTGAAGAAACAGAGGCCCAGGGCAATGATGTAACCTGACTGAGGTCACAGGTGGTCATCAGCAGGGATGAGAATTGCACCTGGGCCCCCACACTACTGTCCTGTCTTCTTGGTTTGCATCTCTCTGGCACTTAACTAATTTTCAGTTACAGATATTTGTGTGTCACATACATTGCTGGAGTATGAGCTGGGTTTTTTTTTTTGTTGTTGTTTTTAATGCATCCCAAGTTGTTATCCTTTATTAAGGCTACTTAAACATAACTCCATTTCCAAGTTCTATACAACAACAAAGGCGCGTGGGGGAGGGGGGGAGCAGCTAGGTGGCACAGTAGATAGAGCACTAGCCCTGGATTCAGGAGTACCTGAATTCAAATCCATCCTCAGACACTTGACACTTACTAGCTGTGTGACCTTGGGCAAGTCACTTAACCCTCATTGCCCAACCAAAAAAACCCAAAAACAAACAAACAAAAAATAAAGAGTGGGATGCCACTCTATTGTGATCTTGTATTTGAATACCTTTACTCTATAATTAGTGATCATGAGGTAGTCTGGACATTTGATTCCTAGCTCATTCATAATGCAACAGGGTGCTAAGGTAAAACTACCTCACGAAGGATCTCGTTACAGATTTATATACTTGAGACAGATGATAGCATGGGTTGTGTTTTAGGAAGGCATGTCACTGTGAGAAGTCAGTATGATGTGCTGGAGCACAAATCCTACCTCTGATAGGTACTTGACCAGGAATAAGTAATTTGACCACTTCAAGCCTCAGTTTCCTTATCAGCAAGGTGCCAGGCCTGGATTTGGGAAGATTCATCTTCCTGGGCTCAAATCTGACCTCAGACACCAGTTGTGTGACCGGGGGCAAGACATTTAACCCCAATTGCCTCAGTTTCCTCATCTGTAAAATGAGCAAGAGAAGGAAATGGCAAAGCCCTCCAGTGTCTTTACCAAGCAAACCCCGAATGGAGCCAGGAAGAGTCAGACATGATTGAAACAACTGAACAACTTCCTCATCAAAGATGGGTATAACAATACCTGTAGGTCCTTCTTCCCAAGCTTGTGAAATTCAAATGAAATAACATCTGTAAAGTACTTTATAAACTTAAAGGTGCTCTAAAATGTCAGTTGTTGGGGTTCCTGTCCCCTCCTACTAGTGCCTTTTTTAAAAATTGGAACAGTTGGGGCAGCTAGGTGGCGCAGTGGATAAAGCACAGGCCCTGGATTCAGGAGTACCTGAATTCAAATCTGGCCTCAGACACTTAACACTGACTAGCTGTGTGACCTTAGGCAAGTCACCTAACCCCAATTGGCTTGCTTAAAAAAAAAAAAAAGATACAAAAAATGGGAACACTTCTGTGTCAATCCTGTCCCTTGCATTCAGAAATGATGGAGTGATTCTGGAGGCTGTCTTGAAGAACAGATTGATGACCAACGTTGTCCTTTCTAAGCTGTGACTTGGAGGGGGCAAATAAATGGTGGCACCCCATACACATGAGTACATTATTACTTTCATCGAGGTCTCATCTCACTCAAAGTTCCTCAGAATGAGGAATTTGGAGCCAGAAAGAGATAGGTTTGAATCCTCATTCTGGTTGTGATGATGAACAAGTCACTCCTCATTTGTAAGATGGAGATGATAATAAACCTTACAGGGCTGTTGTGAGGCTCAAATTTTTATAAGCTTCACAAGGAACTATACAAATGTCAGCTATAGTTATTAACATTCTCAATTTGATCAAAACCTGTTTGGCTTTTTTTTTCTTAAAATTTCGGGCTCAAAATTGCAAATTTCATTTATTTCTATTTTGGTGTGTTCCTGATGCAAATTTATAGCAACAGATTTCACCTTGCCTCATTTCTTCACATATCATCTGGAATAGGAAAAAAGCCCACGATGTTCTCTCTGTGCTCATGAAAGCTGGCTTTATTTGAATAGACAGCCCCCGACTCCAAAGCATGTGATAATATTTTGGCAGGAGGATGCCAGGCAGTCTACATTATCGAAGGATTTCATCATCTCAGTGCACTTATGTGCTCATTCAAGACTGAGCAGAAGTGAGGTTGAACTTTATTCTGCAACTTAAATTATTTCTGGATGGGACAACCTTGTTGCTTCCACAGAATCTTTTGGTAAATCCAACTTAGCAGTCAGAGAAGAAGATACAGAATTTTTTTTTTTTTTGCATAATTTTCAGTGAACAGCTGCACAGTCGATTAAGAGCCTGGGAGTTCTTCCAAGAAACACAAGGACAAACTGAGCACTTCAAATCCAACCTCCTGTTTTTATTGTTGGTGAGTTGGAGGGGAGGCTCTGATTTCTCTGCATCAGAGAAAGAATGGGAAAATTCAGTTGAGCTCTAGTGTTAATGCTGTTGAAAGAAACAAATTGGGAGAGCAGGGTGGAGGTAAGAACCTTTTCCCTGTCTATGCAACTAGGCAGACAACACAAACTCATACAAAATGCTTCATTGAGGAATATCACAGTCACTGCTACACAGCCTAAAAGAAAGCCAGCAGCTTTTTCCTATTAAACATGTCTGTAGATGGTCTATAGTGCCCTCTGCTCTGTTCATTCTATTACCTCTTCTACCCCTGGGCTAGAAAGCCCCACACAGGGAGGACATGATTGAACTACCTCTGGAGGGCCTTGAAATTTAGTCTGTCTGGCAAGGCTAAACCTTCTAATACCAACCTAAGGGAAGGGGAAGAAGAGAAGGATGTGTATATGCATTTGTATCACATTAAGAGAATAAACTTGAATGTATGGACCACATAGCCCAGTTAACCTGGGTTCCATGAATTTGTTTAAAAATATTTTGATAAATATATTTCTATTTAATTAGTTTCATTTGTAATCCAATTGTTTTATTGTGTGCATTTAAAACCATTATTCTGAGTTCACCATAAGCTTTGTCAGATTGCCAGAAGAGTTCATTATACATGAAAAAAGTTAAGAAACCCTGTTTTAAGCTGTCTTCCTTAAAGCCTTTTTCAGTGACCAGAATATATCATTGGACTAAAAGGAAATGATATAGGTTCAATTTAGCAGGCATTTATTAAGGGCCTACCATGTACCAGGCAATAAAGCTGCAAAGACAAAAATGAAATATTCCTTACCTCCCCACTTAACTTCCACTGGAGAGATACAACCTGTATTCAACTATGTATATACCAAATAATTTCTGGAGGGGGAAAATGCTAATAAGGGAGATAAAGAAAGGCATTGTAGAGGAAGTGGCACTTCACTTTGAGTGAAGCTGGGGGCTCTGTGAATTGGGGGTCAAGTCAACAAGCATTTATTAAGAGCTTCATAGGGAAGGGAGGGAGGGAAAGATAATAAAAATGTTTATTATTTTTTTAAAAGAGCTTAATATGTGTCAGGCATTGTGCTAAGTGCTGGGGATGCAACAAAAAGGCAAAAATAGTCTCTGGCATCCAGGAACTTACAATCTAATGGGGGAGACAGCATGCAAAAATCTAGGTACTAGCTAGACGTATACAAGATAAATTGGAGATAATCAAAAGAGGAATGCCATTAGCATTAACCAGGTTTGGGTAAGGCCTCTGATAGAAGGTGGGATTTTAATTGAAACTTGAAAGAAGTCCGGGAAAGAAGAAGAGCAGAGATAAAGTAGGAGAGAATTCTAACCATGGGGGACAACATGGATTTGAGAGATAGAGTCTTGCTCAAGGAAAGATAGCAAGGAACCAAGTGTGACTGGATCTCAGTACATGACAGGGAGTAAGATGTAAGAAGACTGAAAAGAGGCAGCTAGGTGGTGCAGGGGATGAAGCACCAGCCCTGGATTCAGGAGGACCTGAGTTCAAATCCAGCCTCGGACAATTGACACTTACTAGCTGTGTGACCCTGGGCAAGTCACTTAACCCTCATTGCCCCACCAAAAAAAAAAAAAGAGAGAAGACTGGAAAGGTAGGGGAAAATCAGGTTATGAAGGACTTTCAAAACTATGCAGAGAATTTTATATTTTATCCTGGAGGTAATTGGGAGCCATTGGACTGTATTGAATAGTGGAGTGGCATGGCCAGATCTGACTTTGGGAAGATCACTTTTGACAGTTGAATGGAGGTTGGACTGCAGCAGGGAGAGACTTGAAGCAGGCTGACCCATCAACAGGCTATTGCAATAGTCCAGGTGTGAGATGATGAGGGCCTGCACCAGAGTCATGGCAGCATCAGGGGAGAGTAGTGGGGGTGCTATAGGAGAGATATGGAAGATAAAGAGACAAGGGCATTGCAAATAACTAGGACCACTTCTGTGTGTAGGCTGGGGTGAGAATTGGAATGTTGGGTAGAAGGAATCGCAGGAGTCAGGAAAACAATTGATTAGGTAATGTGAGGGAAGTATCTTTTCTAAGTAAGACCTTTCCTGCTGTATATCCACTTAGACCCAGTTTGCCAATTATTCTCCTATGGGAAATAGTTTTGTAGGTAAACTTAGTATGAAATCTCCCAACTTCTACTGGGCATTGCATGAGGTGAGTTCAAGCAGTCAATGAAAAAAGGGTGAGGAAACCTCTTGCAGTTGTAGGTGTCATTCGTGAATAGGGCTGGGAAGGTGGTAAGCTGGTAAAAAAAAAAAAAAGATGCTAGAAACTCAAGGGTCTGCTGATTGCCTGAAAGTCTAATTTCATTGAGAGATATTCATTTTAAATTCATGTATAAGCAACCTCCGCAATAAAGGTGCAAGAGACTCAAAGGGGCCAAGAGTAGATGAAGAAATAGAGACTTTCAGAAGTTTTGTCCAGGCCTTCGAGCAGCATATTTCCACAGCTGTTTCTCTTACAGCAGGGGAAAAAGAACATCAGACATGAAATACAGGACATGTGCAAATCTCAAGGCTTTTTCTGGGAATCAAACCATAGCCAACACAGTATTCAACAAAGGAATTCATGGGAAATGTTATTGCTGCTGGAGGGATTTGATGCCTCATTACCCACTCCTTCTGGAATGACGGGCCTGAATAAGTATGCACCTTGACTTGGCAATACAGCAGTGTAAATTTTCCTTCTGGGGCTACTTTGTCTTCTTTTCCTGGAAGAGCAGGTTCTCTGTGTGTTTTGGAGTAGTGAGATATTGGAGGAAGGGGAGGGGAGTGCTAATGGAAGGCAATGCAGATGGGGAGGGCACAGTAACTGTACCGTAAAACGTCCAAATAATTATGGAGAATCCCACCCCACCCCCCAACACACACAGACATACATAACTGCTGTAGTATTCCTCACAGCATCATTTTCTCCTGTAGTTTCCCCCTTGATATTTGCAGACTTTATGTATGTATGTATTTATTTATTTATTTTTGCAGGGCAATGGGGGTTAAGTGACTTGCCCAGGGTTACACAGCTAGTTAGTATCAAGTGTCTGAGGTCAAATTTGAACTCAGGTCCTCCTGAAATCCAGGGCCAGTGCTTTATCCACTGTGCCACCTAGCTGCCCCCTTATTTGTAGACTTTTAAAACCTGTTTTAGATTCATCTATACTCAGATTAATGCTCTGTGCCCTTATTCCTACTCTGAATTCTTCCTGGAAAAACCATTTATCTTTAAAATCAATTATACAATATCTGAATGAACTGGTAAAAAGGAACAATATATGTGAAGCAAGAGTAAAGAATAAAATCAGGAAAACACATTAGCAATACACTTCTCAACACCTATGGCCCAGACTGAACCACCTCCCAACCTCCAGGGATGGAAAGTTGTCTCTCCCCATCCCAGCTCCATGATGGTACTTTTAGCCAGTACCCACTCTAAAGGATTCAGATTTGGTGGGTTAGTAAGTTGTCTCTTGGATGACTATCTTGGTGTCAGTCATTGCTGATGCTTGTTATAGAAATGCTGAAAGATCAGAAATGTGTTGCCTGGGGGCAGCTAGGTGGCACACTGGATAAAAACACGGGCCCTGGATTCAGGAGGACCCGAGTTCAAATTCAGCCTCAGGACACTTGACACTTACTAGCTGTGTCACCCTGGGCAAGTCACTTAACCCTCATTACCCTGCCCCACCCCCCCAAAAAAAGTGCTGCCTTTGCTGCCTTCATGGATGGGAATGGACCCTGGGGGCCAGAGAGCACAATCATAATGAATCCCAAGACAGCCAGGCCTCTTGAAACTAGACCTCAGTACCTCATGCCCAACCTTAGCACAAGGCAGAGGCGGACACCCCAAAGTCCACAAAACTTTGGCAGGCAGAAACATGCTACACTATTGTTGGTAAAATTGAGGTATCCCTCCAATTCATGCATTCCTAGGACCACTGAGAATCTCTCGTGAGAACGTGGTGGACTAGAGAAGTTCTTTACACATAATTGTCCACAGGGTAGAGATGACTATAGGAGTGAGATTGTCAGCACGCCAAGACACCAGAAAAGATCCAAATAGTACAAAGGGAGCCAGTCATATCTCTACGGGCCTCTAGATTACTATTTCTATTATAAATATTGCCTCATGCACTTCACTATCATGAAAGCCTGAGGACTGGAGTCAGTTCTCCTTCTAGGGTGTCTCATCTTCCTCTTGACGCCTTTAGTCATCTTCATAGGGATCAGAATGGAGACCTGGACGCTGGATTCCAGCCCTTTGGACATGCCCTGCACTTCTTTACTTCCCTGCATTTGCTGGTGCTGTACCCTGTGGAATATCTGCTCTGTTCTTCTTCATGCCCTGATTTTTCTACCCATACCCCCAGAAAATCATACCACCCCCAGTGGCCCTTCTCTATTCCTTTCTATAGCTAACCTTACCTCTTGGAACTCGTGGAGCATTTAGTTTTGTAATTTTCTCCAGTGCTTACCATGTAATAGTATGAGTTATCTATGCTTGTATCATAACCCGTACTAAAACACAAGCCCCGTAAGGGTAGAGACTGATTTATCTAAACTTTGTGTTGCCCCTTGTACCCAGCATCTAACAAATGCGGATGAGATCATGCCTTTTCTTCGGGTCCCTTCTTCTTTCAAAAGTCCCACTTCCCACTTAGAAGCTGAGACAGCAGAACAAGAGAGAGCAGTAAGTGGCAGCCAGGGAGGAACAAGGAAAGGATACAGTATGAGATGGACGGTCAAAGGTGTGTTTGTGTGTCATTGTATCCATGTTCCTCTATAGGCTGGGTGTGATCTCTCTGCTTTTCAGTGGTCTGATGCTGGGTGGGTAGGATAGAAGGGACAGGTGAATATAGATGGTGAGGGTATGGTGAAAATTCAGGATAGTGCATGGAACTATTTGCAATGCTTCTTTTACATCACCTTTAAATATAGGCTGTTCCTTTATTTTTTAGGGAGTTGGGTTGTTACTTCTATTAATCACAGAGAGAGTCCATGGAATTGCCATGGCTAGTTAGGAAGACCTGGATTTGAATTCCACGTCACACTTAATCTCTCTGGCTCTCAGTTTCCACATGTGTAAAATAATAGTTTGGACTTGATCAGCTCTAAAGGCTCTTCCAGCTATTCATCTCTAATACTACTTTTTGCCCTTATCTTGCAGTCATGGATGGCCTTTGCTCCACCTAGCTATACTGGCCCTGGATTCAGGAGGACCTGAGTTCAAATCTGACCTCAAACACTTGACACTTACTAGCTGTGTGACTCTGGGCAAGTCACTTAATCCTCATAGCCCCGCCAAAAAATAAAATAAGATAAAATAAAAATAGGTCTTGCCCAATTTTCCCATTTTGGGTAGCTTGGTGGCACAGTGAATAAAGCACTGGCCCTGGATTCAGGAGGACCTGAGTTAAAATCTGGCCTCAGACACTTGACACTTACTTACTAGCCGTGTGACCCTGGGCAAGTCACTTAACCCTCATTGCCCCGCAAAAAAAAAAAAAAAAAAAGGATGAAAGAAACAGGATTCAAGTCCAGTTCCTCCTGACTCCAAGTCCAACACTATTTTCATTACAATGGGTGAACAGTATGACTTAAATTTTTAAAAACAAAACAAAGTTTATTTAAGTCAATCATCACAAGCTCATCTCACACCAGAATAATTAATATGGTAAAAGCACACAAAGGAAAAAAAGACTAAGCATTCCTTCTGGCCTACCTGTTTGGTGTATATGTAAAAATCAATAAAATGTCCAAGAATCAAGGGGAGGTAGGGGTGATGTCCTGTATATGCTTTACAAAATGGTATCAGCTTTTGACTATTAAATATTGACTCTAAAGACATTCATTAAAAGGAGCGAAGTGGTTGTTCTGGTACTACTGTAACCAGGTCTAATGCAGCTGCAAATAATGACCAGGCCAAAGAAAGGGGTACAGCTCCTTTGGGGGAGAAAAGGGACACCAGGAGAATGAGTGAATGAGATAACTTATGAAAGAATAACAGTTTGTCTTTATAGATAATGTTGGAACAGTTGCCTAGCTTCAGAAACAGACTATCTTTTTGGTTGTTTTTTTTTTTTGTTTTGTGGGGCAATGAGGGTTAAGTGACTTGCCTAGGATCACACAGCTAGTTAGTGTCAAGTGTCTGAGGTCGGATTTGAACTCAGGTCCTCCTGAATCCAGGGCCAGTGCTTTATCCACTGTGCCAAGTACTTGCCCTCCAGACTATCTTTTGGAAAGGAGGATGGAGACTTTTTTTTTTTTTAATTTTTGTTTTGTTTTGTTTTTGCTGGGCAGTGAGGGTTAAGTGACTTGCCCAGGGTCACACAGCTAGTTAGTGTCAAGTGTCTGAGGTCGGATTTGAACTCAGGTTCTCCTGAATCCAGGGCCAGTGCTTATCCACTGCGCCACCTAGCTGCCCCCAGGATAGAGACATTTTAAAAGAAGGAGCCTAGGAGTAACACTGTTATGCCATCCTTACCCTGCTCTAATATCTTTCCCTGAAGAGCCAATTTTCCACGAAAATAATCATTTGCAAAGTAGTCAGATGGACTTAAGACAGTAATCATAACTCTTCTTTGACTCAAGGAAGCACTGGTTTTTCTGAATAAATAGACCCAAAGGCTCAAAGGGAAATTCTGCCCATTCTCCTAGGTCTATGTTTTCAAAAACAGCAACAACCCAAATTTTTAAAAAATGAAGCATTACAGCAACAATGCTCAAGAGGCAGTCAGAAAGGAAGCTAAATGACTGGAATCTATTTTTTGAAGTCAAGTGATGGGGTCAGGACAGTGGGAGACATCAGAGCACTCAATCGATAGGTTGCCTGGGAAAAAGGTTACTTTCATTATTATCTTTCACCAAACAACAACAAAAACAATAAAAATCCAGAAGTATTTTCTTTGGAAAAATGTTAGGAAACTGACTGGTTAAAATGCTTAATAAATGTTCCAGAATGATTCCTCATGGGAATCATCCCATGAAATATACTTAGCCTTAAAGTAGCCTAAGTCTGAGTCTATAATTTCCTTCAAGACTGTGCAAGGATATTGAATTATCTCATACATTTGGCAAACTGAAGGTGACTTTTAACTCGTGCATTGGGAAAATGTTAAGGAACTGGCTTGTATATATAGTTATTAAATGCTCCCAAATGAGATAATTGTGTAAAGCTCTTTGTAAACCTTAACATGCTCAATAGAAATGCTAGCTATTGTTATTTTTAACTGCTCCCTAAACAGGAATCATTCCATGAAATGTAGTATAGTGCTTCGACTAAATCTATCATTAGCTCCAAAGTTGGCTAAAGCTAAGGAAATATAGGGTTGTTCAAAGCTCAGAAAGGTTGCTGCCAGCTGGCCACACACCCATAATAAAGGTGGGAATTCTGGATCAAAGGATTGAGGGGCAAGGCACCTCCATGACACCCCCAAGGCCCCTATGATGCTCCACATGGAAGTAGCTAACTGTTCTAAGTTCCAAAAGAGTCAACTGTTGGAAACTCAGACTCTCTGAGAGAGAAGCTATGCACAGTTAAGACTATGGGAAATAGATTCCTTTCATGATGGAGAGAAGGCAGCTAATGGTATCTTGCTAGCCTAAAGCCTGCGTGGGAAAGGGCTTCACTCCATTACTGACAGAGTTGCAGTTAAGTCCCTGAAGAATGATAACAGAGAGAAGCTTTGCCATCACCTGTTCAACAGAATCCTGCCCAATAAGCAAACAGCAATACTCTGCAACAACTGCACATTCTCTCTAATGGAAGTGGTGTTATGACCTCACCAGACTCTACTGACACCAGGATATAGTGATATTCACAGGCCTGCAATGTCAGAGTTATGAATTGCTCCTCAAATACCCATGGCCTATGTGTATGCTCTCTAAGTGTGTGCATTAGCCATACATTCCTTACATTCGTGTCTCTCCATATCTGTTCTCTTGGTGTGTTCAGTCTCCCCACTGATGGTATGTGTAAATATAAGAGTGTGCTGATGATTTGTGGGGGGCAGGGGAAAATAGTTTACTGCTACTTTTCTTGCCATGGGCCAGCAAGCTGGCTCAGTGGATGGAATGCCAGGCCTAGAGTCAAGAAGACTCATCTTATTGAGTTCAGACACTCACTAGTTGTGTGACCTTGAACTAGTCATTTAACCTTATTTGCCTCAGTTTCCTCATTTATAAAATGAAATGGAGAAGGAAATGGAAAACCACTCCAGTGTCTTTGTCAAGAAAGCCCAAAAAAGAGTCATGAAGAGTTAGACATGAGATTCTAGGGTGGAGCCAAGATGGTGGAGGAAAAAGGCAGTGAGCTCTTGAACCCACGACATGATCACTCCAAAAAAATCTAAATAATCCCATAGGACAATTCCTGGAACGTGCTCAGATCATTTTCCAACCAAAGATGGCTTAGAAGGAGGGAGCTGCTGTGCCAAGGCAGGACTGGAGCCCAACCCCACAGTCACACTAACATAGATCCAGTCCCAGGCAGGCCAAGCCTGGGAAGGAGACCCCCAGAGCCTCTGAATAAGATGCAGTACCAGTATCATCTGGAACTAAGTTCATGGTCTGGTGAAAGGGCTAGGCCCTTGGCAGTGGGGAGATTACAGGGGTTTCTGCTGGTACTAAGGGAGAACTTGGGTTTTTCACCCCTGCTGGGAACCAGGAGGTAGGCTTGAGTAGCAGTGGCCCAGGTAGGGGAGGGGCACAGGCTCATCGGAGCTGACAACCCAGCACACAAAGTTTTGCTGTCTGGTTAATTAGCAAGTTGGCCTGGGGTTATCTACAGACCAGGGAACAGGCCAGGTGAGTGAAGAACCTGACCCTCCTTAAATCATACCATCTGGGACCCCCTGAATCTTGGTACAGTACAGCCTGGAAACAGTGCCCCACTTTAAGGAGCTAAAAGTCAAGTAAAAGAAAGGCAAGATGAGCAGAGAAAGGTAAGAACCATAGAAAGTTTCTTTAGTGACAAGGAAGATCAAGGTTCACCCTCAGAAGAGGATAGCAACATCAAGGCTTTTACATCCAAAGCTTCCAAGAAAAATATGAATTGGTCTCAGGCCATAGTGGTGCTCAAAAAGGACTTTGAAGATAAAGTCAGAGAGGTAGAGGAAAAAACGGAAAGAGAAAGGAGGGTGACACAGGAAACACATGAGAAAAAAATCAACAGCTTGAAAAGCCAAATGGAAAAGCTCTCTGATGAAAATAATTGCCTAAGAATTAGGATTGAGCAAATGGAAGCTAGTGATTTTATGAGAAGCCAAGACACAATAAAGCAAATCCAAATGGAAAAAAGAAGGCAATGTAAAATGTCTTCTTGGAAATAGTGCTGACCTGGAAAACAGATCCAGGAGAGATAATTTGAAAATTATTGGACTACACAAAAACCATGATCAAGGAAAGATCTTAGACACCATCTTCCAAGAAATTGTCAGGGAAAATTGTCCTGATATTATAGAAGCAAAAAGTAAAATAGAAATTGAAAGAATCCACTGATCACCTCCTGAAAGAGATCCCAAAAGGAAAATTCCCAGGAATATTATAGCCATATTCCAGAGCTCCCATGTCAAGGAGAAAATATTGGAAGCTGCCAAAAAGAAAGAAATCGACTACTGTGGAGCCCCAGTCAGGATATCACAAGATCTAGCAGCTTCTATATTAAAGGATCAGAGGGCATGGAATATGATATTCCAGAGGGCAAAGGAATTGGGATTACAACCAAGAATCACCTATCCAGCAAAACTGACTATAATCTTTCAGAAGAAAAAATGGGACTTCAATGAAAAAGAGGACTTTCAGGTATTCATGATGAAAAGACCTGGACTGAATGGAAAATTTGACTTTCAAATACAAGACCCTGTAGAAACATAAAAAGGTAAACAGGAAAAATAAATTAAGAGGGATATTAAAAGGTTAAACTGGGGGGCAGCTAGGTAGCACAGTGGATAGAGCACCAGCCCTGGATTCAGGAGGACCTAGGTTCAAATCCGGCCTCAGACACTTGACACTTACTAGCTGTGTGACCCTAGGCAAGTCACTTAACCCTCATTGCCCCACCCCCCACCAAAAAAGGTTAAACTGTTTACATTCCTACATGGGAAGATGATACATCTTACTCATAAGAACTTTCTCAGTATTAGGGCAGATGATAGAAATAAATTTAGACAGAGGGCACAGGTGGGAATTGATTTTTAAGGGATGATATCTATAAAGTATTTATTTTTTCTCTTTTTTTGTGGGGTGATTGGAGTTGGACAACATGCCTGGGTTCATGCAGTGGGTGAATGTCTTATGTCTGAGGCTGAATTCGGGCTAGGGTCCTCCTGGGTTCAGGGTGCATGCTTTGTCCACTGTGTCACCTAGCTGCCCCATGATGACATCTTTAGGGTAAAATTGAGGGGTGAGAGGAATGCACTGGGGGACGGGGAAGGGGATAGGTAGCATGGGGTGAAATCCAACATGAAAGAAACAGGAAAGGGCATATGGAGTAAGGGGAGAGATGGAGGAGGAGCAGGGCAGTAAATGAACTTTACACTCATCAGAATAGGCTCAAAGACCTTAATCTCATCAGAGTTGGCTCAAGGAGGGATTAACATACCACCCAATTGGGTGGAGTAATCTATTTAAGATGGGCAGTAAATGAGCCTAATACTTATCAGAATTGGCTCAAAGGCCTTCATCTCATGAGAATTGGCTCAAGGAGGGAATAACATACACACTCAATTGGGTGGAGTAATCTATATAACCCTGCAGGAAACTAGGAGGGGAAGGGGATAAAGAGGGAGGAGCAAAAGAAGGGAGGGCAGATTGGGGGAGGGGACAGTCAGAAGCAAAACTCTTTTGAGTAGTGATAGGATGAAAGAAGATAGATAATATAATAAATACCATGGGGAACGGAAAAGGATGGAGGGAAACAGTTAACAATAGTAATTGTAAAAAAAAGGAAAAGGAAAAAAATTGTACAAGAAATATTTATATCAACTCTTTGTGGTGACTAAGAATTGGAAATCAAAGGAATGTCCATCAATTGGGGAACGACTGAAGAAGCTGTGGTTTATGATTGTAATTGAATATTATTGTGCTATAAGAAATGATGAGCAAGATGATTTCAGAAAAACCTAGAAAGACTCAGATGAACTGATGTATAGTGAAGTGAGCAGAACCGGGAGAACATTGTGCATGGTGACTACAGTATTATTCTATGGGCAATTGTGAATGACTTGCCTACTCTCAGCAATACAATGATCTAAGACAATCCCAAAGGGCTAATGATGAAAGTATACTATCCACCTCCAGAGAAAGAACTGATATTGATGAAACACAGACAAAAAAAAAAAGAGTATTTATGGATCGTACATGTATAACCTATATCAGATTGGTTGCTGTCTTGTGGAGGGAGAAAAATTTGGACCTCTAAATCTTATGAAAATGAATGTTGAAAACTACCTTTACATGTAACTGGAAAAAATAAAATAAATGGTTGTTACAAAAAAAATCATATAAAACATAGGAGTTCAAAGGAAACAAATTATATTGGAATAAGATAGAATTTTTCCCATCCAAGTTCACAAACACTCTGAAATAAAGCCTGGTGAGTTTGCCCCAAGTAAAAAAAAAAAAAAGAGTTGGACATGACAGAAAAACAACTGAATGAAAGTAACAACTTTTCTTGCCATGCAATTTCATCAAATGCCTTTATTTTGAATTATCTGTGTCCTCTGGCTGAATACTAAAAAGAAACACATTCATGAAGGCTCATGAACCATGGTTTTGAGAGTACTGTGTACCTGGGATAGGTTGTCTGAGGAAGTCATATAGGCATTTGGAGACCTTAAGATAACTTTTAATTCATGCATTTCATTCATAAGAGAGAAAATGAGATCATAATTTTAAGCTTCATGCCTAGGGGAAAAATGCATGCATATTGGTTTCTTGAATTGGTTTGTGCTAGTCGCTGCTTCTAGGCTTTAGGCTTATTTTCTGCCTTGATGAGCTCAGGCAGTGCAAGGTTCTCTTTCAAAAGTATAGGTGTCTTCATGGAGAATTCATTGGAAACTGTTGGCAGCAGCTACAGAAAAGCAAATAGGGTGTCAGCTAGTGATACCTCCCTTCTCACTTAAGTGTCACATTCTCAGTTGCCACCTGGCTTTCTTACAGTCTCTTCCGTTCACCCATATAAACTCACCTGCTGACACTGATAGAGAGCTATCGTAAGATTGGAGTTTAACTTCTAGAAACATATTAACAATCAAGTATAAATAAATGTCATTATCTTCTCTCCATGACTTTCCCAGTTTAGTATGAAAAAGAAAATATTTCATCCTCCTAATTCTTATTTGCAACCTGGAGTGTTCTCCTGGGATAACACTTTCTGGAAAATTGCTTTTATGTGTTTAGGTGAACTGCCTGGTTTCTTACCTGGGCTGTTTATCTGGTTCTACTTTGGTGCAAGGAAAAATTATTACATATAATTAATTCTACTTGGTTGATAGAAACCATTGGAAAGCAGTCAATTCCAGATCTTGCTTAAAAATTGTAACCTGACAGGAGGACCTGAGTTCAAATCCGGCCTCAGACACTTGATACTTACTAGCTGAGTGACCCTGGGCAAGTCACTTAACCCCCATTGCCCCACAAAAAAAAATTATAACCTGAGGGTTTCTCACAATCACTTATTACTGTCCTTATGCGACAAACAGTTGTCCATGTAATATATCTGACCGGGATGGATTGTTACCAATGAAGAGGGAAAAAAAGTTAGTTTGTGTAGCTGATATAAACTTTGACAAGGAGCAAGGAATCTTTCTGATTGCTACCTGTAAGCAAACTAAATGATTAAAAATCTAAATAATTTTGGGTATTCTTAGCATTCTTGCTTTGTGATACTCTGAGTTATAGCTCCTCTGCCCTCATTAAAGACCTTATTTCTCCTAAAAAATATAATAATAATTTGAGCCAAAGCACAGAATGATGGAAATATATTCTTGAGGTCTTTTCCTAAGACCTATAAGGTGAGCTTCTCGGAAGAATCAGGTGAATAAGTGTAAGCACAAGGCAACATTCCCTTTTATTTGGTGTGTTTACAGGTAGGTCATATGGCTTAAATGGAGACATGCCTGGGAACATTGTGGGGAGGAAAAGACATCAAAGGAAGGATCCTAGAGAAGAATCCACCACCACCTCAAGCTGAGATAGTAGCCAATACCTCCAAAAGAGTGGCAAAGTGAACTGTGACCAGGACTGGTACTTACAGAATGGGGTGGAGAAGGGCAAGAGGGAAGAGATGTAATCTGAGGGGGAGAGGGAGAGGAAGAGGGAGGGAAGGAGGGAGGGAGAGAGAGAGGGAGGGAGTGGAGGGAGGGGAGGGAGAGAGGGAGAGAGAGAGAGAGAGGGAGAGAGAGAGAGAGAGAGAGAGAGGGAGAGAGAGGGAGAGAGAGAGGGAGAGAGGGAGAGAGAGAGGGAGGGAGAGAGAGAGAGAGAGAGAGAGAGGGAGAGAGAGAGGGAGGGAGGGGAGGGAGGAGAGAGAGAGAGAGAGAGAGAGGGAAAGAGAGAGAGAGAGGAGGGAGAGAGAGAGGGGGAGAGAGGGGGGAGGGAGAGAGAGAGAGAGGAAGAGAGAGAGTTGGGCATGAAGGTCTTTAGATCGTGGCAATAAGAGAGTATTGCTCTAGGACTTGGCACATAATAGCAAACTCTCACAATTCCGTATGATTCCCAGGTCTATAATCACTCCATATATCAGGGAAGCTGAAGAGGAACTAGGTGGTTTATAGGAAGGGGTGTGCTTTCATGGTTGGAACAAGGAGCAAGGCAGAGAAGAGAAGGTACCAAGCAGGAAGAAGGGCATAGTGAGGAGTAGTCTGTTGGAAGTAGAACAGTGAAAAGAAAATTGTTTTGGAGTCAGAGGAGCTGGGTTCAAATCCAGCCTCTGATATTTATTACCCGTATGACCTTGTGCAAAACACTTCTGGGCCTCAGTCTACTCATATAGAAAATGAAGACGTTGGACTAGGTGGCCTATAAGGACCCTTACATTTCTAGATCTATGATATTGTTGTAAGGTGTGTGCATATGTGTTGTGTCAGTGTAGTTTTTGTGTCCACAAAGGTCTGTTTAGATGTGGCTCAAAGGGAAGAATGAATAGGTATCTCTAGAGTCTCCTCCACCCACTCTTCTCCAAGGGAGACTTTGATTCTCACCAAGAGGACCGTAGGAGACTGGGGCCATGAGTCTGGACTCTTCACACTCTTCAGGGAGGGTTTGCCAGACTGGAATAATTTCTATTCACCTCCATAAACACTGTTAGTCTAAGAGAGGTCATTTTTAGGTTCAAGACATTCTTAATTGCTATCCCTTGAATAGGAAATGAGTGCGTCAACCTATACATCCAAAGGTTTGACTCTCTTCCCACCAAGTGCCAGTTACACAAAAACCATCAGACATATCAAAAAAGGAAACAAAACCATTTATCCAGGGTCATAGCAAACAGAAATCAGAGGAGTTATATAGATTAGAATATACCAAACAATTCATAAAACGAATGAACTCTCCCACTGGAAGCAAATTATCTCAGCTCAACCATAGACAAGGTAGAGTCACATATCTCACTTGAGAGTGAATTCTCCATTCTCCAATGCAGAAAACCAGGGATAGGAACACGATTGAAGTGCTGGCTCTTCTTCCCAAAATCTTTCTCTCCCTTCAATGGCCTTTCCCTGAAGAGAATCTGAAACTGGGCATCTCCTCCCCTGAAGTTGGAAGCCCAAAGCACCGGGATCTCTCTTTTCTCAAGCTGGTACCAATCCCACCACTCCTAACGTTCATGCATGAAACACTGAGTAATTATTTATTTTCCACCAATAGGGAGACAGTCTTATGGAAATAGGCCTGAACCCGGGTTACACCATCATATGACTAGCCCTCCCAATGCAGAGGTTTTTCCAGACTATTATATGTACTTTGGATATCACTAACAAGATTGCTTTTCCTCTCCTGAGCATTATCTGTGCTTTAAAAAAAAATGCAGTTGAATATACATTGATTGATGTTTTCCTTTCCAAGTATATCAGACATGGAATCTGATGAAAACAGCAGAGTTCAAATAAAGGTTCAAATAAATTCAACAGAGTTCAAATGAATTCATACTAAATTTTTATTTAAATCATTCAAGGGAGAGTTTTTAGGGAACTGGTTTCAAAAAGCTTCCCTTGAGGCTCAAAACATTCAAAGGTTTTACCAGATTTCCAAAGAGGTCCATGACACACAAAAAGGATAAGACATCTGAGCCTAGGCAGAGAAACATAAAGAATCTTACAGATAGATAGATAGATAGATAGATAGATAGATAGATGATAGATAGATAGATAGATAGATAGATAGATAGATAGATAGATAGATAGATAGATAGATAGATAGATAGATAGATAATCTTATGTGATCTTCAACAAAGCAGCCTTGATACTGGTTCCATTATGACCTTGTACGTCAGTTCCAAGAACTAGGCTCTATCCTTTTTCCGTCTGTGACCAAGCTACCATCCCAGTAATCAGAATCTCTGTCCTATTTCCCTTTCTTCCCAAGCCCAAGTCCCTGCCTTGGTTCCTTCTTCTGGAAATGGAGATCTGTTTTTCACCTCTCCCCTAAATCCTGCCCCTGAATCCTAGTACCTATAATTGGGTTCCTGCTACCTCCCTTATACTGCCTACCCGAGAACCTCTTTGCATATTGCCTTCTGCTTCCCCCATCCTTACAACAGGGAACTTTATACTCTGGCTACCTGTCAAGACCCCAGTATGTTGCCTCTACTCATACTTCTCCTGGAGGCCTTTTCCATCCCTGTGTGGATCTACCTGGTCTCTGAGTACTGGCCCTCCATAATCCAGTCCATCTCATGGAAGATCTAGCCTCAACAATAACAGGAAATCATAGTAACTGGAAGGAATCTCCAGTCCTCTAGGAAGAGAGGAAATCTATTGTGTCATAATAGAAACCCACTATTTTAAAGCAAATATTAGTTGAGATTGGTGATAAACCCAGGGAAAGGAAAATTATTTGGATTGTAATAAAATGTCAAGTACTTAACAGCCGTTCTCTCTCTTTGACTTGAGAAAAATTGTTTCCTATAGATTCATGTCTAAATATGTAGCGTCCTTTATCATTGGCTCTAAGAATGGCTAGGGTTTCTTTCTTATCTAAGTTAATTTACAGTATAATGCCTCACTGAGGCATCTTCACAGGGAAGAGAACTCCCTACCAATACACTTAAACTTTTAGGAAGATATATTTTCTAATAATTTACAGTCAGAGATACAGCTTGTGGAATTCCATATTCCATACCTAGTAAGGAAGAAAACAACCATTTATTAAGCACCTACCAGGAGCTGTGATGAATGCTTTACAAATAACTCATTTAATCCTCACAACAGCCCTGGGAGGTAGGTCTTATTATGATTCTCATTTTACAGTTGAAGAAAACAAGGCAGACAAAAGATTAAATAAGTTGACTTGGGTCCCATAACTAGTGAGCATCTGAGACTGGATTTGAACTCTGGTCTTTCTGACTCCAGGCTTACTGCTATATCCACTGCACCACCTCAATGCCTCTTCTAAGAGGTACGGCATAAATATGTTAGCAAGGAAGTGAAAGAACACTATCATGGCACTCATATACCTCTCTTAATTCAATCTAAAATGGATTAAGATGGGGCAGGTAGGTGGCTCAGTGGATAAAGCACCAGCCCTGGATTCAGGAGGACCTGAGTTCAAATCCAGTCTCAGACACTTCACACTTACTAGCTGTGTGACCCTGGGCAAGTCACTTAACCCTTATTGCCCCGCAAAAAATAAATGAATGAATGAATGAATAGATAAATAAATAAAATGGATTAAGTTTTATTAGGAGTCATATTGTACTATTACCACCTATTAAGTATGCTGCCCACTAAAACCTCCAAGACTCTTGCAAAGGGACTCCTGCAAAGGGACTCCTGTCTAGCAGAAGAAAGCATGGTTGCAAACCTATCCATTTTTTGACGGGGAGCTCTTTTAAAATTTTGGATAAATACAAACTCCTCCATTTGGCATTTAAAACCTACTTTTCCAAACATTTCACATTTCTGCTCTTCATAGATACTCTGTTCCAGCCAAACTGGCCTATTAACTGTTTCCTGAATGCTGCATTCCATTTTCAGTTTCCATGACTTTTTGTTCTACCTTCCCCGCTAGCCAACACCAGTGTCTGAAATGCACTCCCTCCTTGCTTCAACATATTAGTATCCTCAACTCTCTTTAGAACACAGTCCTTAACTCTCTTTAGAACACAGAAGTTCAGGGCCAGCTCCAATCAGAAACGTTCCTCTTCCCTCTAAAGTCATTGGTGGTCTCTCTGGCCTCAAATTATCTTGTTCTTAATTTTCTGTATGAATACTGAATCCCCTCACTCACTTGAAAGTAGTCTCCTTGAGGGAAGGACGGCTTTGAGTTTTGTCTCTGTGTCCCAGGACCTATTAGAGAGTCTAACACATTGTGGACTCTTCACAAATTCTTGTTGAATCTGTGAATAAATTATAGACTCTCAAATAATGCTAAATAGCTTTCTCTATTAAACAAATATATGTTTTAAGTTGTACGGCAGCCTTCTGCTATCATTAATTTTCCAAATTGTACTTTCCCCAAATTAGAGTGTCCCCCTCTTAATAACGATTCCATTACATAAATATGTATTGAGTGTCTTCTGTGTGCATGATACCATGGGGACTACAAAAAATGAGTGAGACACTCACTGCTCTTAAGGTGCTTGAAATAAGAGAGAAATGAGATGCATATATAATTAAAAGTAATGAAAGGTAAAATGCCAACTAGGAGCAGGAGGAAAATGCTAACAGTAAGGCATTTGAGCTGAGCCTTGAAGGATGGGGTTAGAGATGGAGAGGAGTACAGGCTTGAACAGAATAGCAAAAGCCCCCAGAGCAAAAGAGTTTGAGGCCTGTTTATGGACCAGGAGCTGGAGATATTGGAGCTTTGAATCAATCACATGACATTATGAAGCCTTCAAATTGTCACATAACTACAGAAGCAATCTTTGGGATATTCCCCAATTTCCTGGGGAGTGAGTAATGTACATACAAAATGTAAAACTCTGGCTTTTATGAAGGGTGCTGTGTGAACAACATAATGTTTAATGATAAATAGTTTTCAAACTGGGTTATTTAATATTTTAAAAATCCCACAGATACCAGAGATAAAAGTTCTAATGATTTTAAAAGGTATTAAGTTATTCTTCCCCGCTTGAGCAGACAGGGTTCCTCTGGATTTTTGCAGATGGACAGATTTTTAAAATTAATTTTTAATTTTTAATTTAAATTTTTTTGTTACAATTTGAGTTCCATGTTGTCTTCCACCCTCCCAACCCTACATTAAAGAAGATCAAGATTGGATGGAGATATACAAGGTGGGCCAAAAGTCATGAAGGGGTTTCAATATTTAACAACTCCTTTATTTTTTATTTTTTATTTACAACACCCATAGCATCATATATAATACATATAGGAAATGAATTTACATTACGTGTGAAAAATTACATCATAAATACCAAAAAAAGGAAAAATAATTTTCAAAAAGTTATTGAAACAGCATGACTTTTGGCTCACTCTGTATATGTAGAACCTTACAATACTTACTTTTTATTCTTTGTCTGGAGGAGGAGAGCAGTTTCCTTCATAGGTCTTTTTTGGTTGATTTGAATGACCTTATTACTAAAAATAGCTTGGTCATCCACAGTTGTTGTTGGTCCTTCTTTCTTGAAGAGGACCATGACATCAGGGCGATGTCATGACTGAACTGGATTTAAGTGACGGAGGGCTGTGCAAGGTTACCAACTTTACTCTCTCCTCCAGAGCCATCTGGGTCCAGTGGCAAGATATACATCAGGATGACTGGAGGTGCCCCTGGGTTTTTTTTTTTAAGGCAATTGGGGTTAAGTGACTTGCTCAGGGTCACATAGCTATAAGTGACTGAGGTGAGATTTGAACTCAGGTCCTCCCAATTTCAGGACCAGTGCTTTATCTACTGTGCCACCTCACTGCTCTCATCCACAATTACTTTTTGAGCAATACTGCTGTTACTATATTTACAACTTTCTCTTGGTGCTGCTTCTTATACTCTGCATTATTTCATACAAGTCTTCTCATGTTTTTCTAAAAATAACCTGCTTGTCATTTCTTATCACACAGTAGTATTCCATCGCAATCATATACCACAACTTCTTCAGCCATTTTCCAATTGATGTGCACCCCCTCACTTTCCAGTTCTTTGCCACCACAAAGAAAGCTGCTATAAATGTTTTAGAACATATAGGTTCACCTTGGAAAATAGACTTACTAGTAGTGTTGCTGGCATAATTCCAAATTGTTTTCCAATATGGTTGGATCAGTTCACAATTCCACCAACAGTGTATTAGTCTCCCAATTTTTTCCACACTCCAATATTTGTCATTTTCCCTTGTGATGATTGTTGTTTGTTGTTTGTTCTTAAAAAGGACTTACACCCAAACAAGGAGCAAGAGAGGCATGGGCTGGGGCCTATTATTGGCTAATCAGTGAGAGCCAGAATGATTGGGTTTTAAGGAATAATCAAGTAGCTCCATTTGAATCCTAATGGGCTTTATCAACACCTGGTTTTTCAGAGCTATATTTTGAGAAATCATAAATGAAGACTACATGAAAGAAAAGAGTTAATTGCCCCAGTTTAAAAACAAACAAACAAACAATGAGAGAATAAATAAGTAGGGGAAAAAAAACCCTAGCCCTCAAATTCCAAGATACCTTGCAAAGTATAAAGTAGTCAAAATGTATATTCCTTTGGACCAGAGTACTCATGTGTAAGAATATGACTCCTACAGGACAGAGAAAAAGGGCATGTATCCATTTTGACCTTATGGTATAAGGTATTGGTCTATACCTAGTTTCTGCCAGACAGCTTTCCAGTTTTCTCAGCAATCTTTACCAAATAGTGAGTTTTATCTCAAGTTCCTATTCCAGTTCTTAGATATTTACATTTATCAAACACAAGGTTACTATAATCACTTACCACTGTATATTGTATGATTGAAATTGACTAAGAAATAGAATGGTGGATCAGTGGAATAGAGTTTTTATGATTATAGCCTTGTAATACAGCTTAGGGAGGCTAGGTGGCACAATGGAAAGAGTATCAGGCCTGGAGTCAGGAAGACTCCTCTTCCTGAATCCAAATCTAGCCTCAGACACACATTAACTCTGTGATCCCGGGCAAGTCACTTAACTCTGTTTGCCTCAGAAGGAAACAGCAAACCACTCTAGTATTTTTGCTAAAAAAATCCTAAATGGATCACAAAGAGTTGAACATGACTGAAGCAACTGAATAACAACAAATAGTTTAAGATTCTAGTGCTGTTAGACTTCCTTCCTTTACATTTTTCATTAATCCTTCTGATATTCTTGACCTTTTGTTCTTCCAAATTAATTTATTATTTATTCTAGCTCAATAAAATTTCTTTTGGTAGTTTAATTGGGATGGCACTGAGAAGTAGATTAGTTTAGATAGACAGTCGTTTTTATTATATTGGCTTGGCCCACCTATTAACAATAAATATTTCTCCTATTATTTAAATCTGATTTTATTTGTATAAAAAGTATTTTATAATTATGTTTATATAGGTCCTGGCTTTGCCTTGGAAAGTAAAGTCCCATGTAGTTTATATTTTCTACGGTTATTTTAAATGAAATTTGTCTTACTAGTTCTTGCAGGGTTTTTTTAGTGATATATAGAAAGGCTGATGGTTTATGTGGCAATATTTTATATTCTGCTACTTTGCTAAAACTATTGTTTCAACTAACTTTTTAGTTGAATCTCTAGGATTTTCCAAGTATAACATCATATCATCTACAAAAAGAGATAGTTTTATTTCCTTATTGCCCATTCTGACTTTTTCGATTTCTTTTTCTTCTCTTGCTGATATTGCTGGTGTTTCTAGTACAATATTAAATAATATTAGTGATAATAGGTGTCCTTATTTCACTTTTGATCTTATTGGAAAGGTTTCTAGCTTATCTCCACTACAGATAATGCTTACTAATGGCTTTAGATAGATGTTTCTTATCATTTTAAGGAAAAATCCATTTAAACCTTTGCTTTCAAGTGTTTTTAATATGGATGAGTATTGTATTTTTGTCAAAAAAATTTTTCTGCGTCTATTGATATAATCATATAATTTTTATTTACTTTGTTATTGTAATAATCAATTATGTTAATAGTTTTATTTAAATTGAACAGCCCTGCATTTCTGGTATAAATTCCACTTTATCACAATGTATAATCTTTGTGATACATTACTGTAATCTCCTAGCTAGTTTTTATTAATAATTTTGTATCAATATTCATTCTATAACTTTTTCTTCCTCTATTTTTGCTCTTCCTGGTATAGGTATCAGCACCATATTTGTTTCATAAACAGGAGTGTGGTTAAGAATCTTTCTTTGCCTACTATTCCAAATAATTATTTAATGTTGGAATTAGTTGATCTTTTTAGTAGATCTTCATTTGTAAATCCAATCTTATTCTGATTTTCATTTTTTTTGAAGCTCATTCATGTGTTCAATTTCTTCTTTCTTTTTTTTGGCTTAATTTCTTTTTTTTAAAAATAGTTTTACTAAAAATTCTATTTCCTATTCTTTTACTCTGGGAAGTTATAATTTTTGTAAGTATTCTTCCATTTTACTTAACTGGTCAAATTTATAGGCACATTAATTGGGCAAAATAACTCTTAATTGCTTTAATTTCATCTTCATTAGGGGTATATTTACCCTTTTAATTTTTGATACTAGTGATTTGGTTTTCTTTTCTCTTTTTAAAATCATATTAACCAGTGGTTTATATATTTTGTTGGCTTTTGTATAAAACAAGTTCCTAGTTTTATTTATTAATTCAATGGTTTTCTTATCTCAAATTTAATTTTTAGAATTTCTAATTTGGTGTTTAATTGGGGATTTTTAATTTGTTCTTTTTCTAATTTTTTAAATTGCATGTCCAATTCATTGATCTGCTCTTTCTCTATATTTTAAAGATATAAAATTTCCTCTGATTATTGCTTCTGCTGCATCCCATAAGTTTTGGTATGTTGTCTCATTATTGTCATTCTCTTTAAGAAAGTTACTTATTATTTCTATGATTTGTTCTTTGATCCACTCATTCTTTAAGATCAGATTTTTAATTTGTGTTTCCTGGTACTTTATTTTTATTTAAATTTAAATACAAACAAGCTTTTAGCTACTCTCCTTTTCTCTCCTTTAGAACCTAGCTTCTTAAACTATGGGTCACAACCCCATATGGGATCAATCATAGACCTGAATGTGGGGGTCATGAAAAAATTGACAACGGTAAAGGTTATTTATACCTATTTTACATACCTATATACCCAGTGTCACGTAAAAATTTCTTAGACAAAAAGGGTTTGCAAGTGGGAAAAGTTTAAGAAGCCCTGCGTTAGAAGGTATATGAATGTTGGTATGTGAACGAGTGTTTACTATCTACAAAGCAAACTTAAAGACCAGGATCTGAGATTTGGTAATGAATGGAACTACAACTAAAGCCCAATCTCCTATTCAGTGTATGAAAAGAGTTAAAACAATAACAACAGCAATAATAATAACTAACTCTCATGTAGCACAGTGTTTTAACTTGTTTGATTCTCACAACAATCCTATGAAGTAGGTACTATTATTATCCCCATTTTACAGATGAGGAAATTAAGGCAGAAAAGTCAAATGATTTGCTAGAGTCACACTGCTGGTAAATGTCTTGAAGCTAGATAGGAATTCTGGTCTTCTCAACTCTAAATTAAATACTCTTTTCATATACCAGGCTGTTTCCTTTAGGTAGAACATCAATAGAAAGTATCATATTTGGGTTGAAAAGATGAACTTCATAAAATAGGTAAGTATGACTAGAGGGAAATTCATCTAAAACATATCTGGGAACTTTAGAAGATGGAAAGCTCAGTATTAGTCAATGTGATAAGGCAGCCCAAACCACTAATGAAGTCTTAGCATGTATTGCAATGCATGGTGTCCAGAGCTAGAGAGGTAGTCATCCTGCTGAACTCTGTCCAGGTCAGATCACATCTGGGGTACTGCATTCAATCCTCTGTGTCACATCTTAGGAAGAACATTGATAAACTGGAGAGTATCCAAAGGAGAGAGACCAAGATGGTGAAGGGTCTCATATTCATGCCATGTCAGGAACTAGGGAGGCTTAACTTGGAGAAAAAAAGAAGGTAAATATCAAAGCTGTCTTCAAGTATCTGAAGGATTGTCACATGGAAAATGGATAATGCTTTTTTATTTTTATTTTTTACTTGACTTCAGGAGACAGAACTAGAAACAATGGGTGTCAAGTTGTAAAGAGAGATTTAGGCTTGCTATAAGGAAAAAATTCCAAAAAATTAGAGATGTCTCTAATTGGAATACTGTGATTTAGGTATACCCCCTCTCATTAATGGTCTTTAAATTAGGAAATTGAGGGGATTAGGACAGCAAGTGTTTAATTGTGGGAAATAGGGTAAGCCACACTGACTCCATCTTGTTGTTTAATTCTGGAGCTAACTTAGTTCCCTTTCTTTCAAATTCCAAATCTTGTCCAATTTCTGTCCTGTGAGAAAACTATTCAATTGTAGTGATTGGGAGAAAACTTGATTGCATTGTTGGAATCTAACCCTGCATGGCTGGGAAACTGGACCACCTCTCCTTGCTTCTCAGAGACCCTTAACTAAGGATATAGCTTATGCTGACCAGAAATCTGGTCAGATCCAAAGAGTGATGCAAGGAGTTTTCTCACAATTGTACATCTCAAGCAACCCATATGTCTGATCTGAAAACTGGCCCTGTACTGGTCAATCTGTTATTGTGTGCATGTTCTTTTGATTTAAATACAGTCACTTGGAGGAGTGGGACCCTGTTTCTGAATTCAGAAAATTGTACCGGTTCACTCTCCCCTTCCCAACTAAGAAAGTCCCTAATCTTTCCTCCAATTAGAAATCAGATTACCTAACATTGTATTGGTTTCGTTTTACTAATTAATTGATCTTTTTTGATTAATTGTTTTTAATGTGCAAAAGTCTATCTCCCCCTATATGCAGAGTCCAGCCCTAAGTTGAAGAAGGGTCCTGGTCCCAATTTGTTAGTCAATTGGAAAGAATTGCTTCATAAATCAATATGCTTGGAAGATTGAACCTTTGTTTCTTCAGTCATTTCCTCTTTCACCTGCCACCTTAGCAAAGTCTGTATGACCACTCATCAGGTTTTGTGGTAGAAGAGATTCTCATTAAAGTTGTCAACTAGTATTTATTAAGTATATTCTATATATGTACATATAGTATATATGTATGTATAGCATGTATATATAGTATTATGTATAGTATAATATTTATTAAGTATATACTATATATAGCATGTATGTGTATATATCTATATACACACAATATATATATTTCTATAAGTGAACTAAAAGTGAATTTCCTATGTCTGAATTCCATATACTCAATGGGTAGCCTTCTGATCCTGATGTAATTTCCCAAATAAATTTTGTCTATTCAAAAAAAGATTTTTGAAAATAATTTGCAGTGTCATTATTATCATTATAGTGGTTGTCGTCATCGGTAGGCATGACATATCAGGTACATGCGAATTTGCCCTTATGCTAACTCCATTTCCTAGCACAGAATCATAGAAACAGAACTTAATTTGGAGTCAGACAGCCTAGGATCATTGGAGTGTGGAGGTTCTGCCACTAACCTGTGATGTGAGGCAGCTACAGAAGTAGCTGATGGTGCACTGGGCCTGAAAACAAGACCTAAATTCAAATTTAGCCTCAGACCCTTTACTAGCTATGTGATCTTGGGAAAGTCACTTAACCAGTGTCTGCTTCAGTTTCCTCATCTATAAATGGAAATAATATATAATAATATTAATAATAATAATAATACCTACCTCCCAGAATTATTGGGAAGATCAAATGAAATTATATTTGTACAATGCTTAACACAGGGCCTGACACATAGCAAGCACTACAAATTATTATTATTATTATTATTAAGTGACATTGGCAATTCATTTTTTACCTTCTGGCATTCCATTTTCTCATAAGTAAAAAGAGGGGGTCAGTGGCAATGATCTCTACTATCTCTTCCAGTTCCAAATGATTCCACCAAGATACTGGGGCAAATTTTTAGATTTTTAGAGGCAAGAAATAAAACTATCAAGTAGAGAGAGGTACCAGAAACCCCAGGGCCTTTCCTAATATTAGCTTCATTGTCAGACATCTAAGCTTCAACCCTCATGTAAAAGAAACATTGGCGAAAAGAACTGAAAATGTTGCTGGGTTTGAGACAATACAGGGAAAGAGAAAGGTGTTAATGGTATGCCAGGATCCAAGCCTTGTTTGGGTAAAAATGAAATATTTTTAATGTTCAACAATGTTACAATCATTTGGAAAATCTGAGTATAAGTCATAGAAAACCAAGACCATCTTGGCTTTAAAAAGAAGAAAAAAACCCAAACTTCAAACTAATTTTATTAGGGGCAAGAGCCCTAAAACCCCAACACAGACTGAGAATCCAGTGCAATTCAGGATGATTAACATACCCAGAGATGTACAGGTTAACAGTTAAGATAACCTTTAAATAAACTGCTACTTGCCAATAAAAATATCATTAAATAAAAAAGACATTTATTTATTTCCATATTTACAAAAGAACGATACCTATTTCTTAAAACTCTATTTGGGATGATATTTTGGTGCTGATATTTAGAGCAGGAAAGGATGTTTCAAATTGACAAGTGTATTTGGGAAATACTGCACAATTCAGTTTATTGAATACCACTGAATGATCCGGCCTCCTCTTTATGAAGTGATGCTTGGATTCTTCTCTAGTTTTTATTCTATCGAAGAGCCTCCGGTACTTCCACCTACAAAACAGGGGATTGTTGTTCTCATTGAAATAGCATACTACTAATAAAAAGTTATTATCTATTCTAGAGATATATGTGAATTCTCTGATCAATATACAAACATTCCTCCCTTTCTAGAATAATGATGCTATTGAAAAACCGTGGGCTATTTCCGGTTTTGTGGATATAAAATTATATAATTTTAAATGTATTCGTTTTTAAGGGGTTATTTTTGTGAAAGGGAGAATCATTTCAAAAGGCTCACTGTCAATCTGATTTATCTATTTAGGAATTAAGCATTTTAAAATAATGGATTTTCTTAAAAAAGGGACTTTGGGCATATTACTGGAGCTCTGAGTGAGTGAGCGAGCAACAGGCATATTTCCCAACTAGAATTGTGCTCAGTGGTGTCCTATGTTCCTAGTATATCCTGTTGGTATGTTTGCTCTTGCATACTAAAATATTTAGAATATTAAGAAGTATTTTGGGAAGTGACTTTTGTAGCATCATGCAACTGAGGCCAACTCATTTGCTAATTCTGTGCCCAAATGCTAGCTCTCAGGTTACTTACCCGCCTTAACTGTCTTATGCTGCTTCCCCGAATTTCATCCATGAGGTTGTCATGAGCTGATCTCTGTGGGGTGGAAGGTCGTGAACTTTCTTCTGTTTTCTTTTCCTGAACTGACCTTAATGAATTTTTTATCTCCTTCAATATGTTGTTGGGCTGTTTTTTGATCTTTTTCCCTTTTTTCTTTTTCTGTCCATTTTGCAGTGCCCTTTGGGCATTCTCCTGTTGTTTGATGACTTCTGCAATGTTTCGGGTTATTAACTTTTTCTCTGGGAGAGGAGGTGGGGGAGGTGGTGGGGGGAGGAGGTAGTGGCGGCATGTGAGGAAGAGGAGGTGGTGGTGGTGGTGGAGGAGGAGGAGGAGATGGGGCTGCGGGAGATGGGGGTCGACTTCTTACAGATTGGACTTTCTTAGGCAGTTTTGGAGATGACCAAGGAGAATGTCTAGGGGATGCATAAGGTGAAGAACCAGGAGTTCCCCTCTGCCAGACTTTGGTTCTGAAGTTGGATCCCCCATCATACCCCTCTTGTTGCTTTTGCTCCTGCATCCTTTTCTGCCTCTGTTTGTCCATATTTCTTGTCAAAATACTTGTCATGCTCATTCTTGGTCCAGCAAGCTCAAAGTGATAGCCCAGCCTCACCAGTGTTGTGTTCTCTTTCAGCAGCTTGACAATCTCCATTTCTACCTGGCTGCCCATGATATGCCTTTGGTTGTGAAACCGCAGTTCTGTTAGAACCGTGTTATGTTGAAGGGCCCGCATGATGGCCAGAATCCCTTTGCCCGTGATGAAATTCGACTCGATGTTGACACTGGTTATGTGCTGGTTGACCTTAAGCATCTCTGCAATTGCAATGGCAGCGGTGTCATCAGCCCGCGTATTGGCCAGGCTGAATGTTTTCACCACCGTGTTGTCCTTGAGGGCTTCGGCAAAGCGGGTCAGATTTGGTGTTGTGATGTTTTCAATGTTGTTCAGGTTGACCTCAGTGGTGTCGGGGTCATTGTTCTTCACTCTTTCCAAAGCATCCTCAATAACAGTAGGATTGCCACAAGGGTGCATGGCAGTAGGTGACTCTGTGTTTCTGCTACTGTGGCCGTTAGTTAGACTTATGTTTTCTATTTGACTCTTGAAAGTCTTTGGCTTAGGGCTATCAGAACGGCCCTTTTCACAATTCAGAGTTCCCTGACATCTCTCTGGCACTTCAGGCTTCCTTTCTGCTTCATCTTCATCACTTTCTTCTTCTTCCTCTTCTTCTTCTTCTTCCTCCTCCTCCTCTTCAGTATAAACCTCTTCAGAGACCTCACTGTTGCTTTCTGTAAAGATAAGTTCTTCCTCACTGTCCTCCTTGTCTTCTTCTGTACTCTAAATAAGGAAAGCAGATGTCAGAATTAAATGGTAACTATCAATTTTGTTTTCCATATTAACCGCAGCTCAAAAATGCTCAGAATTCAGTCGATCAGCGATAACATGACAAGACAGTCACTAAAGGTCTAAAATAACATAACTGTAATGATCTAAATAGGAATTACAGTCATGATTTCAGTACTAGTACTACATCCAATGATACCGGTTTTTCTCTTGGTTATACCAAGGGACCATTTCTTGGGCTCTTGTTTCCTGACTCATTTATAATTTATCAGATTTAACAAGAACTGATAACCCAACCCCCTTCAAAAACAAACTGGCAGGCAAAAAACCACAAACAAACAAACCAACTGATATTGATCATCTAAAGGATGCTACTCAAGGACTCCATGGGTATTAAGAGCCAAAAATAAAATTTTAGAGAGGCTTTTCAGTTCAAAATGTGAACTTTCCCATATCAGTTTAAAGGAGACCTGAAATGTAGCAGAGATATTACGTTGCTTTTTCTTCACTACAATAGAGAATGATTTTTTTTGTCTGGAAAACAGACTCGTTATGATTTTGATCACTAGGGCAATCTATCTGAAGGTCAATATAAAGGATTTATCCTTCAAAAATATGCTTCATTTGCGTTACATTTTAGGGCTTTCCAAGAACTTTCACACAGGACATGTGAAAACTGAGGCTTGTAGTAACTTGCCCAAGAGTGTTGAATAAGATCTAGTTCTTGAGATTCATTCCAGTCCCTTTTTCACCATACTACATTTTCTAAGACATGGGACATCCTACAGGTGATTTTAGAAATTTGCCTGGGATATTGAGAGATTAAGTGTAGAGGCAGCTCAGTTGCACATTGGATAGAGTGCTGAACCTGGAGTCAGAAAAATTTGAGTTCAAATCCAGCCTCAGACACTTAGTAGCTATGGTTGACCTTGGACAAGTCACTTAAACTCTGCCTGCCTCAGTTTTCTCAACTGTAAAAAATGAAGATAATAACAGCACCTAAGCTGTTAACACAGTGTCTGACACATAGTAGGTGCTTAATACATGTTTGTTACATTCCCTTCCAAAAGATTTATTCCTAGTCACATAGCCGGTATATGTCAGAGAGAGGACTTAAACTCAGGTCTACAGCACTCTATCCATGATATTTTCAATTCGCATCGACTTTGTGTGTGTGTGTGCTCAAAACCCCTAAATTCTTTATGGGGAAATGCAAAGATATAAGTTTTAAACCTGTCAAAATTTCCATTGTCCCTAAAATTTTTTTCTGTGCTTTATCACTCAGGAAATCTTTAGAGACCTTCTAGTTCTGGATCCTTTAAACTGCCTGGGTCAGATTCTTTTCTGGGATGACACTGCAGATTTCATGTTTACTGAATTCACAATCACAAAGGAGTTCCCTTCTCTGCCCTCATCTAAGCAGCAGGTGCTGTTCTTCCCCAGCAGGGCTTCGACCACAATCAGAATGGCAGAACTTTGGCCCCAAAGCATATGGTGCATTATGACCATCCCTCTGCCTGTGGGTGCAAGTTTCTGTTCACCTTTTATCTTTTAAGAAAAACATTAGGCCTTAACAATGAGGGAAAAGTCTGACTGATATTTAATTCGATCCAACCCAACAAATATTTATTAAGCACCTTCTACGTGCTAGACACTAGCTTAGAATAGAAAGGCATGAGTTATTCTAGAGATTCATTGATTATATGGTTCAAGGTACAGATACAGAATAAGGCACAAACAGGAAGTCACTGAGAAAAGATTCATTAACAAATAGTCACTGACCAAGCGCAGTGTGCAAGGCCCTGGACTAGTACTTTGAAAGATACAAAGAAGAATAAGGCATATTACCAGCCCTAATGGACATTGCAGTTTGGTAGCTATTTTGATGGCTCCTCTACTAGGGCACCAGATTATTGCTAGGGACACAGGCAACAAATCTATCCAAGAAAGACTGGAATCCAGTCAAAAAACACAATAGAAAAATCTGTATAAGCACTGTAGATGCAAGAACAAAGCTTGTAAGATTGACAGTATTCAAGAAAGGCTGGAGAAAGAGGTTTCTTTTGCAGCAGACAATACCAGCTGTGATACAGGGTTAAGGATATCACTGAAGATTCATTTTGGTCATTTGGAAAATAATGAAATTTTATTTTAACAACCATTTAATTATGGTGACAATTAGACTAACAAAGGTCCTATGCTTTTAATGGCAATATTTTTCCAGTGATCTTGAAATATGAGTCATAAGATGCCGGTCTTCAAAATATTGAAGATGAGGATCACCAAAGAGCAACAGAAGATGGTTGGAGGGTATGAGCATATTGTGATATGTTATAAATGAGGAATTAGGTACAGGTGGTGGAAAGACCCACATGATGGAATTAGAACATGGGTGGTGATGTGGCAAGAACCAGGCATAACTGATAGACAGTCCACATGTCCCATTGGTATCCTTGAGATATCATGACAAGAGGACACCCTTAGCATGTTGGGGAGATGCCCTTTGGCTAACTTATAGCAGAATATGAATAAGAGAAAGGAGGATCAGATGTGGCTAGTCCATACTGATTAGACCATATATTCATTGGAATATTTTATTAATAAATAGGGAACAAGTCAGTGAAAAAGAGCATTGAATAAGTAAAACATTTTAAAATCTCCTTAATGGAAATGACATAATACATGTATATGTATATATGTGTGAGCATGAATATCTGCACACACATGCTCATGTGTGCACGCATACATATAGATATGTGTATATACCCACTGTATATATGTATATACTCATGTGTACACATAAGTACATACTTGCATGCATGCATACATACATACACACACACACACACACACACACACGTGCCCAGGGAGGTCGGACACTGGGATTGGGATTCTCATCCTGGCTCTGTCATTACTTATGTAATCTTCTACAAGTTAATATCCCTGAGCCTCATTTTTCTCACCTGTAAAATGAAAGGATAAACTAAGTAAGCTCTAAGGTACCTGCCAGCTCTAATTGTCAAATAATTCAACATTCGAGACTGATATGATTTTATCAGTGGAAATGACATAAAAGAAGAGGCATTCCCATCTGCTTTGCTGCTACACCCTAAAGATTATGGGACCTTTCCACCTGACTTGTAGCTGAAACTTTCCATACGTGTTGTCTCTCCATTAGAATATGTCCTCTTTGAGGGAATGGCCTGACTTATTTTTCTATTTTTACCCCAAGTACTTATCACAGTGCTGTGTGGATAGTAAGTACTTAATAAATCCTTCCTGACATCATTCATTCAGGTGGAGGGGACACAGAATCTCAATTTCTTCATTTCTAAAAGAGGAAGTTGGACTAAATTATCTCAAAGGTCCCTTCTGATCTTAACACCTAGGATTCTGTGATTCTAATACTGGTGGGATCAATGATTTGTTAGATTTGTGCAACTGCTATTAGGGTTCCTATGGTGAGGGTGGAATTGGGACGTAGGGGAGTTAGTGCACAGTGGTCTTCACGATAGTTCTATCACCTTGCCCACCCTCTGACCTTCACCAGGTTGTGGGGTAGATTTTGTATAGGGTGATAGTTGCCAAACCAGAAATAAGAATTCCAGATGAAAGTGGGGGCTCCTATGAAGGCAGCAGATTTAAGAGTGGTAGAAACCAAGAAACAGATGAACTAGTAAGGGACATCTGGAATTCTGTGCCCATTTCTAGGCTCTGTTTTGGTTGTTCCCTCTTGAATCTGCTACAAGATGCCATAAGATGGGTTAATCTATTGACAGCACTGGCATTAAGTCCTTGTAGGAATGACCAAGGGTAGGTGTCAGACCTGTCAAGATTAGAATAAGTATTTTCTTAGGAAAATATATCCTTAATGTTATATGTGTATACTTATCAGTTGTCCTTTTAAAATCACACACACAGGGCAGGTAGGTGGCACAGTGGATGAAGCACCGGCCCTGGATTCAGGAGTACCTGAGTTCAAATCCGGCCTCAGACACTTGACACTTATTAGCTGTGTGACCCTGGGCAAGTCACTTAACCCCCATTGCCCCGCCAAAAAAAAAAAATAATAATTTTTAAAAATACACACACACACACACACACACACACACACACACATTTTAAACTCCCTCGAAATTGGGCCAGACATACAATACATATGCTAACAAGTGATTTCCTCCCTTCCTTGGCTCCTGTTTGTTATGGCTGATAGGAGGCAGAGATGCCCCACCTATGAGAGTATCACTAGCAATGGGCAGGGACAGGGAAAGAGAATATGCCACCTGTCTGTGTTCATTTTAAGCAGCAATGTCTAGGGCAGTGAAGACTAGAGGTAAGGAGGATCTACCCTACATAAACAACCATTTCAAAGAGAAATAACAGGATAAGGGATCCCGAATGGTGAAAATGAATTATAACCTGGATATTTACATAAGAAAAAAATAACCCGGTTGACTTTTATACTTTATCATTTTGTAGCTCATCATTTGGCAGAATTGAAGATCATTTAGGAGAGATTGTTATTACTTGATACTTATCCAGGGCCAACAATAGGCTGGGAACAGTAGAGAGCACCATAGAAAATGGTAGAATAAGTCACTGTCCCTGTTTGATAGCCTTGAGCTATTTAAACTATATCACGTTCAAGCTGTTCTCTATGCCTGGAATGTCCTCCCTGCCCCTCCTTGATTGCTGGATTCCTACCCAGCTTTTAAAGCCCACTTAATTCCCACCTCTTCTTGGAAGCCTTAGAGAAGTAGTGTGGTGTAATGGAAAGAGCCCTGGGCCCAGCACCACTTAGCTGGCAAGTCACTTTATGTCTTTGATTCTAGGTTTCCTCATCTGAAAATGAGGACAATACTTAATTCCATATACCAGCGAGCAATATAGCACAACCCTCTCCCAAATAGTCATTGTTTTTCCACCCAAGAGTTTGTACATTTTTGTTTTTGTATTTGCACTTCTCTAATGTATTCACCTTGAAATCTGTTATGATTATCTGTGGGGATCATCTCATCCATCTTAGACTGTAAGTCACATGAAGGAAAGGACCAAGTCCTATCTTCACTTTCCACTTTTCCTAGTGCCAACACAGTGCTCTGAACAGAGTAGATATGTACTAAATAGTCATTAAATTGTTGAATTGAATTAGATGTATCAACTGTGGAAGGACTTTGAACAAACCAAATCTTACTCTTATTCTTTCCTGTCTGCAAAAGTCTTCTAATAAATATATTTGACATTCCTAAATTAAACTACTCTCCTTTTCTACAGTGAATATTCGTTACATCTTCAATCACTTTCAAAAATTACTTTCCATGTCCCAACATGAAGGTAATAGGCAAACTGCTTTTCCATACTGAGGTATCCTTTTTTTTTTTTTTTTTTAGTGAGGCAATTGGGGTTAAGTGACTTGCCCAGGGTCACACAGCTAGTAAGTGTTAAGTGTCTGAGGTCAGATCCGAACTCAGGTCCTCCTGACTCCAGGGCCGGTGCTCCATCCACTGCGCCACCTAGCTGCCCCGAGGTATCCTTTTTTACTTCCTACTCTTTAATCTGTTCCCAAATCCCGTACGTGTACTGTCTTCACTTCTCAAATCCCTTTATTACCATTTGCTATCCTTTTTAGCTCTCATCTCCTCTATGAATCACACTGGATATGCTTTGGCATAGTGTCATAGATGAGTGATTTACTTTAATATTTCTTTTTCTCTTATTGCTATGTATGTCAAAGAATGGTTATGGATTATTCATAAGGAGGCATTTCATACAAATGATGGTCTGGGGAAGGGGCTAATTCTAAGTCCTATAAGTGGGTTCCCTCTCCACAACTCAACTGCTTGTTCTATCATTGTAGCTTTGTTCCTCTGGGCACTGAAGTCTTTGCCTTTAAAAATCCCTAAATTGTCATTGCTATAATCAAAACTGACTTCAGTTATCAGCTAAGCCCTTTACACAGATTACTTGACAGTCAGTTTAGAACAGGATTGGGAAAGGATAGGACTGGGAGAGGGAAGACACCAGGGAAATGGAAAGGGGACACTGATCCAGAAAGTAAGAGAGTACTACAGCCGAACTTGGCCTCTTTCACAATTCTGCCTGGTGCCCAGACTGTGTGTACCAATTCCAAATTATCTGGCAGACCACTTGTGCCACAGGTTGCCCACCTTTATCCTAAAGAGTTAATTCAGTTTCAAATCAGAGTAGAGTCTATGTACTCTGTGACTGTTCCTAAGTAAGTGTGATGTGCTATACTTAGAGGCTGACCAGCTATTGTTGCTTGTCACTCCTGATATGGCTACCAAAGGACTTTCCTCTCCAGATCTGTTAATTCCTAATGCTTCAAAGAACATACTAGTCTGATAACTAAGGTCACCATCTCCTCTTCCAGAACTGTGGCTATTCTTCATGGGTGATGACAGACTTACCAATAGTCCTTTGAGGGGTTTTTTTTTTCCTATCTTTAGAGATGAATTTTCATATATCCACCTACTTCTCTAGCCTTCTTGGGCCAAGGAGTCAGATGGCTAGAGTTAGAAAAGCAATTGAAGTGGAGCTCACAGGTCCAGACAAGGATCAAAGCATGACTGTGGTAGTCTATTAGCACACTGTTGCCCAGTTAAGCTAAAAAGCCACTGTTGTTGTTCAGTGTGTCTGACTTTATGAGATTCCATGGACTTTTGTCCATGGGATTTTCTTGGCAAAGATACTGGAGTGATTTGCTGTTTCCTTTTCCAGTGTGTGCCCCATTTTATAGATGAGGAACTGAGGCAGATAGGGATTAAGTGTCTTGCCCAGGGTCAAAGAGCTAGTAATTTCTGAGGCTGGATTTGAATTCAGATCTTTCTGACTCTGAGCCTAGTGCTCTATCCACTGCACCCACTAGATGCCCCAAAAAACACTGGGATCCACCAAAACCTTGATGGGAACCATGTATATATCATGAATGGATCACTCTAAAACGTGCCTGTTCTTTCCAGTCTCTACCAAAGGAAATTGCATTCTTTTGCTATTTATTTGCATACTGAAGTTCTGGGAGTGGTCTTGGAGTAGAGCTTGCCAGCCTCACCCCACCCCTGCAGTAACCAGAATGGCTTTGGGCTAAGCCAGCACTGCTGTAGTTGGATTCTCAATGGCCTCTTGATGCATTGCAACAGATGTGCCTGGTACATATCTTCTCATTTATTCAGTTCACCCTAATGTGGATATTATCTAACAGTTACTCTATTAGTACACTGGCTGGCTGACTGTTGGCTCCAAGTCATTTGGTTTTTCTATCACTCTGACAGAACTCAGTTTACAGAAAAAACAGAGAGGGAGAGCTGGAAGGGACCTTGGAGATTACATAGCCTGGCCCCCTCATCCCACAGGTGAGGACATTGAAACTCAAATAAGCTTAGTTAACTGACTTATCCAAGAACTGCCAGTTGGTTAAACAGGTCCAGGACAAAGAACAAGATCCCCCTCACTCACAGACCAGTGCTCTTTCCTATACAGCTCACGGCCTCACCCATGCTTGTCTATACATTCAAGAGTCATTTCTGCATGTTCCCTACAGTTATTGCCACTCCTGTTGCTCTTGTGAACATATCCTCTGGTCTTCATTGTAAAGGCCTGTTTATCCACCTTCAAGTTCAAGTGTACTGGACAGGGCTGTTCTCAGACCTCTCTGCCTTACTGATAATGAACATATTTCCTGGTTCTCAGGCAATGTCTGAGAAAAAAAAATATATTGTCATGTGACTACCATTATTACTATTATCTCTGCATCTATAGAAAGGTACTATTCAATTAACCAGTTTCACAAAGAGGCATTTCTTGATATGAATAATAACATACTATGGGCTTATAATTCACACTGGCTAAAGTATAAAAAGATAATCTTAACATGTCTTAGTTGCATATTACTTTTCAAATGTAGACAAACTCCTTTTATATAAGGAACAGAATCCCTGGCTTGATTCTTCCAGGAATTGCACAGACTAAATCCTTTTTTCAATCTAAAAGATTTTCTAGTCCCTGAGAAACATAAGGCCACAAGGAAAGAAGTGATATAAATTGAAGAGTTTGGAAAAAAAAATAAGAAAGAGGGCCCAGGGTGCCCAGTGGATGCTTGTGGAGCCTACCTTATCCACACTCCCCTTAGCCCTCTCTTTCTCCTGAAGCTTTTTGGTCTCTTTCTCCCAGTAGGCCATCAGTGCTCTCTGCTGAAAGTCCCCGTAGGGGTTTTCTCTGTGAGGCTCTTTTGCCTTAGTCCCACTGGTAGATTCCGATTGGGTTCAATATCTTCCAGCTCCCTTTCCAGCTCCTTAAGCTCCTCGGCTGACAGTGAAGCAAGGAGTTCATCCTCATCGATGGATTCATATTTGCTCAGTTCTCGTCTGTATCCAAAGGTAGACATGGTCCCTGGTTCGTCAGATCAACAGAAAGTTTGAAGAATCAGGCATACAGGGCAGCCAGAAGCAGGCAGGGACACGGGCAGGCAGACTGGCAGTCAGGCTGGCTCGCTTCTTTGGTCAGCAACTGGTTCTCAGAGTGGCTGAAATATCCTTTTAAGAGTAGTGATACAGGGTTATGACAATGCAGAGAGGGGTGAAAGCATAGGCTGTTTTAAGCCTCAGACGTCAGCCAGACATTTGAACACAAAGAATGTCTCATCAGTGGTGGTTGGAGGTCTTGACACCAGGGGGATTATTGACATAATGACCAATGCCATATTTAGCTCCGCCCTAGTAGTAGAAAGACTGTGCTCACCCATCTATCGAACAGAATAAGAGAATACATGTTAGAGAAGGGGAAATGAGTTCCTCTCACTTTGTTGTCAAACAGGGGGAAGACATTTATTTTGAGAACTAACCAACACTGTCACCACAACCGAAAAGGCTATTTTAATATTGTCCTAAGAGGAGAAGGTTAAAAGTGACCTTCCTCTGTTCACAATAATCTGGGGATAGTTGTCTTAGGTCCCCTATGTTTCACAGACAACTTTGATGGGGGTGGTGGGGAATGGACTATTTAGTTTGCAATATAGTACCCTATTGGGATTTCTAATGGAGTGTTTGCTCAACAAAATTCCAAAGCATTACTATTGCTAAAATTACAGTGCTCATTTTAAAGTGATTGGGAGGGGGGAAAGGGAGGGGGGGGAAGGGAATCTTGGTTCTAGATAAGTGATTTCATCCTGGTAGGCAATTCCCAGGGAGGAAAATCCCTTCACCAGTGCAGATCAGCATTTATTCTACAATGTAAAAATTCAGAGAATTGCAAAGGAATTGAGAGGTTAAACAACTTGCCCAGGGTTATGTAACTAGTATGTGTAAGGAGGGGTAATACTCAAACCTATGTCTCCTTTATTCCAGCTCTGTATGTGTGACACTATACCTGCCTCTAACATCAGCGATTTTATAAATATGCAAAGTAATGAGGATTTTTCTCCGGCATGAAAATGAAAAAGAAACAAATTTAATATTTTTGTTCAGACCTGTGTAGGGAACCCCCAGTGCAGAGTCTCCCTCCATCAATGTAACTCATCTGTTATTTAAAAAATCTGAGAAAATTGCCTGGGGGCCCTACAAGGTTAAGTAATTTGCTGGTGGCCTCTCTGATAATATGTGTCAGAGGCAGGACAGATTTCCCTGACTCCATGCCTGCTGCTCTGTTGGAGCATGATATTTGGGTGGAATCATCTAAAGCTTGAAATGTAATACAGCAATGAGAGAGGTGCATGAAACTAGTTGAATCCATCCATACTAAAGCAGCGCTAATTCCTTCTTTCTTATATGTTGTGGTAGAATAGCAGTTTCATGACACAGCTTCCCTTCCTCTAACAGCTTTCTCCCCACACAAAACCCCTACAACTTCTATCTATCCACCCCAGCCTCCCTCATCACTTCCCTGGTGAAGGGTTCTCCCTCCACAAAATCGATTGGTTCCAGTTTCTCTAATGCACTTCCTGGCCTAGAACCAATAAAAAGCCCAAACCATATGGACTCCAGGCTCCTCAGACTTGGTGGGTACTTAAGACCACATGAGTGGCTACACCCTGCTCACTCACTGACCAGCCTTGTTCCATATGGAGATGAGAGGGGCTTCATGGAGACAAGCTAAGTACCTCCCTATTCTTGACAGATAGATAAATGATGATAGATAGATAGATAGATAGATAGATAGATAGATAGATAGATAGATAGATAGATGATAGATAGATAGATTCTTGTCACATATCCTTGCTGTGTTAGAGCAAAATAAACCTTTGTTCAACTTCAGTGACTCAGGAATGTCTCATTTTGTCCCAGCAATGAACCTGAACTAAGAGAGCTCTGGTTTTAGAATCATGCTTATAAATCTGTATAATGCGTTACCCTTGAGTTCCCAACTGAAGTTGTCATAAATAATTGAAATATCTACTAGAAATCTACTAGGTTTAAAATGAATGACCATACAAGTGCCTTAACTTGGCTTCATCTTGATGACTCAGTGTTTCACGTTTGTCTTATCTTTTCATGACAATTGTGAAAAGTGTTGTCTTTTAGGCATAACAAGATACACCTGAAGCCAGGTTTGTAGGCCAGTCCATCATCTTCATACAAAATAGCAGCTAGCAAAAGTTTTCAGGTGGGCATGTATCCTGTAATTTTTAGTGATTTTCCATAGGATTTGTTACATGGATAAAATAGTGATGTATAAGTAAGGGTGATAGTTCACAGAAAATTCTAAGAATTAAATTTTAATAAATGAAAATGGAAGGGTTAAAATTATTACTAGTATAATTTACCTTTCACAGAACATTTCTCTTTCACTGGCAGATTAGCTAGATTTATAGTTAAGAGAGCATGAAAATTCTCTGCTTTTATTTTGAGAATTAAAGTTAAATGTATAATGCATTGATTTGGGATATAACATTTACATTTATGATTTGGGGTCTCCTCTGTACTCTTTTTTTACTATTTGTTTAGGATTTTTCAATCTGGAGGTCTGATTCCTCTTGTACCACATATTATGTTACCTTATTTACTCAGCAAAGTCAGTGAGAAGTTATTTAATTCCCAAAAGATGTCTCAAACTACCTTGCCTTTCCCAATAGTGGGGCCCTTCAATTTTTAATGGAGGTTGAGTGACCTAATTACATCAGACATTTAGAGGTCTCTGAGTGGCTTATTTCAGTTGTGTGTTTTTTTTTTTAAATGACCATTTGCAAGAGTTCTTAAACTGAGTTCCATGAACCTGTTTTTTTTTTTTAATTGCTACATAAATTTAATATAATTGGGGTTTTTTTGCAATCCTTTATATTTTATTTTGTGTATCTAAAAATTTGAATCTGAGGAGTCTTGGCTTTAGAAGGGCTGCCAATCCTTTTACGCTATGACCCCAAAAAGGACGTAAGAAAACCCGATTTAGAGGCTTCATCAGTTCTCATTCTCCTCTCCCTGCTCCCCAAAACAGGCTGGTTTGTGGGGTTTCTAGGTTTGCCTGATTTACTGTGTTGTGCTTGTAGAATAAAAGAACTTATGTTCTTTCTACACAATTTGACAACACCTAGTACCATGTACCTAATACCATGCATGTGAGTATTTTTGTCAATTAGTTTTTTTTAATGTTATTGATGTTATTTGGACCTGTGCTTTCATTGGGGTAGGAAAATCCCTCCACCACTGAAGATCACCTATATTCTATATACAATTCCCTGAGAGCACTGAGAGGTGACATGATTTGCCGATGACCAAAAAGGTAGAATGTGACCAGCCTTTTACCTACCTTTCCCCATTTCTCATGCATGCTGATAAGGTTCAGTGAATGTTTGTAAATGGTAAGACCATGTACTTCCAAAACATTGCATTATTTAAGATATAAATCTAGATATAAATCTAGAAAAGTAATGAGGGCCATACAAGATATTTACAGAGTTCTAGGATGGTCCTATTAGTAGCTTTTTCTCTCAACGTTTTTTCCTTTCCCCATGAAAATATAATTGAAGTAGAGTCTCCAATATGCCACCACAACTATTATACATAGCCATACATCATAACCCTGATTTCAGCCATTTAATGGTGATCATTCCTGCCATTAGTCAGAAGGGAGACTGCACAAGGGTTTCTGGTAGAGCCCAGAGAAAAATCCATTGCCACTTCTTGAAAACCTTAAAACACACACCTTCTCAATTGTGTGGCAATTAACATAGCTACAAGAGCTATGTTACTTTGTAAACCATAATGAGCTCTATAAATGTGAACTCTCATTATTATTCTTTCTCTTAAGTTTTACTACAGTGCCTCATCATGGCAGTCAAGTGCTCCTGGGTTCTTGAAGGTAATGTTAGGTCCCACCAAATTGGAAGGATTTTGAAATCAACCCAATTCAACAAGAAATTCATAAAAGCCTAGTATGAGCAAAGCACTGTGCTAGATGCTGGGGTTACAAAGACAACAATAAAATAGTTCCTATTCTTGAGAAACTTACACTCTACTGGAGGAAAAGGGGGAAAGTGTGGGTCTGATCACGGTTGTAGCCCCTCCATGCCTACCAAATTTTTTCAGTTTGAACAAGCTCATCACCAGAAGGTTGTTCACCAAGGATGAACTTTTGCACAAAGTCTTTGACTTATAAAGGTTAGCTGCCAAGGATTATTCATCTGTATCATTTGATGGAGTATTCATAACAGCAAAATCAAGAATTATTGAAGTATGGATATATCATTACTATATGAGGGAGAGCATTCTTTTTATAATTAAGCCAAATAATCACCATCACTTAGGTTTTCTTTTAGATGAACATTCAATTTACTGTATGGTTTTTTCTTTCTTTCTTTTTTTCTGGGCAGGGCAATGAGGGTTAAGTGAGTTGCCCAGGGTCACACAGCTAGTAAGTGTCAAGTGTCCAAGGCCGAATTTGAACTCAGGTCCTCCTGAATCCAGGGCTGGTGCTTTATCCACTGCACCACCTAGCTGCCCCCTACTATATGGTTTTTAGGGTAAACATTTCTTAAAACAGTGCCCAAGGGCTCAGTCTACCCTTCGGTAGAGAAGTGTCTTCGGTTATTGATAGAGAATACAGAACACTTTGGGGGCTTTTCTCTCTCCTACCTCCAGGTTTCCTCAAAATCCAAATGAATTAATATAACTCCTAAATTGACAATAGAAAAATTTCATTAAGAAATAAGAAGACAATTTGATCTACCTACTGCACAATAAGATAACCACCAAGAAGGTTACTGACTTATCTGAATGATAACAAGCAGAAGAAATAAATGGAAAGTAGTGAGAAGAAAATACTTCCCTTTTCTCTACTTTGGATTTTCTCTGCATTTGAATCTGTCTATAGTGTAGCACCTTCCACAAGTCTTAGATCAGAATTCCTATTTTTAAATAATTGCCTTATTTCAGAGTTCCTGCTCCTTTAAGTTAAATGCCATTAGCCAAATGTTCACTAAAGGTGTTTATTTATGTTTTTATTCTCTAGGCATCTTAACTTTTTCAGTGGGGCAGCTAGTGGTACAGTGGATAAAGTGCTGAGCCTAGAGTCAGGAAGACCTCAGTTCAAATCCAAATTCAGATACTTTACTAGCTGTGTGATGCTGGGCAAGTTATTTCACTTCTGTTTACCTCAGTTTCCTCAACTGTAAATGGGGTTAATAATAGCACCTACTTCTCAGGGTCGTTTTGAGGATCAAATAAGATAGTTGAAAAGTGCTTAGAATAGCACCTGGCACAGTATCTGGCACATAACTACATGAATGTTAACTATTATAATAATGATTATTATTTTGAAAACAGACCTGGAGTCAGAAGATGTTGGTTCAAGTCCCAAATCTTATGTTCGCTGTGTGACTTTGAAAAAATTACTTAAATTCTCAAGTCTCAGTTTTCTCATCTTTAAAAAAGTTATATTAGTTACACCATGTAACTGACAAGGTTGTCATGAGGATAGTATGAAATAATTAAACACAACATTCAAGAGTAGAGAAAGCAGTCTGCAAAGTGGTAGAGGAGATTCAAAAAATAAATGACATTGTCCATGCTCTCCTAGAATTTGCAATCTATTGGAAGACACAGAAAACAACGTTATTTTCATATTAAATATATTTATATTGCATATTGACATGTATAACACCCCGTTACAATTATTAACTTGTTTAAGCCTCCCATTAGGAAAATTCCTAACACTTAGGCAGAGGTTTAGCCCTCTGCCTAAATCAATCGACCACTTAAAAACCATTTATTAAGCACCCACTATGTACCAGGCTAAACATCTGCATTTACATTTATATCTATCTAGTTATTTAGATTATATTATAGTATCTGCAAATAGACAGGTACTGGGAGGGGAAGTTAGGAAAGAATAGACCTTTGTTTGGAATTTCCTTTAGTCCTTGAGTAGGTGAAAGCACTGGTGATATCAACCCAGGTCTTCTGCTTTAAGATACCTATAAAGCCAATGGCTCTTTTCAAAGTCTCCTTTTTCTGACACAACTCAGTCTTACTTCCTCTTTCTTCTTTGATTGGTCACTCCAAGGCTTCCAGTTCTTAGTTTAGCTGTTATAATCCTGCTCCTTACTCTCTGTTTCCATACTGTCAGAATCTCTTTTTGGTTTGGAGATAGTAAAATCTTTTAGGGTTGACTAAGTTTCTAACATAATGACTTTGATTGATTGAAAGTGGTGTACAGGCCCTGTTCATCCTGGTTCATATGGATTGATTCAATCAAGAAATGCTATCTCATAAAGAGAATTACTTTTAATTGTGTGGGATAATAAACAGAGCTTCACCTTTATACTCTACAAGTATATCAGAGAGGTACAAAATAAATTTCTATATGAGGTTTGGGGCTGAAGGTTGATACTAATATCAGGGATCAAGGAAGGGTTCATAAAAGAGATGGAATTTGAGATGAGCTTAAGGGATGAGTTGACAATTGGGGATAGCCAAACAAATTGTGTTACATGAATATAATAGAATATTAGTGCACCATGAGAAATAATAAGTGCAAATATGAAACAATTAAAGAAGAATGAGAAGACATATGAATTAATAAATAGCATGAAGTGAGCACAACCAGGAAAATAACATACAAAATGGCTACAATGTAAAGGCAAAGAACAATAAAACAAAACTGAATGCTAACTGAAATGATCAGCCTTGGCCCTGGAGAAGAGCTGAGAAATGTACCTCCTTCACTGCAGTGGGAGGGAACTATGGTTGTCGAAGACTATATATATGGTCAGATTTAGTTTTGCTAAACTGATTTTTTTCCCTTTTTTAACCTTTATCACAAGGGATAGCTTGAGGCAAGGGAGGACAAAAGAAAAATTTATAAATAAATGTGATGTATCAATAAAATTTATCAATAAAAATAAGTCTTTTCAAGAAAAAAATTCAAATCTATAGGAATTCAACAGGCAAAAAGGAGGAAGGAGATAATATAGTTTAAAAAACACTTTGTAATAGCAAGCCAGTATATGACAAGCATTATATAGAGGAATAGATCATGGATATGTGTATAAATGTAAATATATATGAAAAGCATTAATCATTTATTATATGCTAAGCACTATACTCCTATTTAATTTTATTATTAAATTCAACAAACTTACTAATTGTTTAACATATTCATTGTACTTCTGCTCTATTCTCATGTTTCATGAGGCACCTACTTGGTGAAAGATCAATGACTTAGCTTGCTCCCAGGTGGCTTTGGTCTCCAAAGGGAAAGTTTAGAAGGTGGTATAGAATATGAAAGTCCCTAACAATTATATGTTTTTGCTTTTAACACAATAGCCCATTAATTTCTGGGAGATCTGCCTATAATACAATTAACAGGGAGGGATCCTCTAAAAGTCTTATTTTGTGGGACTAAAAATTTTGAGTTGTGTCAATTTCTGGATTATATATATTTAGGTTCTCAGAAATTTAAATTTCCTGGTCCTCAGTTTTAAACTACATACCTTTTCTCCTTTCCAAAGTTTTTATTAAAAAAGGCAAATCAGGTACTCTTTATCTCTAGGTGTTGAAGAAGTGTGCATCTTTTCAAGGGTCCTGATATGCCTACCCATTTAAATTAAGTTTTAGTACAACTCCTAAGGAAGTCCAGCTTCCTGCCTTGCTCATGACTATGCACAACAGCTTGGCAGATGAAAGGAAAAAGGGACACACTGAGGGGATGTCAGGGAAAGGTCACACTCTAAAACTGACAACACCCAAACAGTACACATAGATCAGATAAGAACTGGCAATGCTCTTAACAAGTCCTCACTAACAGCCAGGGCTTGGTAGCTAAGAAAGTCTACTAACAATGCCAGCTGGCTACTGTGAACATGAGTGCCTCCTTTCCTCCCCACATACCCTAAGAGACCCATAGCTCAGATCTGTCTGGCACTAAACAAATGTAGAAAGGGCCAGCCCATGGATCCTGATTAATTTCTCTTCTTGGTTTTATTTACTTAGTCATATGGAAGCTTTGGGGCCTCCTTCTGTAACAATTGGAATGACGCCACCTGCTGGAGACTTACTGTAGAAGAGTTCCGTCCATGAAACGAAGGTCTTTGAGGGCAAGACCAGGAGTCTTTTTTTTTTTTTGGTGTCAGGAAGTGACGTTATCTGGTGGGAGGAGGAAGGGGGAGCTGGCGCTCTGATTCTCTCGCTCTTTCCTGAGGACTCTGGTGGAGAGCGGAGCTAGAAATGTGTTCTCCCTTTAATAGATAGGAATCTAGGCCTTTTCTTCTCTCTTTACCAAATTCTTATTCTCCTTAATAAGTGCTTAAAAGCCTAACTCTTGTTGAAGCTTATAATTTGTTGGCGACCACTCATTAGATATTTTAGACAGAATAGCTAGAATTTTAGCCCTTAACACTTCTATGGGGTGACCCAGGGTTAGTACTTGACATTTTGGTATAATTTGGCAGGCTCTAAGTGGTCTTTGTCCTTGGTCCTTATCCCATCCTGTTTCCATGATGGTGGGAGTGGGTAAAGGCAGACTGCTGTTTCAATTCAACGAAGAGTTTCTAGTTCTCCAGACTCCTAATGAAGGGAGGTGAGGAATGGCTTGTGTTTTCCCCACCCAGCTGTTCACACATGAATTATAAACTTAATGAGGTGAAATTGCACTTAGGCTCCTGACTACCTTTTGGGTTTTGTGTTTGCTTTCCTGAGGAGGTGATCCAATCTCATTCTTAGGACAGATGTGTCTAGGCTTGGAGGTGATCATGTGAATCTGAGAAATCCAGATGCCCTAAGGCCTATTGGGTTGGAGCTGGCTAGCAGCAGGGGAAGCTTCTGCCTCATACAGGGTAATCACTGACAAGAAAATTGACCCAAACCCAACCATTTTACCAGCAGACATATACTGGGAGTTGTTTGGATGGTGTAGAGTTGAGGTAAAATGCACAATATCTAATTAGCAGCCATGAAAATCATTTTATATCCTAGTGAGATTTAAATATCAGGCTCCTAGTAGATTGTAACATTTTAAAGTCATTCTGTTAATGTGTACTGCAAGACTTTTATGATTAGCATTTCTTTGTATGTAGGAATAAGTTACCTGTTCTATACCTGATACATATTGAAGCCCTTTTTTCTTTGGTTAAGCCTCAGATATGAGTGATAAGCTAAATTATAAATGAAGTCATCTCTCGGCACCTTGATGGGAGTTTCTTTAGCAAAAGTTTGAAAACAGGGAACCTAACTTCTCTCGCTGGAGGCAGGCTCTCCCAGGATTGTATCCTGTTAAATTATTTGTCAAGTTCAAGGGCCCCTTAGTGGAAAAAGAAGACATGCTGTACTCCAGCTCTTGTGGGCTTAGCAGCAGTTCCTCATTGTTAGACAACGAGAGTGGTTTTCTCAATCCCCAGTGGAGAAAAATTAAAAGGCAACAACAGTACTATTACAATGTATCCAGTGATCTGGATTCTCCTGGGTCTGTACGAATTGATATACAATGTTATTTTGGGTGTGGAGGATGGTGACAGGGCATTGGCATCCATGGGGTTGCAGTAGATCGCAAGATCACATATATTTACGGTTGGCAGAAACCTTTAAGGTACAAACCCCTCATTTTATAGATGAGGAAACTGAAGCCTGGAAAAATTACTTACCCAGGGTCATATAGATTGTATCTGAGGCAAGATTCACTTCAAGGTCCTTCTGACCCCAAACCTAGTGCTTAAGCCATTGTATCATCTTGTCTCTAAAAACTCTACCCATATCTGGAAACTTATTTCACAAATTCCTTCCATGTGCCAGTGTGACTGTATAGCAAAGAGATGGGCAGGGATTCTGAGGATGGGAGTGTGAATTAGTCCAAATACAGCTGTTCTCTTCTGTGTTGACATGAATGATTCCACTGAATTTTTCTTTAATTCTAGATATGTATATTCACTACCTTCTGACACAATATGTTTTCCTTTCTTCACATCTAATACTGTGTCAGAATTTGTCTAAAGGCTTGTATGAATTTTGGAGGTAGGAAGAATTTTTGTTTAAGGAATGAAAACAAAAACCCAAGAAACCTTTAGTATTCTCATCAGTCCGTAGTTTGGTGTTTCTTCCAGAGACTTGGAAGTGAAAGGTATGCATGGGATCTTAGGAACAGTTTGATTACTCTCTTAGACCCCTGGTGTTTATTTTTGTCTGAAAATAAAAAATGCTGGACTCACATCTCCAAAAATATGCTAGGTAAGAAACTCATTTCTATATCTGATATTGCTTTCAGGATACTTTTTTGGGGGAAATGGATCCAAGTAAGTAAGTATACCAGAATGAGCCATGAGGGTAAAGATATATTTTTTTGCCACCATGTCTCCAAAGAGTAAATTTCCTAGTTAGCCAGCTGGGAAAAATATAAAAGAAAAAGTAGCTACCAATAAAGTCAGTAAATGATCAAGTTTTTGTTTTTTTAAATCTTACTTTACCAATTCATTTATGATAATTTGAGATCATATTAAAAGGATAAAGATGAAAGGAATATGCTGTACAGAAGTGAAAATAAGGTCCATGAAAAAAATTAAAGGGATCTTTCTTTCTTTATTCCTTTCCTTTCCTTTCCTTTCCTTTCCTTTCCTTTCCTTTCCTTTCCTTTCCTTTCCTTTCCTTTCCTTTCCTTTCCTTTCCTTTCCTTTCCTTTCCTTTCCTTTCCTTTCTCTTCCTTTCCTTCCTTCCTTCCTTCTCCTTCCTTCCCTTCCTCCTTCCTTCCTTCCTTCCTTCCTTCCTTCCTTCCTTCCTTCCTTCCTTCCTTCCTTCCTTCCTTCCTTCCTCCCTTTCTTTCTTTCTGCATTCTGGAATTCCTTCCCAAATCAACCCCAAAACTTCTATCCCAAAAGGATTATCAGAAGGAAATCATATATACCAAAGTGTTCATTTAAACAGGAGGTGACATTGATAGCAACTAAGCTGATTCCATTCAATAAGAAGGAGCTAGTGGTGGGTATCTGACACTCATCCAGGCATCTGACACTCATCCTGGTGGTTGCACACATTCACCAAACTTTGTAGAAGTGCTAATGATATGCCAAGTTTTCTATGGTTTTCAGAGATAGGATTACCTTCTTTCTCTTAAGTTCTGTCTCTCTTTGTGGACCCGGCCTGACTAGGAAATGTGGATCATAATGGGATTCCCCCCCCCCATTTAGAATCATCTCTCAAGCCCCTCTGGCACACCCCACCTGTTCCCTGAATTTGCTGTTTCCTGAAGCCTAATTACATGACCTTGGCATAATAGAGTTGACTCTCTACATGAAGACATTAAACATTCTTAACTGTGTGCAGTAATTACCCATGGCTGAGAATCAATGAAAGCATACATACACAATAAAATATAATACTGAACAGCAATTAAAGTATGTATAATAAAACATCAGACACTTGGATGTGCCCCATAGCTTCTCCCAGAGCACTGCAGTTCCCACGGTATTCAGTACTGGGTGGGAACCCAAGAATTCTAGGAAAAGCACAATTTGAATTTGTTTAGTCTCCCATTCTCCGCTAGTGGGCAAAGGAGCTCAGACAATACAACATATTTCCGACTTGTTAGGTGACTCATACTGCCAGCAGAGCCAGGCTTTAGGCAAAGATTAAGGCCTCTCAGAATAGAATATGGAACCGAGTATCCAGTATGAGTTGGAACTTCCGAAGGTCACTGCTCTCGGGGTCCTATCACCGACAGGGATTGCCTGCTGAACAATCCAGCCTTCACTAGTTTATTGCTCACGGACCCAGGGAAGGGTACCCAAGGGCAGGGCACACGTTGGCCATCTCGCCTCCTCTAGCCCCTGTGTCTGACCTTGATTCCTGAAGTTCCTGTTTCTGATGCTTGAAAGCTGCCTCCCAGCCCTCTATTCCTTCGGTTCTCTTGGGTCTTTGAGCTTCCAGGTGAGCAGGGACAACCCAAAACACAGAGCTGCACATGGCAGAGGGACAGAGATACACAACAACATTATTTTTGAAAGGTGGGAAAAACTGGGGAATGGGTGAACAAATTATGGTTTACAAATGTAATCAAAGAGTACTTTCTTGTACAGAATAACAGATATGAAGAATTTAGAGAACCATGGGAAGACCCTTATTCATTGTTACAGAAATAGGAACCAAACCTGTCATTTCATTGGTATGAGGTGATTCCCAGGTGAGCAAACTCGCTCTACCAAAGCAGGGTGGCACCTTCTTTGCAATTTGAATTTTTGGAGAGTTGCTTAGGTCACACGACCAGTATGTATCAAAGATAGGACTTGAACTCGGATCTTCTTGGATTCAAGACCAGCTCTCTATTCATTTTGCCAAACTTCCTCTTTTTCAAAGTGCAAGAAAACAGCTAAAAGAACAATGAAGGTAATGACTAAAATAATATAAATTCCACATGAAGAAGAAATAAAATTGGTTAATTATAATAGTCGATATTAATGCTACCATACTCCCAAAGTTAAAGGATATGCTTCTTTCTGTTAATAAAGATGATCTGTTTTTCTTATTTCTTTTCTGGGGAAACATTCATATTCTTGTGTGGGGGGAGGAAGTTCAGGGGAAAACCTGTTGTGTTTAAACAAAACGTATCAATTTTTAAAAAAGAATATCATAGAATGAAATAAATATTAATCACAATGGTACAGTGGATAGAATGCTGGGCCTGGTGTCAGGGAGGTCTGAGTTCAAACTCAGTCTCAGATACTTACTAGTTTTGTGACCCTGGACAAACCACTTAACTTCAATCTGCTTCAGTTTTCTCAACTGTAAAATATAGATCATAATAGCACCTTCCTCCCAGGGTTGTTGTGAGGAACAAATGAAGTAATATTGTGCACCAACCACAGTGGTTGGAACATAATAGGTATTAATAAATGCTTACTTCATTCCCCCTTCCCTTACATATAGTGCTTTAATGTCTGCAATGTTTTCCTCCTCTCTTTCCTTCCATTCCTCCTTCCTTCCCTCCCTCCTTGTTCCTTCCTTCCTTCCTTCATTTCTTTGCTTCCTTTTTTTAAAACATAAGTTCACATTTCCATTTTTATAATGGAAGTCAGTGGAACTGCCCTATTAGCCCTCAACCTTGTAGTTCTCATATGATTCTCTTTGCTCTCATAATCCTCTATGCTGTTTTGCCCCGACAATCTTCTGAATGTTCATCTCTTCAGCTTTTTGCCCTTGACTCCAATCTCCGAAATGCCTTCCTTACTCCCTGCTCCTTCTTTGCTCCTTTCTTCACCTCCCTAGAAAGCAGACCTGGGCCAACAAAGGATTTATCCCATTAGTGTATATGCTCCATTGGGGATGGGGCAAGGGGGGGGGGGGAAGCTTACGCTTATGCTAAGAGACACGAAAGGCTCTTAGTTTTTGCTCTGTAAATTACATATATTAAGAAAAATAATCACAAAAATAAGTCACAAATAACTAAAAAATACCTGGAAAGTCAGAAAGTAACACAGAGACTAGTGGAACCAGGTATATTTGCTTAGATTTAGGGGCCAAAAGGATTGGTAGAGGCAGCTTGCTCTATGCTGTCCTTGAAAATTATGAGTCATCACCCATTTTTAATGGTGTTATCAACAGACCCAATGGGATAAATCATGTGTTGCAGACATATGAAGGAAGGACTCTGCTTTTCTCTGTGCCAACTGATTTCATTGTTCAGTTGGGCTACCAGGCAATGTTGTAAACATGGGATCACATGTCAGTAAGGGACATTTTCCTTCCATCCTGGATGAACACAAAATCAGTTCACCAGAGAGTTAAGTAAAATCTTGCCAAGAGACAGGATGATGGAATAAATGCCTTTTCACAGTTCTTTAAAGCCCTGAAATTCCATAATTCATTCCTAAGTAGGATTAAGTTTAGCTCCAGACAGAGAGTCTATCTGGGACTTCCAGCCTCACCATTCTAGACAATTAACACCCTCATTAGTCTCCCTCCCCTCCCATTATTAAAATTTATTCTAGGAAAGGATCTGATACCAGGCCTTTGTACCTGGATCCCTAGTACCTTTCTCTTGGTGCCTCATCTTGAATTGCAGAATAAAAGGCTTTGTCCCCTCTTCAGAGAATTTCTGGCTGTATGGAATAGTTGGATCAGGTAGTATTATGAGGAAGAAGACTTTTCTGTGACCTGAAATCATACTAGTGAGGCAGTCAGTCATCTACTCTGCCTATAGAGAAGGCTATCTCTAACCCAGCCATTGTGGTTCAAAGTCTCAGTTCTATTGTTTACCATTTATGAATCTCATGCAGTCCTCAGGTCAGTTTTGGCTTGATGGACGCAGGAGAAGCTGAAGACTAGGTTTAAATTGGTGGTAAACTAAGGCAGTGATTGCCTGGGGATCAATTTCCTCTAGTTATCTGGGGTTCATTTTGGGGCAGGGAGTTCACTAAAGTCAGAAACAGCTGCTTCCAAAGTTTATACAAATCTACAGATTTGCTCTAAACAGATTTTTGTTATTCCTCAAATAGCAGTGGTAGCTAACCTTGTATAGTGCTTTAAGATTTACAAAGCATTTTACATAAGTTATCTCATCTGATCTTCACAAAGGCCCTAGGAGGCTGGTCCTATTACTATGCCCATTTTATAGATGGAGGAACTGAGGTTGAGGGAGGTTAAGGGATTTGCCTTAGGTCACACAATTAGTAAGCACATGAGGCTGATTTGAAAGCAGGCTTTCCCAACTTTAAGTCCAGCACTCTATCTAATTTGCCTCTAGCTGCCTTAGTGAAAGTGGTAGAACCACTAAAATTGTCTATCATTCAACTTGTAGTAATAACTACAATAATAGCTCATACTGACTGCAGGCTTAATATTTATGAGTCAAGAGTATTATATGGCAAGTGAAAAATCTAATGTGATTTTATGATCCTTCAAAAGAGGCATAATATTGAGAATACTGGAAGTTATAGTTCTACCCTATGATTCTGATTATCACATAATTAGAATATAGTGAGACAGCTAGGGGGCACCATAGTGCATAGGGCACCAGACCTGGAGTTAGGAAGATTCTTCTTCCCGAGTTCCAATCTGGCCTCAGATGCTTACTAGCTGTGTCACCCTGGGCAAGTCACTTAATCTGGTTTGCCTCAGTTGTCTCATCTGTAAAATGAGTTGGAGAAGGAAATGTCAAATCACTCCAGTATCTGCCAAGATAACTCCAAATGACTGAACATATAATATTGGGTTCAGTTCTGGCAACCGTCTTTTAGAAAGGATAGGCTGGAGAAAATCCAGAGGAAAGTGACATGGATCTTGAAGGGCTTTAAGTTTATGCCACATGAGGATTCATAGAAAGAACCAGGAGTCTCTAGACTCAAGCAAAGAAGACTTAGGAGTATTAGTTATCCCAAAGTGTACCAGATTCAGGAGGTAGTAGGTTCCTCCTCACCTGATGTCTCTGAGCATAGGTTGGATGACTCTTTGTTGGGAGCGATATAGAGGTCAGATCTGAGTTATTTTTCAACTCTAACAATCTGTGATGCTTTTCAAACTTTAAAGTTTGCAAAGTGATTCACAAACTCATTTGATCCTCGTGACAATCCTGTAATGGAGGATGCTATTATTATCCCCATTTGATAGATGAGGGAACTGAGACTGAGGATGGTTAAGTGATCTACCCCAGCATACCTGGGTAGCGTGTGAGACAGGACTCAAATCCAAATTTTCCTAACTGCAAGTCCAACATGATAATACCCTTCTTTTATAAACATCAGCAGTTATTATTATTGTTATAACCATCATCACTGATATTATTTGTTTTTGTCTAGACTTATAATTTCATTGATGGATAGAACTCCTGGTGAGGACACCCCCCGCTCTGTTGATGTATATCAGTATCTGCTTGGCAACTTATAGTCTTGCTATCCACCATACTACATTGCCTCTTTATTATTATTATTATTATTAATTTTTAAACCCCTATTAGATTTGGAGTCAGAGGAAATGGATTTGGATCTCAAGTTCTGATACTTATTGCCTCCTATGTCATATTTCTGGACCTCAGTTTCTTCATTTGTAAAATGAGGCAGTTGGACTAGAGAATATCAAAGATCTCTACCAGCTCTAAATCTATAGTGTTCTTATGATTCTTGGCTTCTAAGACATAATACTATCTCACATTTATATTTTACTATATATAATGTACTTTACTCAAAATAGCATCATTGAATGGACTTTTCAAATATTACCTTCACTTTATAGTTGAGGAAATTAACGCTTAGATGACTTAAATGGCCTGTATAGGTCACACAGCAGGTAAGTGGCAGTCAGAAATGGAACACAGGGGTAGTGACCCCAAGTCTTGTATTTTCTTAGACTAATGTATAATGGCCAGAAAAAATAACTACATATTCAGTATATTCAATAACATTGATTCTTTACCATTTCATATAGTTCTCCAGTTACATTTTGCTCAATGGAGCCCAAACTCCCAGAAATAGGATTCTGTTTTGTCCCAAACAGCAAGGCCTGAATGCCTATATCATATGTCCCATATCAAAGGGTCACAGATTACATAAAACATTTAGTAGCTCTTGCATCTCCAACATAATCCACACTGGCACCAATATTTATATCTTCTTCCAAGGAGTTTTATCTTAAACGATGTCTGGGGAGCCTGGGATTGTCACAATAAAGCTGGTTTCCAATACAAGATTTAATGCTGGTCTCCTCTCTCTGCTGACCGGAATGTGAATCCTAAAAGCCAAGTAAGCAGTAATAGGCCTCTAGTGGAGTCAGTGACAAAGCCAGGATTAGAATTCAGGAGTTCCCATTTCTTAGACTCAAATTACTAGACTCAAACTCCACCAGAAAACAACCAGTTATCAGCCTTCTTTTATATTCACTACAGATACTTGAAAGGTTTCCAAGAGCAAACAAAAGTTTATTTCTCTGAACTAGCCTCTCCCTTACATAATTTGATTCTTCTTTTATGGCCAAAAGTTGTTTGATCAGGATTGTGAGTGTCAAATCAAAGGAATGGGGCTTATTCAATAAGCTAGGGATAACTACAGGCTACTGTTCTACACAACCAACAATCTCTTAAGTAGTTTTGTATAACTGTGAGAATCTGTTTGTAATTTTGGCAGAATTTTTAATAATACTGTAAAACCCAACTATATCCACACACTAGTTGGTGTCACAGAGTCATGCAGGTCTGTTACTAATACACAGGAAGAAATCTCGTTTATGTCTGCATGAGTCCTGCATGTCCCAAGTATGTTACAGCTTTGGAAACTCAGCAGGGATTTAAGAATAAAGAAAGCAAAGACAACCAGTACATACAATGCCTACAGCAATGCAAATAAAGACAGTAACAAAAGGTAACACAGCTCAAGTCAAATACAACTTACAATACAGGTGCTGTTGTTCAGTAGTTTTCAATCATGTCTGACTCTGTAACCTCTTTTGGGAGTTTGCTTGGAAAAGATATTGGAGTGGTTTGCCATTTCCTTCTCCAACTCATTTTACAGATGAGGAAACTGAGGCAAACATGATTAAGTGACTTGTCCAGGGTCGCACAGCTAGTAAGAGTCTGAGGCCAGATTTGAATTCAGGAAGATGAGTCTTCCCATCTCCAGGCATGGCCCTCCATCCGCTGTGCTTCTGAGCTGTCCTATAATGCTGGTACTAAGCTACTAAAGATAAAGCACACAGCCTTCCTTTATTTTAGCAATCAGGAAACTGTAAGAGTTGAAGGCCATGGGGACTATCAGACCCAATAACTATAGGACAGTCTTGGGGACAGGAATGTATTCCCTTACCTTCATTTCTTAGAATCTGTAGCTTCTTTCAAGGGTCAGCTCACAGAAAGCCTATCCTGATCCCCCCAGCCATTAATGCTTTCTCCCTCTAGAAAATAATTCATAATGTTTGCATAAATGGTGTTTCTCTCTGGGAGAATGCAAATTCTAGGAGGCCAGGGATTGCTTCATTTTTGTCTTTCTATCTCCAGCAACTAGCATGGTGCCTTACATAAAGTAGGGACTTGATAAATGTTTGTTGGATTGAACCGTATGGGGAAATTTTACTTTGTGGTAATGCTTGTCTTAGAAGTGTCTGTTGTGGGGCGGCTAGGTGGCGCAGTGGATAAAGCACCGGCCCTGGATTCAGGAGGACCCGAGTTCAAATCTGGCCTCAGACACTTGACACTTACTAGCTGTGTGACCCTGGGCAAGTCACTTAACCCCCATTGCCCCGCAAAAAAAAAAAAAAAAGTGTCAGTTGTATTCAAACAAAATGCTTTAATTAAAAAAAATGTGTCCCAAGGAGGTTGTGACACTGGTAGGTCCCAATTCCAGAGATGCAATTTTGGTTCATAGGTATAGAACTAGAAAGATCTTAGAGGTCATTGAGTCTAATTCCTTTACTTTAAAGATGAGGACAGAGTGGTTAAATGTATTTGACCTGGGTCACAAAGCTTATTAGTTGCTAAAGCAAGATTTGGACAATGTCTTCCTGACTCCAAGTCCAGGGCCAACTTGTGAAAAAGTCAATGGCAAAGAAAAAACACAAGGATGATCTTTGTGTCAAGGGTTGTAGTAACAAAACAATTTTCTGGATATGTAATAGTTACATTATATTTTCACATTTAACTGTTCATAAGTTGCAAAGGCACACTTATATAAGTATTAATTTTCTTCCATGGAGTTTCCATTCTTTCTGATTCTTACACACTGTCCCCATTATTGTAAGTGGTGCAATATGTATTACTATAAAGCACCAATAGGAAATGTCTTCCTAATATCTGTTGTAAAATTACAATGTGTATACATAATTTCAACTTTTTATTAGTTCTAAAACCTGAAAATATCATTTGGCTCTTTACATTGTTTTCTTCAGAAGACATTTTACATCATGAGACTGATTGAATTGACTTTAAACCAGATAAGAGAGATCATTTTAAGAGCGCACACTGAAAACCAGAATTGATTTTATGTTCAGAAGCTACTCAATGATATCCAGACCTCCTGTATAATGCTAAGCAGATCCCATCGTGAACAAAACAGCATCGGAGATCTCAGTCTTATAAAAGACAGCATCCAGAAGCTTGTCGTAATGAGGTTGCAGAATCAGGGTTGTATTAGCTTTCTTCTAAGTCTCATCAGTGGGTGCAGCTGTTCTTGTATCCCAGTTAATGTATTAGAAACACCTCCTCCCCCTTCTTACTGAGCCCCCTGGAAAACAAAAACACAACTAATAAAATTCAGTCTGGTGGGAGGAAGATCAAATCTCTTCTGGATGTTAGTGATTGCTTCAATTATGGAGGGCATATTTTTTCTCCTCCATGAATATCAAGAGAGTTTCTTTAATGTCAGCCTACAACATGTTGAGTTAGCTCAAATGTTTGGAATCTGATATTTCTTTTAGTTAATTTACCCAGAAATCAATTAAAAAGAAGAAAATGCCAAAGCTTCATTAGAACTAGTTCCATATCTTGAAATGCCTTGTCTCAAGCTAACATCTTCATGATTGCTTTTTTTTCTTTTAGAATTGCATTAATAGAAATCAACGCAGCTTAATCAGTATTTGTCAACATCTTACAATAAGATCATAAAATAAAATACATGATTTGTTACAGTTCAAGCCAAGCAATCCAGTTTATGTTATAAGGAAATGAGGGAGTTTAAAAATCATATTTTCTTAATTTTTTTCTTTGGGGAACATACAAATCAAAGGGTAATTATGGATTGGAACAAATGTCTAATAAAAAATGAAGTTATAGAAGAACACTTTTACAGTTAATACTACTGAGACAAAGCAGCAACCTTGGGTAGATTAAACAAGTAAATGGGGATAAGTCAGTGACCATGCCTAACGAGATGAATGAACTAGGAGTAATCATTTCTCCATGAGATCAATGACTCTTCCTGTCAGATCTTCAGAAGACATCAAAGTAAGAGATATAAGGTAACTTTAAAAGTCTAAATCAAATGGCATTTTGAGCTACAAGAGACATTCTCACAAAAGAAAAAAAAAACTTCTGCTTAACAGAATTATTATAGGATTTTAAATATACTTAAGTGTGCTAAATAATTCCAATGACATACGTGGAAAGAATGATTTTTAAAATTCCTTAGGAATCATGATAACCCCAATTCTTGTCCATATAGGTCATATTCTTTAAACAAGATATATTCTCTTAAGATAGTAGGTAGAGGAAGTTTCTCTATAAATTCTGGTTTGCACAGTCTCTTTAGGCCCATGAGTCTTCGAATTCGTAGGCGACACAAATGCATTAATGAGCAAGGGTTCTCTAAAAAAAGGGGGGGAAAACGTATTATCAAACAGACCATGATAAGACTGACTCTCTGTTGCAGAATAAAATGGATATGAATTTTGGGAACAAACATATTTATTACCAAAATCACATTTCTTATTCATCAAAGTATTCTGACAGATTGCTAAAGGAAGAATATGTTCAAAATGTTAACTATGGTTTTCTACTTTTTTTTTTAGGGCCTACTAGAGAATGACATTTGTACATTTCCTGTAGTCTTTGTCCTACCCATTTCCTAAGTGGACAGGCAACCTCTGCCTCAAGTTTATCACATCCCTTTGAAGTTGTTAGACCTATGTGTCATTTCAAATGTGGGATCAGATTCAAATTCACGCTTCTCTCATATTTATACCTCAGTAGCATTTTCAATTTCTTCTAAAAATTTGCTATCAACCTACTTTGGTGAAGTCCCAGATGGTAACATACTTTACCATTTTGACTTTCTGTGTTTTTATAAAGGCAGCATAGCTAGCAGATAGAGGGTTTGGCATCAGTGTCAAGAACACCTATGCTCAAGTCCCATTTCTAACCCAAAGTGGCTGTATGACTCTGCGCCAGAATTTTACCACTCAGTGACCTCTCTAAGAATTTAAATTGTAGAGCAGAAGAAGAGCCAGTTAGGTGGTACAGTGGATAGAGTACTGGTCCTAGAATCAGGAGTCTATGACTTCACATACGTACTAGCTGTGTGATCTTGAACAAGTCACTTGTTTGCCTCAGTTTCCTCATCTGTAAAATGGGGATAATAATAGCACCTACTGGGGCAGCTAGGTGGTGCAGTGGATAGAGCACCGGCCCTGGAGTCAGGAGGACCTGAGTTCGAATCCGGCCTCAGACACTTGACACTTACTAGCTGGGGGACCCTGGGCAAGTCACTTAACCCCAATTGTCTCACATAATAATAATAATAATAATAATAGCACCTACTTCCCAACGTTGTTGTGAAGATCAAATGAATTAATAATTTTAAAGTGCTTAGCAGAGTGCCTGGTACATAGAAGTGCTATATAAGTGGTAGCTATCATATATTTTGGTAAAAAAATAGTTTCCTTTCTAAGAGTTCCCTATGACACCTAAATCCCAAGCCTAGAACCTCCAAAATATATTTGTTACAATTAGAATAATCATATTAGCACAAAGTTTGGGACAATCAGTGATCTTACCCAAAGTGATTTAACTCATCCACTTTGTAAATGTCCTGTTAACAGTCAAACTTATGCATTTTATTGAAACACTGTCTGCCAGTGGTTTGAATATAGGATGCTGATACCCTTGCTGAAGAGAATCATTACCTCTACTTTTAGCATATTGTAATTTTACTTTGTTCCCTGATACACCCATTTGGTCATGTTTAAATAGAACAACACTGACATCCAGTGGCCAGGTGCACTTATTGGCATTGACTAGTTTTCACAAGTTGTTGAAGTAATACTTCAATATTCAAACTCAGATTTTGACTGTATGAAGGCCCATTCCACTGAGGCAAATTGCAATGCTGTGGTGCTTCAGCAAATACTTTTCACGAGCTGAAAAAGTTATCACTTGGCTGCTAACCTATTAGTGATAAACCTCTCTCTGAACTTAACACCTAAGTTGGTCCTTAGACAACAAATTATATAGTCGAAGGCCAGGCCTCTAATGGGGAGACTCTCTAGTTCTCCTCAGCCTGCCAGAGCTTATGTTCCAATGGCACATGCCCACAGGAATCTACTGTTATCTCCAAGACATGTGGAGGCAACCGAGTAGATCTTCTGTGGAGGTGCTGAAGAAATACTTAAATCGTTGAAGGATCCATGATTCCATTGGCTTGAAAACTCTCTTGAACGATAGAAGTGACAACCCCTATATCCACTAATAGATACCTGAGTTGGTGTAGCCCCAAAAAGAACAAAAAATCATCATCTGATAACCAAGTCTCTGGTGATGAGACTTAGTTTCTGACCTGAGCTGGGTTAGTCCTCAGACAACAAACCTACCTACAGTCATTTCACCTGTTGTTCGACCTGTACATGAAGCTTTATTATGTGGTTCTGCCACAACTCAAATTCCATTGACGTAACTTTTAAGAACCATGGGTTTACTCCATATTGTGATGAGGTAGCAGAGTAGGATTTTTGTACAGATGTTGAAGAACTAAATCTATTAAAATGATCTCTCTTTTAGGATTGATGTTGGGGAAAACTTGCTAAGGATTAGACTTCTTAACAAAAGTAGGATGGGCTAATTCAACAAGTGGTAGGTTCTCCATCCTTGGAGGCATTCAAGCAGAGGTGAGTAAATCCTTGTTGGATATATTATAGTGGGTATTCTTTTTGGCTATAGGTTGGAGTAGATGGTTGCTGGGGTTCCTTCCAACTCAAATTCTGAGATTCTATAATCTTATTTTGAACTGACACTCTTTTGGTCTGACAGGTTGGCATTGTAAATTATGCTAAAATCATTCCTTAATCTTTTATGCTAAATGCATATACATCATTTAATTAAAATATAAGAGCAATATTAGAACATTTGTCTTTTTAAATTCTTAAAGCTCTGCTTTTAGTTATAAAGACACCTCTTCTGCCTTCTCATCTCAAGAGAGGGAATCAGTTGATGGTGGATTCAGTCAACCAAGAAGAATTCAAACACATAGAATTATATCAATAAAGAGCACTATACTAGAAGTTAGGAGACCTGGGCTGTAGTCCCAATTCTTCCACTTACTAGCTATGTGTTCTTAGGCAAATCACTTAATTTTTCTAAACCTTTCATCATCTGTAGACCTCCCTACCTCACAAGGTTGTTCTAAGGGTCAAATGAGATCATGCATGTGCAGTAATTGCTCTGGAAGCTTCATTCCCAACCCCTATTCACACTGGCAGGTTGGGGCCCCAGAGCCTAAGTGCTCCTTGTCACCTCAGAGTCTAGGAGTAGACATTAGGGGTCAGAAGGATGTCTTTTTAATGATAGAGAACAGGAATTGTCAAATTACTGCTGGGGGGGGGGCGCAGCTTGGTGGTGCAGTGGATAAAGCACTGGCCCTGAATACAGGAGGACCTGAGTTCAAATCTGGCCTTGGACACTTGACACTTGCTAGCTGTGTGACCCTGGGCAAATCACCCTCAATTGCCTCACCAAAAAAAAATTACTGTTGGTGGGTCAAATGCAGTTCACTGCCTGTTTTTGTAACACTTGAAAGCTAAGGATGGTTTTTTAGATATTTAGATATCTTTTTCTTAATTTTAAAAGTGTAAAAAATATCCTTAGCTCACGGGCCATGTATTGGGCCAGATTAACACTTTTTGTACTCTTAGTCTAAAATTTATGATTGACTGATTCAAATAAAAAGTGTTTTTATCTGGTTTAGGCACCAGGGCATAGCATTCTTGGCATTCTAAGTAGAGTGGGCTAAATGACATATTGATTCAATCTACCCTCACTCTTACATGTGGGAAGGTTCTATGCTACACTGGGTGCTTCAAAATCTAAAGATATTTATCTCTAGCTGGTTTGTGATCTTTTCTAGCTGGTCAGAAACATATACCCTCTGCATTCACTTTGCAAATTCAGGTTTAAATGGTTTAACAGGATCTGTGACTACTACAAAAATCTTAACAACACCCATATTTTTGCTACCAGTTTGGATGCCAGTTTGGATTCAGCTCAAGGCTCTGATTTTCATTTTAAGGTTCCTAAATGATTAGGGCATGACCTTTCAGGAATGGGATCATATTTTATTACTTTAGCTCAAATGGAGCAGCTGTGTGATGCATGATAGGTTATTTCATCTCTAAGAACAATTTATCCCTTTATCCCTGTTGTGAAATTCAAGGAATATTTATTATTAACTTATTATTATGATTATTGTATTCATATATTACATTACTATATATTATATTATTAACTTATTGCTAAAACAAAGAATAAATATTATTAACCTAAAAAGCCTCAAATTTAAAAAAAGAAACACAACTTCAGCATTTCAACAGATCTGTGATTTCATCAGCCTGAGAATTCCTTCCACAGGAGCAGATTGTGACCTATCCATGCCCTCTCATCCAATATAATTCTTGTCCACATCTTTCCATGAATTCTCCAAAAAGGAATCTGCTCAGTGAGTTGATGGCTACCATCTGGTTCTTTTGTTATTTTGTAAATACCAGTGTGCCATGTGATCTGCCAATGTATTAGTCTTGATTCTTGCTACATGGCCACCTCTTTTTTTTGGTCAGCCATGTCCTTAATGGTTTTCCTACCACTTCCTACATGCAGGTCATTCACTATTGGCAATGCGATGCAACCTGCTTCCCCACACCATCGATCTTTCCATTGTCCATTTTTTAAAATAGCAAGTTTCAAAAAATTTAAAGCCATTTTCTTCTATTTATCTAATGTATAAGCAAGGTCCTGTCATTTCCAAGATCAAATTATAGTCTACTGTGAAGCATGCTCTCTTATAACTAAATATATATCTTTTATGAAGATGTTTTAAAAATACTTTACTATTACAATGCTACCTTATGTGCTAGTTTTCATCCTACAACCTTGAAAGTTTATTGTTTGTACAAAAAGCTTATTTTAAAATTTATTCAAAGATGAAGAATCTTAATAAATAAAGCAGTGACAGAGGACAGATGACTTTATGGTATATATCATATAGCCTTTAGAACTGAAAGAGACCTTAGAGATCATGTAGTCCAAATTTATTTCACCTTTTAGATAAGGAAACTGGCCAGGAGAGGTCAAATTACTTGCCTGAGGTCACAGTATTTTCTATTGACCTTAGAGACTGAACTAGAAGTCAAGATTCTTGAGTCTCAGGGTCACAGCTTTTAGAAACCAAGTTTTTGATAAAGTCTTACAGGGAACTTCTTAATTATATCTATTAGACAGTTGGAAAAAATATCAGAGAACTTCATATATCAAGAGAGATGTTAAAACCAATAAGAGCACAGGAACATGTTTTAAAATAGCTCATTTTTTCAGCTTTGCATTTTTATCTATAAAGGAAAGCATTAAGATGCTATGATACTGGGGCAGCTAGGTGGTACAATGGATAAAGCACTAGCCCTGGATTCAGGAGGACCTGAGTTCAAATCTGACCTCAAACACTTGAAACTCACTAGCTGTGTGACCCTGGGCAAGTCACAATGCCCTGCCAAAAATAAAAATAAAAAAAGATGCTATGAAAATAAGTCCAGATTGAGTTAAAACATGTAAAATCTTTACTTAGTCACAAATTTTTATTTTTACCTAATATTTGACGAATTTCAGGCCATTCTTTCTGCACTTCTAGTGTAGACTTTAGTTTTTCACATAGGGGAACATAATCCATATAATCTATTAAAATACGTATAACACTACCCACCAAATGCTTCATCCAGGGAACTGTAATAAATTCGCAGAACTGAAAAAATTAAAATATATAGATTAATATTTTGAAAGTCACACACACACACACACACACACACACACACACATATATATATATATATATATATATATAATAGTGGCTTGTTTATAATGAAGTTACTAAAGAACTCTCCTACCCCACACTCTTTGCAGAAAACCAAGGTCCCAAGAAATGGGTTCTTTCATCTCTAAGTATAGTTGTCGGATCTTCCTCATGATAAAATAAAAATAACTGGAAAATATATTCTTGTTTTTCTGAAACTATTAACTCAGAGAAATATGACCAGGTCTGAAATGATAGTGTTCAGTCATAACTGGTAGAAAAATGCTTGCTTCTTCCTTTCATCAGTCTCCCATCCAATAACCTGAACTCTACATTCTTAGATATTTTCCAATTCTTCTACACTCAGTTTGACTCAACTCTAATTCAAAAGGTAAATTGGAACTTTATGCCATCTATTTCATGTATTATTACAGGTATTTGATAGGAGTATTCAAGCAATAGAAATACCATCAGAGCTACTGTTTTCTTGATGTGTGGTTATATGTATGCGTGCACACATGCTCCTGGAAGCTCTCTATATACAACATTACAAAGCTGATAAGTGAGTAAGGGAAGATTATAACAAAACTTAAAGAAAAAAGGGCAGTAACTTACCGGGTTATCTTTTATTACACAAGAAGTCCATCCTGGTAGAACATCTTCTTCAATCTCAGACCACACAAAAGAATTTCCAAAGATATCCCCGTGCATGCAATCAAAGCACATCTCCACTTGATAGCCATTATTCAGCAACAGTCTAAGCATTGCCTCATCATTCAAAGCATATTGAATGGCACTGGGGAACCTGGTGTCATTCACATGCATGAAGTAACAATTGACATTTGCTCCATGGGAGAGAAGCAGTCTGACAATTTCATAATTGCCAGCTCTCACTGCCACAAGGAGACAGTTCAGGGGATCTTGGTTTGGGTCTGCACCTGCAGCCAATAGAACCTCGGTACAGCGGATGTCATTATTGGAAACCGCAAAATACAGTGCAGTTTTCCTTCCATCATCATAGTTCTCAGAAATGTGGTCAGCCAGGGGACTATTGACATCAAAATCATTTTCAATGAGTAATTCCAGACACTGAACATTTTGGCCTTCAGCTGCTGAATGAATGGGGGTTAACCCACTTTTCTGTATTGCATTTTTGGATGTTACTGGGATGAGGAATTTCAGAGCCCTGAAAAAGAGTTTCAAATATCCATGCTGCAGAAATGACAAAAGAAAAAAAAAACTTCCTCATTAAATCTTTTTTTCTTTCTAAACAGGTTTTGATACAAAACATCTTATCCCTATATATACAGTCCTCCTAATAACTGCTAACTTTTTACCTTCCTATTCTAAAATATCCCAGTTTTATTTTTTATTCTTTTTCTTTAGAGGTTCTTCAAAGTTTCTGTGGATAATTAGCACTTAATTTATTTAATAGAAGCTACATGGTATAGGCTTTGGAGACAATGGCCTTTGAGGACTTGGCTTTGTGTTCTGCCTCTTACACAAGTTGGTTGTGAGACCATTAACAAGCCACTTATGTTACTGACTTGCATGAATAGCAGAAGTTTTCATTTGAAGGAATTTCCCAACCCACAGAAGTTACAGGTCTGGATCCCTTTATGCATTAGGCAAACTAAGAAGTCTTTTTTTGGCAAGGCAATTAAATGACTTGCAGAGGTTCACACAGCTAGTGTCAAGTGTCTGAGGCTGGATTTGAACTCAGGTACTCCCGACTCTAGGGTCAGTGCTGTATCCACTGCACCACCTAGCTGAAAAATCTCTGTAAAATAATATCATGGATATGCATTCCCTTTCTTTGTTTATGTGGTTTGATCAAAAAGAGGACTACTATTTTACTGGAATTTCTATCAAATCAAATGTGACTATTTTCACACATTTTCTAGAGCAGGTGATAAATGGTTAAATGGTTGTGAATTATTCACACTTGACTGCTCAACTAGATCATGTATGAATGACATAATTAGAGAGAACTGGATTTCTTATGACATCAAATGCAGAGCTATTGTGTGAATTTATGGACACTAAGATTAAATCCAAGTAAAAGCAAACAGTGTCTCATTTAATCTCATTTATGTAGCACTGTGAATTTAACCGTCTCATCTCAACACGGTGGAGACATTTCCCTGGGGTCTTGAAGGCTTTGTCAGTAGAGCATAAACTCTGGCAGATCCTACCAAGGTAGAAAGGTTTCAAGTATGAGCTCAATGATGGACTATATGCCAGTTGCCCTCTGATCAGCCTACCTAAGTTTGGAGAAGCCATCACCTGGCTGATCATAGGATGACAAATTTTTCAGCTACAATAACTTACAAAAATTGTCTACTAAGGCATGGAGGAATTAATGATTTGTTTTAATAGAGATAGTTCCCACACTGATGAAATTACATTCCTTTGAAGTTCTGAAGTATATAATGTAAGTGTTGAGCAATCTATATCCAAGTGACTTTGCTAACTTGGCTTTTGAACCCTTGAGAAATATTCAATAACATGTTGGGTGGTTACTATTAGTAATACTAGTCTTTTTATTGCTTGCTATAGAACTTAATGACACATTAAGTGATGAAATTCTTCCAACTATTTGTACAGACTATGGATAATTAAGTCTATAAAGAATGGAACATTTCAACCTAAACTTCTCTATTACCTATTAGTTCTAGTGTGAACTGGCCAATGTGCTATAATAAATTATCACTTTGAAAAATAAATAGATGGCATTATGGGGAAACTTGATATAGTGATATTAGATAAAATGGGTCCAAACTTTTTCTAGATCTATGATGATCCTTTATAGTGAAATCACCTTTTTTTTTTTAATTTTTTTTAAACGGGGCATTGGGGTTAAGTGACTTGCCCAGGGTCACACAGCTAGTAAGTATCAAGTCTCTGAGGCCGGATTTGAACTCAGGAACTCCTGAATCTAGGGCCGGTGCTTTATCCACTGCGCCACCTAGCCGCCCCCAGTGAAATCACCTTTTTAAAGGTGATTTAAACTTTTAAGTTTAAACTTTGATCCTACAAGCAAAAATTTCAGAAAAGGCACCCTTAGCTTTTCACTATTTATAGATAAATAGATCTTAAGGAGAGAAAAACCCAACTTCTGAATGTGTCCTCTGGACCTTACTCACAGGTAATGTCCTTCATAGGCAGCTCGATGAATAGGGAGGTGTCCTGATCTATTAGGCACATTTCCACTTCCTCCATATTCCAACAAAAGAGAAATACAGTCAGGATTACCTCCTCCTGCTGCCTCAAACAACACAGAAGCCCCATCATCCGACAAAGCAAAAACATCACCACCTAGGATGAGACATTTGTCATAAGGATGTCTGTGTAAGATTGGTGAAATTCTTCTGCCATTAAAAATTGCCTATTTTCATTTTTCCTTATTTATTAGATATTAACCTTTAAAAAAAGGCAATACAACAGACCTTACAGCCACTAAAGTGTAGCTGGGTAACATATATTTTAAAAATCTGGTACAATTATCGTGTTGGAGGTAACTTTAGAAGTCAGCTTGTCGATCCTACTAACCCATCCCCCTTCAGAATCATACTGAAACATAGCAGAGAATGCCAATATTCTAATAAAGCTATCTTCTCAATTTGGATTTTCTTTCCAACAATGTCTAGTACAACCTGTCCATGTCTGACCATTCATTATGACTCTCATCCATGTCCTCTCGTGTGTCCACCAGAAATCCCATTTCACACATGAATTCACCACAATATCCTATAATCATAAGTGATAAATTTCAACTTCACTCATTTATTTACCTAGTAATGACTTCTAGACTATTTACAAGGCACTGGTAGGTGATGATTATAGATAGCTTTTACTGGTCCAATTTCTTTCCATGTACCTTTATGGATGAGGTGTTCTAACACGTCACAGTGACCATATTCAGCAGCAACACCCAAAGGTGTAATTCCAAATCCATCCTGCAGGTGCACATTTCCTCCATTCTTTAGAAGCAGAGCAACAATATCCTTGCGGCCCTGTTTGGCTGCCTCATGCATTGCTGACCACTTTTTGATACATGGCACATCGAGGCTAGTGTTATGTTTAATCAGAAGGGATACCATGTCATAGGAACCTTTTCTTATAGCTAGAAAAATAAAAAGAGTTCAGATAAAAGTTGTGATCATTAATATATTTCCCCTTCTGGTTCTTTGTTTTGTTTTGTTTTGCGGGGCAATGGGGGCTAAGTGACTTGCCCAGGGTCACACAGCCAATAAGTGTCAAGTGTCTGAGGTCGGATTTGAACTCAGGTACTCCTGAATCCAGGGTGGGTGCTTTATCCACTGCGCCACCTAGCTGCCCCCTCCCCTTCTGTTTTGTATACTAAAAACTACAATCAGAAGAAAAGGCTGGATGATGACTCGATGGGGATGTTTTAGAAGAGATTATTCATCAGATTTGAGGTGGACTCTATGGCCTCCAATGTCCCTTACAGCTCTTAGATTCTCTACCACCCAAAGTGGCTGTGATGCTTTTACTTCAAAGCCATAAGGAGAAATAAGCTTTTCATAGAACATGTCAATGTAGCCCAATAACTTTAGAACTCACAAAGGAAACTTCAAGATTTCCACATGAACATATCCCTTCCCTCCTTTAGCTTGTGCTAAGACTTTATGGTTTTGCTCTGCAAAACAAAATATATTCTGAATAAAATCACCACATATTAGATAAGATGATAAGGTTAGGCTTGAATAAACATGCTAGAACTTTTAAAACCACAATGACTACTGTCATAGTGTAGATACCTTCAGAGAAATTTTGTTGTTTTTCAGTTGTTTTCACTTGTATCTGACTCATGACCCCATTTGAGGTTTTCTTGGCAAAGATACTGGAGTGGTTTGCCATTTCTTCTCAAGTTAATTTGATAGATAAGGAAACTGGGGCAAATGGGGTTAAGTGACTTTCCCAGGGTCCCACAGCTAGTAAGTGTCTGAGGCCAGATTTGAAGTCAGGAAGATGAGTCTTCCTGACTCCAGGCCCAGCACTCTCCATTGCGCCACCTAGCTGCCCCCTTGTGAGAAAATTCATTTATCCTAAAGCTGCTGCCTTTGCTCAAACACTTTTGGATCTCCTCTTATGGAACTGCTTTCAAAAGCTGTGTGCCAGCAGTGAAAGCAGTCGCTAGGGGAGACAAGGAACTGGCCAAGGACAAAGAAACCTAGATGAGGAACCTCTGCACACCTGGTATACACATGTATTAGGGAAGAAAAGTACTCTCTGTTAGCACTTCCGACAAATGCTACCCTAAGAGGTAGGAACGACCTGCAGGTTATGTAACACAAGCACTAGCAATCTGTGATTTGAGACTAATTGCTGGAGAAAGAACATAGAGTGCATCGTTTGAGTGCTATGGAGTCAAGGTTGGGACTGGCCTATGTTTTAACAAATGAACATATCTTATGATGGCATCAGGGTTTCCAGGCCCTTAATCCCAGTGTGTGACTTCTGCGACTTTCTGAGGCTTAAAATGGTGAAATTTTCATTCCAGAGAATGAGCGTTATGTCTGTAGTCTTAATAACTGCTTCCAGTCTCTGTTCCCCCTAATCCATCTCTCAGATAACCTTCAAATGAATCTTTGCAAGGTACATGTCTGATGACATCACCCTCCCTACTCAAAAAACCTTTATCTTGTCTTTATCTTATTTGTATATACTTCTTTGCATGCTCCCCCATTAGACTGCAAGTTCCATGAGAGCAGGGACTATCTTTTGCTTTTCTCATATTCCCAGTACTTAGCACAAGCCCTGGCATTTAATAAATGTTCACTGATTGACTACTGCCTACAAGATAAATTATAAACTCTATAGCCTAGCATTCAAGACCCTCTGCAATCTGATCCAACTTACCTTTCCAGTCCAGTTTTGTACTTCAGTCATTCTATACTCCAACCGAACGAAACCACTGTTACCCAATCTTGTTCTGACCCTTTCTGCCTCTGTAGTTTTTACATAGATCACGCCCAATGGCTAGAACACTTTGTCTCCTTCCTTATCTGCACCAATTGAAATCTTCTTTCTTCAAAGAAACAAGCAACACTTCCTCTGAAATTTTCCCTGATCTTTCCAATCTAAAATGACTTCTCCCTACTCAAATTTTCTTTTGATACATTTATTCTCGGGATCTCTTCTTTGCCCTTATATCATATTGAAGAATACATTTTATCCCTCCCCATTTGATTATAACCTCCACCAGGGCAAAGACTGTGCCATTCTTCATTCTTGTTTCCCAGTGCCTCTTAGTGTCATATGTGTGTGTATACACACAATTTATTATGTGTTTTTTTTGCATATACACTTTGCGCATATATATGTAATTTATATACGCTTTTTAAAAAGTGAGTAGTATAAAATGAAGATTTATAGTTTCATATAGAAGATCCTTGTTGTCTTCTGCTGTGTGTAAGGAAATACTCTTTTTTGGTGCTTAAGTTCAGAATAATTTGAGAATACTTGAGGAAAGAAAGAACGGTTTCAGCTGGGAAGACTGGGGAAGGTTATATGAAGGAAGTATCTATCACCCAAGTTGTGTCTTGAAGAAAGATAAAAAATTAGGAAAACAGATGCAGAAAGAATGTATTTCACAAAAGTAGGTAAGATAGCATGATATGGGGTTAGTGACACACTGAGCTCAGGGAAAAGCTAATTATTTAGTTTGGTTGGGGCATGTGAGGGGGCATAATGTGAAATAAGATTATAAAAATAGATTAGAGTCAGATTTTGATCAAGCTAATGCATTTGTATTTTATCCTGGAGGCAGCAGGAAACCTCTGAAAGTTTATGAACAGGATAATGACAAGGTTAGATTTGTGTTTTGGGGAGATTACTTTAGTAGCTGTGTGAAGAGACATAGCAATTCCTTCTACCAATACAGCTCAGAATTTACTAAGAATCTGTCTGTACCATATGGTGTTAGAGAGCTCTTTTGGGACAGTGAGAGGTTCAGTGACTTTCCCATGGCTATACAGACAGTATTTGTTAGAGGCAGGATAAGAACTCATGACTTTCTTACTCCACAACCAACTATATATTCAGTATACCATTGCTGCCTTTCTTCATTTAGGCATGTCTGAGGTGGAATTAGCCAAACTATACAGAGTGAAAGAGGAAAAAGGATTAGGATCATAGTGTGGGAAAAGTTCCTATGGGGAGAAAAAAAGTGGAGGGGGGGAGATTGAATCGGGTGGGCTCCCTGAGCTGAACTGATGTATAGTTAGCACCACTTTGTTGTTAGAAAGGGGATTGGTACAAGGTAGACCAACCTTGAAATGAAGAAGGAGAGAGGGGAAGTGTAGTCAGTTGTTCATTTGTATGGAGCTTTTCATTTGTGTGAATGTTCAAAAGTAAGACTGTAATAATAAGAGCTAACATTGATATCATGTTGTAAGGTTTGCAAAGCACTTTATATGTATGACCTTATTTGATCCTTACAGTTGAACTGAGATAGGTGAAGTGATTTTCCTGGTGACACACAACTAGTAAGAATTTTTCAGAATTATTTAACTCAAATATTCCAGACTCTATGTACCGTGTTGTATTTACCGTATCATTACTTTGTTGCTGTTGTTGTTCAGTTGTTTCACTTGTATCCATTACTTTGTGACCTCATTTGGGGTTTTCCTGGCAAAGATACTAGAGTATTTTGCCATTTCCTTTTCCAGCTCTTTTAAAGATGAGGAAACTGAGGCTAACAAGGTTAAGTGACTGACTCAGGGTCACACAGATACCAAATGTTTGAGGCTGGATTCGAACTCAGGTCTTCGTGACTCTAGGTCCTGTGTTCTGTCTACTTGCACCATTTAGCTTCCTCCATATGTTATAGTGTAGAGTTTCACTTAATTAAATCTTGAATATAGTAGTTTGTTGTATTGGGATGACTACTGGAATTGTCATTTCATTGATATAGGGAAGCTTCAGGTGAGGAAATTCCCTCTACCAATGCTGGTTTGCATTTTTCGAGTCTCTGACAGTTGTCTACCTAGAGTTAAATGGCTTGCTTAGTGTCACACAGCCAGAATATGTTGGTGGACAAGAGTGCTGAGAGGGACTTAAAGCCAGGGTTTCCTCCTGCTATATGAGGGATGCCTCCTGTAATACCACTGAACTAGTCCCTTCTGAAATAGACTGGAGAATGGAGTCAGTTCAGTTGGAAGAAACAAAGGAAATTTCAGCATTGACAGGAAATGTGACATGATTACAAAAAGTAGAAAATAATGAGCTTTCTACACATAAATAGTTGGTGTTTTTTTTAAACAGTGGAAAATAAAGACAGACAACGGTTGCAAATAAACTGCAGAGTCTTGATAGGAAGTAGCATTTTTTCTGGTCTTATTTTCCCTTTTTTAAAAAATTGCATGTTCCACCTTACCAGAAGTGTAGCAAATCATTCTTTGTTTTTGTGAATTTTAGGTAAATCTGAGTAGTTTTATAAGTCTCAGTGGTTTGTTTGTTTTGGGCCTTGGGTTTGTTTTCGGGTTTTTTTTGTTGTTGTTCTTTTTTTTTAAGGGCAATTGGGGTTAAGTGACTTGCCCAGGCTCACACAGCTAGTAATTAGCAAGTAATTGATGGTGGATTTGAACTTAGGTCCTCCTGACTTCAGAGCCAATCCTTTATCCATTATGCCACCCAGATGCCCCAAGTCTCAGTGTTTTTATACAGAAAATGGAGATGATTACATATACCACTATGAGTATATGAAGAAGCCTGGGTTTTGCAATAGCTTTTGATATATCATATGTATAAGTGTAATCAGTATATCACAGTGGTTTTGTCAGTGTGAGAACAAATATAGATTGCAACTGCTCTATACTTTACAGTCATAGAATTACCAATAGCTAGACAGGATAAGTGACTTATGTATGGTCACACAGTTAATAAATGTCATGGAAAGAATTTGAACTCCAGCTCTTCTTTACTCCAAATTAGGCATGCTATCTATGGTGCCATGCTAATTTTCATGGATAGTAAAAATGAAGGACTGACCATTGAGCACTTATGACTCTACCCAGAGTCCCTCTGATGCAATACCCCACTTGGAAGAGCTTGGATAGTTGTTTGCTAGATGGTCATGATAACCAAGAAGCCGGAAGGAGCCTCAGAGTTCATCTTGTCAAATCCTCTCATTTTATAGATGAAAAAAACTGAGACCTAGAGACTTTGCCCAATGTCACAGAGCTAGCTAGCAAAGAGCAAAGCTAGGATCTGAAGCCCAGATACTATCCGGCACTCTTTCTAGATGTTGCTTAGGCTTAAGCTAAACCAAGATATACTGCTAACTATGCTTAAGTTGTCAATGATGTCTTGTCCTATGAATCCCACATGGAAGATTTAGAGAAGCAATTAATTTAGAGAAGCATTCATCATTTGCATCAAAATCTTTTCTAGCTTCATGGGGAATTATGGGGACATTTATCAAATGTTCCTGAGAAATGAGTAAAAGTTGCAGGAAATTGTGATACAACTTTATGGAATGAGTGGCAGCAGCAATTTGGGCAAGTCTACTAATTGTGGAAGATAATATAAACTTCAGGAAAATGTTAATTCCTTTCATTTAAATAATGGATAGAGTTTAAAATCTTTCTTCAGCTGTCTTCTTAAGTGAAATAAACTCAGGTCCTTTGATCTTTCATCATTTTAAATCTTTAATGATTTTCCTTGCCCTCCTCTGGCTTCCCTCCAAACTCTCCATATTGCTCTTCAGTGGCAGGTCCTAAACTTAGTTACACCAAGTTCCTGCCAGGAACACGTGCATCTTAGGAGCTCAAGCAGTTGTTGATAAGGCTGGCTTTAGAATCTGGGAAATGATTTGAAGGGGTTATTCTTACAGGGACCAACTTTCTCCTATCCCTCACAAACAGGAACAAAAAGTTTAACCTACATTGAAAAATGAGTTAGCTTCTTACTCTCCTCTGGAGAAAGAAATAGTCTAGAACTTACTTAAATAGACATTCTTTACAACTCATTATGCCCACTTACCCTTCCTACTTAGGCTACCTAAAAGCTTCTTGATATTATCTGTAACCTGACCTGAAAATTATTCCTTTAAAGCACATGCATGTATGCATGTGTATGCATGTGTGTGTGTGTGTGTGTGTGTGTGTGTGTGTATGTGTGTGTAAGGGGTAGAAAAGAGAGAGGAATTCATATTTATATATAGTCCCATAAGGGCATTTGAGGAAAATTCCCTTTCCCCAAAAAGAGTGAGTCATTAGAGCAGAGTAGTAGATAAAAGAGTTGTGATTTGTCTTTTAGGCATAAAAACGCTAACTAGAGCTAGAGAAATGGGCTAATATAGCCTTTGGCTTTGGCTTGTGTAGCTCGTGGTTTCAAATAGCCTGAATGAATAGTATAATTCCTAAAAGGAGGTGGTAGAAAAGGGTCTCTCTAAGGAGCACAAAAAGTAAGTAAGCTAAGGAGTACCCGAGAGAAGCCAGGTGTGACTTGGAAAGACAGTTCTGAAGAGAGGCTGGGTGTGCAGATTGAGATTTGTGAGTCATCCACGTAGAGGTGATTCTAGCATCACAGATTGAATCTAGTAGGGATGTTACAGGTCACTTAGTCCAACTCCATTTGCTTTATAGATGATGACATTGAAGCTCAGAGAAGATAAGTGATTTTCCGCAAGGTCACATGAGTTATAAGTGGCAGATCATGAGATTCAGACTTGCATCTCACTCCAAACAGAAATTATACATCTGGATGAGATTAGAAAGGGAGAGCATAGAAAGACAAGGAGGCCAAGGATAGGCATTTTGGGCTGACTCACAGGATATGAAAGCTCCCAAGGTTGGTGATGAAGGGCTCATTTACTCAAGGCCTGGGCATGGTCTAAGGTAGGAGCCTCTCGACTCAGTTTTCCCATTGTGTTATTTTTTCCTTTTTGAATGGGAATTTTTTCCACCTGATTTATACTGGTTTTACTAGGTAGGGAATCCTAGCTTGATCCTGTACTCCTTGGTCAGAATGCAGAATCTAGGCCCTCTCATAACGGCAACCTAAGCAACTCACATAATAATACATTAATGATAAACTAGAGTCTAAGCTACAAAGTAAAACATAAATCTACCCATCTTTATTTGGCCACACACAACAGACCTATCAGACTAAGACAAAGGGTAGCTAGTCACCAAATGACACAGGCACAAGGAGGGAAGAAGGATGGATCTAGTAAAGTGGGAGTTATCAGACAACTATAGCTAATTCAAAAGAAACAGGGCTTTGTCTCAGGGCACTGACATGCCGGGGGTGGGGTGATATGTACAGGGTGGAGGGGCGCTCTCCCCCATTTTGAACACCATCTCTGTTTCTCAGCTTGTACTTATCTGACTATATGCCTTATCACCAAGGTACCCCATTTTGTGATGATCCACAGTTAGCCAGGCCACCCTTTTCCTGAAGTGATTATCCCATCACTACTACCACTATCCTGTCCTGGGTCTTCCTTTTCCCCTTCTCCTCCCTCCCCTTCTGCATCCCTCAAACCTCCACTTCCCCCATCCCCAATGAATTTGCAAAGAGGCATTGAGGGATCTGATTTTTAAATAAACCATCAGCATTACCCAGATTTCTTTATCAATTAATCAAAAGTTATTTAATGGAGCAGCTAGGTGTCACAGTGGATAAAGCACTGGCTCTGGACTCAGGAAGACCTGAGTTCAAATTCAACCTCAGACATTTGACACTTACTAGCTGTGTGACCCTGGGCAAGTCACTTAACCCTCATTGCCCCGAAAACAAAAACAAAAACAAATGTTATTTAAACATCTATGAGTCCAGCGCCTAAAAGAAGCCATTTACCAAGTAGAAGGGGAGTTTCTCCTTTGAGGTTTTTGGTGTCTGGACACACTCCCTTTTCCAGCAGAGTTCTTACATTTTCCACCAGACAAGAATTGACTGCTAAAGTTAATGGTGTTTCTCCATCACAAGTATTATATTCCCAGAGACTTTTGTAGGATGCTAGACAGGAAAAACATTGTGTGCAATCACAAAACTATCAACAAGCACAGTATATACAATGCTCACAAATTCCAACATTTTATCACACTTATGCCATGCTTTAAATTGATTTCAATATTTTCTTTCAAGTTTATTAGCATGAACCTTTTGTTGCACATAGTGATAAGATTATAATTGTCTGTTTTTTTAATTCAGCAATATTTTCTCCAAATCAGAAACTTTCTGAATAAATATACCTAGAAAAATGCTGAGGAGATATGAACAAGGTCTTTAAAAAATCATTAATTGTATGCATAATGAACATAGATTCATTTGCTTAGTGAACAATTGACAAATCAACATATTTTTAACGACTACCTGCTATGTGCAGAGTACCATATACTAAATCCCAGATATCTAGATCTAAGAAATACCTTTTAAACTTAAAAGATATTCAAATTTGGGATTTTTTTTAAAAAGGAAATTTTACATTAAGCAATGATATTACTTATGGATCTCATTATCTCAAGATGCAATATAGTTTACAAAAAAATTCAAAATAATTCATGGATGCTATCCTTTATGGACTGGCATGGCCAAAGAATTCATCCCATCTACTGGTGATAAACATCCCTATACTTAACTAGGCACAGTGAACAACTAGGCACAGCCTTAAAAAATAGGTATAGACTGTTGCTGGCATCTTGAAGGTTTTTTTTTTCATTTTTTTTTAGTGAGGCAAATGGGGTTAAGTGACTTGCCCAAGGTCACACAGCTAGTAAGTGTTAAGTGTCTGAGGACGGATTTGAACTCAGGTACTCCTTACTCCAGGGCCGGTGCTCTATCCACTGCGCCACCTAGCCGCCCAATATATATATTTTTTTATTTTTTTTTATGTTTTTGGTGAGGCAATTGGGGTTAAGTGACTTGCCCAGGGTCACACAGCTAGTAAGTGTTAAGTGTCTGAGGCCAGATTTGAACTCAGGTACTCCTGAATCCAGGGCCAGTGCTTTATCCACTGTGCCATCTAGCTGCCCCATCTTGAAGTCTTTTGAGCATAGTGTAGGGTGGGCCAAAAGTCACAAAGTTACAAAGGAGTTTCAATATTTAATAACTCCTTTAGTTTTTGTTTTTAATTTATAATACCATAGAATTATATACAATATATATATGAAATATATATCCAGGAAATAAAGAAAAAATATTTTCAAAAAGTTATGGAAACATCAGACCCCTTTGTGACTTTTGACCCACTCTATAGAATTTGCCGTAGCTCACTTATTTTTCCATGGTAATTAGGCAGGATAAGCAATGTAAAGAACATCCTTAAAGAAATGCATGATCGAAATAAGAAGACAGACCCATCACATAGCAAGAGTTAGGACTAACTGGAAAACAACTCATGCCTTCCACTAGCATCTTCACAGAGTCAGAATAACTTAAAGAAGGACTCCAGCGTGTTGGTGGACCCTTTGAAGTGAATGTAGATGAGGACATGGGCAACAGTTGCACAAGAAAAACGGGCATGGGCATATTGTGATCTGCATCATTTCAGGGAATACCTGCATTGAAGAGATGATTGATTTATTACAGTATCAAGTACTCTATGTCCATCATGGTTTATTGAGGAGTGGGACACATTCCTGTCCCTTTAAAGGATGATCAAAGTCCTTCATAACTCTCTTGGTGCCACTCTCAGAGACAGCATGCTAGAACAGATAGACATGCTCCAAATAGCAATTCTTACAACCTTGTGCTAGACTGCGACTTGAATAGCCTCTCCCAGAACTGCTTCTCTCAAATCCTAGACGATACCACTCTGCTTTTCTATATGGTCTGTTTTTAATCAAGAATGGCAACCATAACTTTCTTCATTCCTGTTTTGGGATAGCTGGGGATATTCGGGCTCACTTACCATCCAGAACAATTTCAAGTATTTGCTGAATAGGTTGAACTGCAGCCTCATGCAGGGGGAACCATCCATTTTCATCAGCTTCATCCAAAGCATACTTATATTTCACATAGTCCTGGAGCTCAAGGATTTGGCCTAAATTAAACATATAGACTGTGCATTTCTGTTTTTAGCTTTGCAGATCTTCCTTACCAGTACTCTATGAACAATGTGCACAGATACCTTTTTTGATGGCCTCTACAAGTTTTCTGTTCTGAGCACTTAGAGGCACAAACCTAGTGAGGAAAGATAAAATCTATGTCATTATACCATTTCAGGCACTTAATGATTTAATTTTCCGTTGATTGCCACCCACATGCATTTATTCAGACCTTACAGGAAATGTGTGAATGTGAGGCTAACAAACTTTTTGTGCCTCATATCTGTAGTACACAGATTTTAGAGTAGATTTATGATATTAGACCATTAGTGAGAATGACAGAAGGCATATTTTATCTTTGAAACCAGTACTAAATAATGCAAAATAAAACAGAATTGAAAGTTGCCATATGAAAGTCAATTAATTCCATTATTCATGTTAACCACCTGCCCTCGGATGCCTAGCTCAAAATCTACTAACAAATGAAACATAAGTAATGTTATCTTTGTTTATTGATCACTAAAGATGGCAATTCAGTTTAAAATAATGGCTTATCCTAAATAATCCAGATAAATTGCCAATTATACATTTAACTTTGAACTATACAGATCCGGTTTAAATGGGAGCATAGAGTTCACTCTGTAAAGTATTTGCAACTAACTGATTCAAAAATAAAAGTAGAGAGAGCATTTGCTGAAGATACTTTCAGTCTCTATCAATTTGTTGTTCAGTTGTATCAGTTGTGTCTGATTCTTCCTGACCCATTGGGGGTTTTCTTGGAAAAGATGCTGGAATGGTTTGCCATTTCCTTCACCAGCTCATTTTATAGATGAGGAAACTAAGGCATATAGGGTTAAGTGACTTTCCCAGGATCACACAGATACTAAGTGTCTAAGGCCAGGTTTGAACTCAGGTCTTCCTGACTCCAGGTCCAGCACTCTGTACCACCTAGCTGCTTTTGTCTTTATCAATAGCTTTTGCCAAAATGTCATAATCTATGCTCTCTTGGCCCCTCCTGTTTCTTCTCTTTCAATGGAAATCATACATTTTATAAAAGTTTCATTGACTCTATTGAAAAGAAACATCTTATAGGAGTAAGGATCATGAATGCCATTTGTGTAGCAACAAACCAGAAAGAGAAAAATATATTTTCAGATATGTCTAAACTGTTCAATGCAATCATGTTATAGCTTAGTTAATGAAATAATGGATGTACTTTGTAAAGCTCATAGCACCATATAAATGTCAGCTGTCCTTGCAGGAGAGTCATTGTGATAGAGTAAAAAGCATATTGGAATTGGGTCAGAAGAGACTTGGGTTTGAATCTTCCCTCTCATGCTCATTAGCTATATCATGTAATTAGCCTTCGCTTCAGTTTCCTCATCTGTAAAATAGGGATAAGAAAACCTATAGAACCAATCTTTCAGGGATGCTGGAAGAACAAAATAAGGTAATGTATAAAGTCTTTAGGAAACCTTAAGATGTTACATAAATGTTAGGCACGACCACTATCTTAAGTATACAAAATAGTGCCTCAAGTTTCTAAATCAAAAGATTCTAAATGTTGTAGGAGATTTTGCCATATAGTAGAAAATTTTGTAATGAGCAAGAGTGAAAATTGTTTAAACTATTTCAAATATGACATCAAGTTTTAACACTTACCATGCTTTTATTTGATTATATCACTTAAACAGCAGTTAATGATAAATACTGTGATAAATTTATGTGGTACTTTATATGGCATTTTATATATTTTGAGAAAGGCTAATAACAAATCTACTCATTTAACCAATAAGTTAAAATTATTCTGTGAGTCTCTCAATTTTATAGATGGGGAAAAGATACCAAGAAGCTGACAAGTATATGGATTGTGCCGGGTTATATTAATCAATGTCAGAACGGGCATGAGACTACAAAATTATCTTCAATGCTATTTAAAAATTGGTCACCTATGTAAAATATGAGTGTATTATTTCCCACTTGACTCCATATCTTGATTTCATGTGATTTTATTTTATTTTTAAAATAAAAATAAACATTTCTATTTAAAGTTTTGAGTTCCAAATTCTATTCCTCCTTCCCTCCCTACCATCCTCCCCCGCCTCCCCCCGCAGGCAGTGAGTAATCTGATACATGTGCAATTAGATTTTGTGATTTTAAAAAGAAATAGCGGGGCAGCTAGGTGGCACAGTGGATAGAGCACTGGCCCTGGAGTCAGGAGTACCTGAGTTCAAATCTGGCCTCAGACACTTAACACTTACTAGCTGTGTGACCCTGGGCAAGTCACTTAACCCCAATTGCCTCACTAAAAAAAAAAAAAAAAAAAAAAAAGAAATAGCAATGCATATTTGGGCAGTTCATTTAGAAAATTCTTGTATTTATAGAAAAATGCGATTCGTGGATTTAATGAGTTTAAGGAAATTTTTTAAGAATTGAATTAGAATATTTAAAATATATAGCCCCTTATATTTTTTTGGATCTGGACAGTGTAGGAATTTGTTTTGTTTAACCATGTTTATTTGTTATAAAGTGTTTTTTTTTCTTTTTCTAATTTCTAATTGGGGAGAAGTATGTGTGGAAGGGAGAGAAAATTGATTTTTGTTCATTGAAAAATAATAAACATAATTTAACAATATGCCACTCCCAGTCTCTATCAGGTCATGAGTGAAAATATCTAACAACTGGGGGCAGCTAGGTGGTGCAGTGGATAGAGCACCGGCCCTGGATTCAGGAGGACCTGAGTTCAAATCTGAACTCAGATACTGAATACTTACTAGGTGTGTGACCCTGGGCAAGTCCTTAACCCCAATTGCCCTGCCAAAAAAAAGAAAAAAAAAAGAAAAAATATATCTAACAACTGTATTGGAAGGGTTTTCATGGATAAGGAGTAAAGGGAAGTTCTTCAGTTTCATTTTTTTTTTTTTTGCGGGGCAATGGGGGTTAAGTGACTTGCCCAGGGTCACACAGCTAGTAAGTGTCAAATGTCTGAGGCTGGATTTGAACTCAGGTACTCCTGAATCCAAGGCCAGTGCTTTATCCACTGTGCCACCTAGCCACCCCCAGTTTAATTTTTTAAAGAATTATATTATCAAAATTATATCTTCTGCATTTAATTCTTTTGACTCTTACCTTTCAGGATAAAGCTCTTGCTTGTTGGCTTCAATAGATTCTTGAATGCTAAGCTGAATTTCATAATCTGTAAGATGGTCCTCATCAAAGTTACCATTTTCCTCCATGTCTTGGTGTAACATTAAAAGAAGCAATTTTGCAAAAGTCAGTACTTGGCCCAGGGCACCATTTGTAATAATGTGATAGCTCAAATGAAAGAAATGATATAACTAGCTTGAAAAAAAATCCAACCCTTGTAACAGACAAAAATTTTAGTATGTCAAATCACATGTCAAAACTGAAATATTTAAAATAACATTCATTCATTCATTCAACATTTGTTAAATAACTTCTCTGTACAATCCATTGCTAGACATATTGTATTATGTATTATTTATATCCGTATTCCTTCTCTGAATAATTTTAATATATATGTACATAGATAAATACACAAGGGGCAGCTGTTGGGTCAATGGATACTTGCTGGATTTGGGGTCTGGAAGATCTGAGTTCAAATCCTGCTTCAGACACTAACTGGCCCTAGGCAAGTCACCTAACCACAGCCTCAGTTTCCTCATTTGTACAATAATACCACCTACCTCACAGTGTTGTTATAATGATTAAATTTATAAAGTTCTTTGTAAACCTTAAATCACTCTATAAATGCTAGTTATTATTACATATATAAAATAAAAGCTATACTCTGAAGACAGTTTTTATATAAAGCTCATACTCAAGGCTGCTTAAAAATGCTTACAGAAAAATTTTTTGTAGCAGCAAACAATTAGAAACAAAGTTAGTACACACTGATTGGGAAATGGCTGAAGAAATTGTGACATATTAATATGTTGTTCAGTTGTTTCAGTTGTGTCTGATTCTTTGTGACCCCATTTGGGGTTTTATAAGCAAAGATACCAGAATGGTTTGCCATTTCCTTCTCCAGTTTGTTTTACACATAAGGAAACTGAGGCAAACAGGGTTAAGTGACTTACCCAAAGTCACACAGCTAGTAAGTGTTTGGGGCCAGATTTGACATCAGGTCTTCTTGACTTCAGGCCTGGTACTCTATCTATTGTGCCACCTATCTGTCCTGGTAATATGAATATACTGGAATATTATTGTGCCATTAGAAATGATGAATATGAGGAAATCAGAGAAATTGTAAGAAATGATGCCCCAAAATGAGCAGAACTGGACAAATAGTATGTTTTAATCAATCAACTAGTATTTACTGAGTATCTACTATGTGCTAGATGTTAGGGTTAAAAGTACAAAGAATGAAACAATTCCTAATTGCCAGAAGCTTACATGATTGCAAAAATGTTAAAAAAAAAAAAAAGGAAGGAAGGAAGGAAGGACACACTAAAAGGCTGCTGAATTCAGATTATTTGTTATGATCATGACCAATCTTGGTCCTTAAAAACAGATAATGTTATATACTCTCTTCTTTCATTAAAGATGTGGAAAGCTACAGATATGCAAATGTTGTATATACTTTCAGACATGACTATTTTGTCAGTTTTAACCATTTTTCTTTGTTACTAAAGTAAGTTTAGTGGATATTGGAATAGATCAGGAAATGGCACAAAATGTCATTAATAAAGCTATTAAAATATGCTAATGGGTATGTGAAGAACAGAGGCAGCTGATGGTTTACTGAATAGAGCTCTGGGCCTGGAGTCAAGAAGACCTGAATTCAGATCTGACCTCAGATACTTCCTAGATGTGTGACCCTGGACAAGTAGCTTAACCTCTGTTTACTTTAATCCACTGGAGAAGGAAATGGTAAACCACTCTTGTATCTTTGCCAAGAAAACCCCGTGAACTATGTTGGCATGCTGTGGTCCACAGGGTCACAAAGAATTGGATACAACCGAACAACTGAACGATAACAACATGAAGGACATTTCTAAGTAACAAGACATAGTCATGGGAAACAGCAGCTGACGGACTAATTTAGCATTTAGCAAAGCAGAGTTGGTCTGGTTATGTTTAAGAAAGGTTGTCATGAAAAAAGAGGCATGGCCTCTCACCCACCATTGCCACTTATCAGAAGGCAGACAATGTAAAAGTTCAGTGGGACCACACATTATCTTTTCAGTCACACCCAGACCTACAGCCAGGTAGGACAATATTAGGTTTTGAAGTGCAATTCATTGATACTATTTCATGGACATTCAGCCAGGAAGCATTACTATCACTGCTCTAAATTAGCTTTTACCTATGCAGGGGTGATCTCTCTTAGATGGTACTAATTATATTCACAAGCAAGCAAGTATTTATTCAGCATCTATCATTTGCCAACCACTATTCTAGGCACTAGAAAATATATTCTCAAATACAACTAAAACCTCTGGTTTATTTTTAAGATATGTCATTTCAACCCAGCTCGGACTTTCCACTCTAACCATGTGTGTTTGCCACTCCCAAATCATGGCTTTCTCATTCACACTTCCATCCTTCTTCACATTACTTTTTCTTACCCACAATGCCCTCCACATATTTACCACATTTACATAATTATCATCATCAATCCTTTCTTAACAAACACCTCCTGCTGACTATACAAATTGTGGTATGTGAATGCAAAGGTATATTACTGTACAATAAGAAATTATAACTGAAGAAAATAAAGATGCATGGGAGGAATTACATGAACTGATATAGAGTTAAGTAAACAATGAGAACAACACAATGACTACAACTATAAAAATGGGAAAAACCACAAGAACCCTCAAACTGAATGCTGTATAATTATAATGACCAAACTTGGGTCCAGAGAAGAGATAAGAAAATATATCTCCCTGCCCTCTTTCCAGATGCAGGGGATTATGGGTATATTGCATATACTGGCAGATTTGGTGGATGTGCAGGCTAATTTTAACTAAACTAACTGTTTACTCCCCACTCCTCCCACCTCCACTTGTCTCTTTTTTGGGGGGGTAGTTCTTAGGGTTGGAAAGCAGGGTAAAATATATTTGGAAATGAAAGTAACATAAAAACAAAAGTTATCAATAAAAATTATTTTAAAAAACCTATCTCAGGGCAGCTAGGTGGCACAGTGGATAGAGCACTGGCCCTGGAGTCAGGAGTACCTGAGTTCAAATCCGGCCTCAGACACCTAACACTTACTAGCTGTGTGACAAGTCACTTAACCCCATTTGCCTCACTAAAAAAACAAAAAAACAAACCTATCTCCCCCATGAAATCTTCCCTAATTTTCCCTGCTGCTCCTTTATTGCTCATAAATTTACTATGATTCCCTTCTACCATTATGTCCTATGCTGTTTCCACTGTATTGGGACTTGCACTCATTTAGTAAGGTGTGTTCATGTCTATGTTTTGTAACCCTCACCCTGGAAGAGTAGACCCATCTAGTCTTTCTTCTATATTGCTTATCCCTCTTCCTCCCTCATCCCCAGAGCACCTAGCAAATGGCTATTCACAGACACTGGGAAAATATGGACTGAATGACTGACTGACAAGCACCAGTGTTTTCAGGTGGCACAATTAGCTGATGAACATAAACCTGTGGTATTGCAAGTTGCCATTATAACTAATATTGCTGTGGTGATAGGGGGATTGGATGGCCCAGGGGATTAGTAATGGGATACAGGGCCTTTAACCTATTTAAATCACAGGTTTAAATCTAGTCCTGAGTAGACCTTGGGCTCTCACTGGATGAGCTTTCTCCGTGTGGAATCTCACTGGAGAAAAGGGTTGGGCTGTGGGAAACCTCAAAAATGTTGTTTATAATAATGCCTAGAGGTTTGCTCGTGTCTCCAAATTGGAGAATAATACAGGGTAAAGTTGTTTCTTAAATGAACCCCACACCCTCTACAAGTTGCCCTCACATTTTCTGGAGGAATCCTGAATTGGATAGGAAGCTGTGTGCATAGTGTATGCTGAGACTTTAACCAGCCGTAGCGTACATATGTTAGACACACATTTGGACACAAAAGGATGAAAGGAATAAGGAGATGAAATAATGACAATTATTAAGTCCATATCCCATATGGGGACAGTCAATTGAGTTTACCTAAGTCTTGCCCTTGCCCTAGCATGGAGCAAACACCTTCTTGAAGTCCTTCCAATCCATTAAGTCTAAGGTACCTGTGATAGGACCAGTATCCACCAGGGTTTCCCCTGTCCCTATATGGATTAGAAAAAAGCCACAAAACGATAACTTGACTGGCCCAGGGGTGGAGGAAGACCCAAGCTGTGCCTCTTGACACAGCTTCCTGGTGGCCTCTGGTTGTGTTAATATGGCTTCCTGGTCATCTAAGGGGCATTAAAGATGCTGTTCACAGGAGAAGAGGACCTTCAGCCACCCTGGACATTGCTGAACAGATGCGTTTCATAAGAAGATAAAGAAAGTCTCAGCTACAGATGGTAAGTGCTACCATTCCTTTGTCAGAAATCCTTGCTATGTTAGGACAAAGTACACCTCCTTTTGTTAACTTACAAGTGCCTCATTTTGGCCCAATGTGGAACCTGATTATCAGGGTCCCAGTGTCAAACTCATTCCTAATAGTCCTTAAACTACTTGGACAGTAAACTGATTCATACAAAATAAAAAGAATTAATCTAGGCTCCAAGTTGTAAGTTAGCATTTTGTGGTGTTTTATATCAGTGGTGTCAATTTCAAGTAGAAATAGGAGCCTCTAAATTGTACATAAGGATCCCTGCAGGCCACATAGAGACTTAGAAAATCATTAATGTTTATATATATATACTCATATATTTGTTTGTTTACTTTAAATTGATGCATCAAAACATTAAAATCAGATAGGAACTACATTTTAGTCTAGTTCAGGCTGCATTTGGGGGTACATATGGCCCATGTATATGACACCTATGTTTTTTGTTTTTTTTTTAGTGAGGCAGTTGGGGTTAAGTGACTTGCCTAGGGTCACACAGCTAGTAAGTGTTAAGTGTCTGAGGCCGGATTTGAACTCAGGTACTCCTGACTCCAGGGCTGGTGCTCTATCCACTGTGCCATCTAGCTGCCCCGACACCTATGTTCTAGACAATCCCACTAACTTCACAGAGAGAGATGATTTCTATTCTTTTCTTAATGGATTTATGATGAATTGGCTTACCATAAAATTAGAATAATCATCTTTGGTCTTTAGTAGTCTTGAGGCACAAAGGGATATAGTGGGTGGAGTGCTATACTTGGAGTCAGGAAAACCTAGATTTGAATCCCACTTTTAAAACTTACTAGCTATGTGACATTTACTCCTCAGCCCATCTGTAAAATTGGGATCCTAATACTAATACTAATAATACTAATAATTATTATTATTATCATATGGCTAGCTAGGTGGCTCAGTGGATAGAGTGCCAGACCAGGAGTCAGGAAGACTCATCTTCCTGAGTTCAAATCTGGCCTCAGACTAGTTATGAGACCCTGGACAAATCACTTAACCGTGTTTGCCTCAGTTTCCTCATCTATAAAATGAGCTAGAGAAGGAAATGGCAAACCACTCAAGCATCTGCCAAGAAAACTCCAAATGGGGTCACAAAGAGTTGGATACAACTGAAACAACTGAACAACAAAAAATAATAACAACATTAACAGCAACCGTATTGTCTAAGTTGTGGGGAAATTGTGATGCTCCAGCAATATGATGCACATTTGAAAACTTTAAACCACTATTTAGATGCCAGTTATTATTTTCATCCAAGGAGTTCTAAGTACTAGATCATGTTATTCAATAGCAATATTTGTTCATTTATCCCATCTTACCAAAAAGATAGCTAAGACTCTGAGTTCACATATTTAGGAAAAGAAAAGTCAACATCAGGGAATGAGATTCTTTTAGATAAAGACAGATTTGTGCATTTCTCTAAGAGCTAGATAGCTCAGATAGTGAATTTATTCACACAAAACAAACATCATCCAGGACTCTAGGTATTAATTAAGCATCCAGCAGTGTTCTTTGGAGTATAGATGAAGCAGAGAACACCTTTGTTTTAAAATTCTAATCCAAAAGTCTCAGGAAAATCCCCTACCATCTATTGCCTTTAAAGGAAAACACATACAGCTCTTGCTTTTAACAGACAGCTCTTGTCAGCAATAACTTCCAAAAATAAAAAAAACATCTTCCAGGGACACATAAATCTTCTCTTTTGGCCTGGTGTAACAGGGCTTTGTGTTGCTTAGGGTGCTCTGGGGTGTCCTAGGGTAGCCTTCAACCCTTCCTTTTGTGTCTCAGAGCAAAGCTTCAACATAACTGTCCAAAAAAAGGATCTACATTCCAGCTGGTGCCTGACTGAAGTGGTCAGGAGGAGGTAGACTGTGTTCCAAGGCATTATGTATGAGTGATTAAGAGCACATAACATTTCTGTTCATCAGACTCCCTAAATGGCTTTAAATCTGTCTTAATATCTCCTTGATACTGAGGAAAAGTGAAAAAGCTATAAAATTCTTCACAGTAAAATGTTTCAAACATGTTATCTCTCACAAGGCAAGACCCAAATCTTTCCTGATTAAATCTGTATAGCATGGGGCAGCTAGATGGTGCAGTGGATAGAGTCAGGAGGCCCTGAGTTCAAATTCGGCCTCAGACAATTAACACTTACTGGCTGTGTGACCCTGGGCAAGTCACTTAACCCCCACTGCCTCACCAAAAAAAAAAAAAAATCTGTATAGCACCTAGTACATCTTCTATTCACTTAAATTGGTTAGCTACTTTTAGAAATTCTGAGTGTGTCTAAATTGGTTTACTGTTTACCCCTCTCCCTCAGGAATATCAAAGCTGGGACAGTCTCGGGCAGGGCTGGTGTTAAGAACAGGTAGGTACCTTCATGACAGAAAGCAGAGGCCCTAAAGT